>NW_020954550.1:34888629-34945663 GCF_900497805.2 Vombatus ursinus
AAGGAAGGAAGGAAGGAAGGAAGGAAGGAAGGAAGGAAGGAAGGAAGAAAAAATGAAAGGAAGGAAAGAAGGAAGGAAAGAAGGAAAGATGAAGCATTTATTAAGCACCTACTGTAACAGAAATTGTGCTAAATATTTCATAAATATTACCTCTTTTGTTCATTTGAGAGGAATGCTATATGATGAAAGACTCTACAAAATGAGATCTCTTTAAAAAAAAATGAAGTCCCTTTAGTCAGAAATTATGAAATGTGAGAGTTTAGATCCAAATTACCAAAGGCTATGGGTAATGGGCATACTCAGACCAGATGATACTCCCTGACATATGAAAGAAGTCAGCGGAAGAGGAAAAGAAGGAAGTACTATTCTATGAAGCAAGCAATGAACTTAAAGAAGTCTTTACTTGCACCTCCACCTCCACCTTAGTCTCTAGTTTTATTTCACATATTTCCCCTTCATATTCTCTATTTTTCAGCCAAATTGGACTACTAGGTATTTCCAGAACTTAAATTCCATCTCCCACATCTGTGCATTTCTACAAGAAATGTCCATCGGTGTAATGTAATCTTTCTGTATTTCTGCCTCTCCAAATATTGCTTTTCCTTCAAGGTTCTTCTCAGGTGACACTTCTTCCATGAAGCCTTCCTTGATCTCTCCCAACCCCACCAAGTCATTCATGTTCTCTTTCTCCTCAAATTATCTCATATTTATTCCTATGTGCATATTTTGTATGCTCCCAATAGAATATAAGCTCACTGAAGACAGGAATGGTTTCAGTTTTTTCTTCTCTTCCCCTAGATCCCCTCCCCCACCCCGGCCACTGTGCCTGGTAATGCACAAATATGGGAGTACAGGAAAGATCCCTGATTTTGCCAACATGAAGAATTCCCAAAGTAAAATTGTCTCCATTGACACAGATTAACAACCTGTCTATGTCTATCTACAAATTCTGTGGAGTTGCCTGAACCACAGAGAGGTTAAGTGTTATTCAAAGTCATATGACTAGTCTCTTACAAAGTTAGTATGTGTTTTATACATAGTAGACACAAATAACATTGGTTCAATTGTTTGATTTAATTAGGCTGAAAATACAAGAGGAATGCATAGAAGTAATGGAGGCTGACACATGCACAGAACACCTCTGATGACATCTCCCCATGAAGATACTGGGGAGCCTGCTCCTGGGGAGTCATGATGATATAAAATGGAAGTGCCTTTGAGTGATTCTACAGCATTCATAGACATTCTGGTATTGGTTCTGGTCTGCTAACTATGTGGTTAATAAAAGTTGGCAAACTGTGGGCAGAGCTAAGAAAGGTTTTTTACATTTTTTAAGTTTTGTTGTATTGTAACCCCAGTCTCAAAGCCCATCAATCCTCCTGACTCCAGGGCCAGTGCTCTATCCACTGCTCCACCTACCTGTCTCTAACAAGTATTTGTGCCAGGCCTGGAGTCAGGAAGACTCATCTTTGTGAGTTCAAATCTGGCCTCAGACACTGACTAGCTGTGTGACCCTGGGCAAGTCACCTAACCCTGCTTGCCTTGGTTTCCTCATCTTCAAAATTATCTGGAGAAGGAAATGGAAAACCACTCCAGTATCTTTGCCAAGAAAATCCCAAATGGGGTCATGAAGACTCAGACATGACTGAAAATGACTGAACGACAACAACATGTCTACTAAATGTAAAGATTCTTTTCTAGGTGCTGTGAAACATACAAGGAAGTTAAAGGCATGATCCTTGCTTTAATAAATTGTGCCTACAATTCATAGAAACTTTCTCTTACTATACTTATATGTACATACTATACTAGACAAGTCAGATATCACCTAACCATGATAATGATGCTAGGATTTCTTGTCTTGGATAAATACTGTAATCAGGAGACAGTGATTGTACCTTCATTTAAAAAGAAAAAAAAAGATGAAGAATCTTTTCATAAACAGTCCCCACCTCCCACTTAAAACTGCCCTTATTCCCAAAGAATCAATGGGTACCTACCTACCCAGGACCGTGGTAATCATTTTAGAGCATAAGATATGTTATCCATCATGACCTTACCCACCAACCAATTGCCATACACAGAGCAAGGGAGAGGGAGGCAGCATGTGCCCAGCAAGTCAAACCAACACTATGTCCTTGGCTGCCACTTTCCTTCAGACCCCAATAGAGATAGCTCAGGACCATGAACCCCTAAACCTGGGAATAACAATACTTCTAGCCCATAAACCATCATATAGGGAAACAATCCCCCTGGAGACACAGCCTAGAAACTGCTTTTGTGGGTTTTACAGCCAGTGCTCCAGAAAATAATATTTTTGTCACCAAAGTCCTTGGCATTTGAAATAGTTCAACATCAAAAACTGATATAATTTTATCAGTGGAAATGACATTAAAGACAAGGCATTACTATAACCCACTTTGCTATTGCACCATGGGATCTTTCTATTTGACTTTGAGCTGAAACCTTCTTTATGTGTTGTTTCCCCTATTAAAATATGCACTCCTTGAGAGCAGGGACTATCTTTGATTTTTCTCTTCATATTCCCAGCACTAAGCACAGTGTTTTACACACAGCAATCATAGAAAGTAAACACTTTCTCATTTGTTCCTTTGTATACAAAAGGACTTTGTAATGAGGACTTTGATGGAGTTAAGATCTCCCTAGTGAGGGTACTCTCTACCTTAAGAAAGATTGCAGCCCTTCCTCATCTTCTCAAATTGTGCTGTTTCTTGTCCCTGCCTTTCCATAAACCTTATGGAGGCCTTATTCATATTCTTTTAATATCTCAGAGCTATCAATATGCTACTGGAGCTATCTACCCAATAAAGACTACATTCTCACTAAATAATTGGCCCACCTCCTTTTCTAGTCATCCAGGCTCTCAATGATGTCTTTTATACCACTTATCACACAAAAAGTCATCATTGGTAATAAGCTATAGCCTATTTGCATCTATTTGCATCTTGCATCTTTTCATTACCCTTTGGAGAATTTTTTTAATGCTGATTCTTTCAAAATGATGGTGTTCTATGACTTCTCGTAGACATGGAGACATCATAACACAGAGAAAGAGAGTAATGACTCTGGATCAGAGAACCTGGGTATCCCATCTCTGATATTTACTATCTGTATGATCTTCAAGAAGTCACTCATGTCAGTTTCCTCATTTGTAAAATAAGAGGGTTGGACTAGCTAGCATCTTAGATACCTTCCAAGATTAGATATTTATCTTTCAAATGTATACCAATTAACTGGGACAAAGTAAAATAATTAAATTTGTTGATATACAATAATCCCTACAATTTTTTTCTGTCTTGAAAAAAATTAATATGTAATATCAGTGCTCTGCAATATAATTTATTTTACATGCTTTAGTATTGAAATTATAAGATTTTGACATATATTCTTTAATCCTTCATCACTGAAACCACACATCACATGGGATATTAAGTTAATCTTTGATAAGTAGTCCATTTGCTCACATCTAACCTTGATCATATCCCAAAGGTTTTCAATGAGGTTTAAATCAGGTTGAGCTCTTGGGTCATAAAAACATCTTTCTGTCTATCTCTTGGACAACTTTCTTAACCTTTAGTGATATGTAGCATGGTTCATGGTCCTATTTTAATATTCTATCTTTATTTGGGAATTCTATAATTCTGGAACATTTCTGCTTCTGAGTATATCAATATATTTATCAGACTTGATCATTCTCTCAATGGGAACAAGACATCTAGGCCAAATGGAAACTTATAATTTAAAAAAAAAACAACTCTTTTTAGGGGTGGGCATTTTACAGTCTGATAAAGATACCCAGATCTTACAGGCTTCATTAAACTTTTTCTAACAGTTTTTGTATAGCTTTGAATAAAAAAGTGAATATCATCAGTAATAATTATCTTCTTCCAATCTTCAGTACTCCAGTATTTGCATGAATCATATCCATAGCAGGCATCTTTTTCTTCATAACAGCAGTTAATAGTTTTTAGTTTTTGTTTGTTTGCTTGTTTGTTTTTACTGGTCTCTCTGTTCTCACAACTTCAGGAAGACTGTGCTGAAATCTAAAGGAATCAGTAACATTCCCAACAGCTGGCAGGTCTTTTTGAAGGTCTTTGTTTGCTTTCTAAGGACTGATTAGGCTGTTTTGTACTAGTAATTTTTCAGTTCATAGCATTTCTTTTTTTCATTTTCAAACACACTTCCCTTTGCATGTTGGAGAGAGATCCTATTTCATCGTGGGATGACTGATCTCTGAAACCCTTGACTTCCCCACACCAATGGCCACTGCAATATCTCTAGCAATTGTTGAAGAGTTCTCTTTAAATGCCACAAATATTATATGTTTCCATGGCATAATATCCATTCTTCAAAACCAGAGTTAAAAACACAAAAAAGAGAGCAATAAAACATGTGCACAGAATGAAATTTAGCACTCAACAGATAGAACACTAACTAAAAGTGGGAAACTAGCTCAATCTGGTTTCCTATCATCAAGAGCAGACAATTGTGAATCAGTCTAATGTTAGTGGAAGCACACACACACACAAAAAAAAAACTATATCATAAAATAAAGCCATTTTAAAATCATTGCTTCTACCAGTAGTTTGCACACCACTGTATAATATAATAACACCAGGAAAATGTTGGTGTTAATGATAGGAACTTTAAGAGCAACAAACAGCTTAGCATCATTGAAAGGATCATGCAGTTTAACAAATGTGATCTAGCCTAATCCCCTCTGTATACTTAACTCAGGACCAACTCCTTGTTACTAACTCTGTGGTTCATCCATTGAGCTTCCTTTCATAATCTGGGCAACATTCATTTTCCATACAATTATTTCAGTGTTAATAGTGAAACTAATTTCTTTCAAATAATTATCAATTTGACTGAAGAAGACATAATGTTCTGTATATATCAAGACCTGTCTGACCCCATTAGTTTGTCCTTCTACTTCTAATTCAGCAGCATGAGGAAAAGATTATTTCATATATATCATGAATCTCGTATGACCAGTCCCATGGAAGTACACTGAGAGCAAACAGCCTCCATAGTGCTAAAAGCAGAGGTAAGGGGATGCCAGTTGTTTCTCAGTGCAGAGAGACACAGCTGTTCCCTCACCTTCCGTAGTGCTACTTTATTGTCTTTGGCCAGTTTAAGAGAGATGTCAGTGCATTTATCCTGGCATAATGATTACATCTACTTCCTTTTACCTCTGGTGCTGCATTACCTTCTTGTGGTGCTGACAGTGCTGAGCACCAGTAAGAATGAAAGTGGGTTCACATAGTTAGTTCTAATGAGTGCTGGGTATTTGTTTGTAAGATAGCAGCCAAGATTAAGGGCACAGTCAATTCCTTTGGAATAGACTTATACTCTGTATGGTATTACCTAGACTATATAGGAACCAAGCCCAGGAACTTTGACTTCTTCTAGACTATGTTCTCACTATATAATCTCAATATACGAAGTCAATGCATTGTTGTATGTTTTATTTGCTAGTCTGATATTTCATTACCAGTGTGGTTATATCATTTGACTTCTTCCTTATACTTCCTATTTTATTGCTTTATTCATTGTTGTTGTTCAGTTATAGCAAATTCTTCATGACCCCATGGACCATACCCTCTATGGGGTTTTCTTGGCAAAGATATTGGAGTGATTTGCCATTTCCTTCTCCTGTGGATTAAGGCAAACAGAGGTTAAGTGACTTGACCAGGGTCACACAGCTAGTAAGTGTCTGAGGCCAGATTTGAACTCGTCTTCCCGACTCCAGGTCAGCATTCTATCCACTGAGCCACCTAGCTTTATCCATAGCAGGCACTAAATAAATTTGGAATGAATGGATGGCAAATCAATGAAATATAAATATGATGATAAATGATGCCTCAAGACTACTGATTACCTGATTCTCTAAAATGCAACCTATGGACTCTTGCTTTGCATATTATCAAATTTCTGACTTAAAGCTGAGTTTGTGTTTCACTTTCCATGGAATTCTGATCTATTTTCTATTTACAAAGTGCTCACAGCTTTCAACCCTGAAGTGAGAGAGATGAGATGAGTCATTTTAACATTTATTTTTCCTTGACACATTTTTAAAAATCTAGTTGTTAAGGACACACATTTAGAAATTGCCTTTCATTATAAAGTGTTACCAAGATTGCTCAGTTCTTCCAGCCTTCTTCATGAATTTCTCCAGAATTACTCTTATAAATCCTGAGACTTTGGCAATAGAGGATGTTAATAGATTACACCCAATAAATCTTCATCTCCCTCTCTTTCCCTCTCCCATCCTCCCTTCTCTCTGCTTCTTTCTTTCTCCCCTCCCCTTTCTCCTCCCTCTCTCCCTTTTACTTTTCTCTCTTCCCCTTTTTTTAATCCCTTTCTTTATTATTCCCCACCTCATTCTCACACACAAAAGATTTTCCTTCAAAAACAAAATGAGGAACCAAAATGTCCTTTAGAGAAATTTTAGCTCAGATTGGCTGGCCTACATATGCTGATCTGCACACTGAACTTTAGCTCTCATACAAAATCCTAACTATCTATTCATAATCTAACATGCATATAGAAAGGTGATGAAATGGGATTATGACTCTCCAGGGGTCTCAATTGGCATTTCATGAACCAGGCACAAGGAAAATTTTAGCTACAAGGTCAAGGAGGCCTATGAGAGTGGGAGCCAGGGTGGAGTGAAGATTTAGCAGCCTTGATAGGGACCTAGGAGGCATCTCCAGCTCCAAAGAGCCATCTCCAACTAAAGAACAAAAACAAAAACACTTCTTCTACAATTTTATTGCTTCCCCTTGACTTTCAGGCTGACCAAGGGAGGGAACACTCTTTGGAGGATTAAGGATCACCTTCTTTCCCCTGCCTGCTTCCAGCTCAGCACTTTCAGCTCAATAAAGGTCATAATTCCTGCTCAAACAAAGCTCCCAATGTTCTATAATATTAGGATGGCTCTCATTGAGGGAGGGGGGAGGCAAAGTCTCCATTCTTTCTCCTTATTGCCTTGCTACTGGATTTCTTTTCAGTTCCAAATACTTTCCCTTCCCTTTACCTTTCTTGTTCCTCTGCATCTCTTTCTTAAGGATCTGGGGGTCCGTTTCCACTTTCTGTCTACAATTCAAGCTTCCCTGACTCAGCTCTTTGTACAATAGTTATTTTGAGAGGCAGTGCTGTCCTCCCTAAGGGAAGCCTAGGGTGGACCACAGAAAGCTTACCCAATCTCAGGGAGAGTCATTTCTTCAGATGAATCACAGAGCTGAATCTCCTCAGCTTAAAACCTTTGCCCTGGTGATATCTGCCCCCATGGAGACTGCAAAGCAGCTGGAATGTACCAAGATGTCAGCTAGTTCATACACAGCCACAATAAATAATTGGATGCCTGAGGAGCAATCTGCCAACAAGAGAATGAAGGAAATTTGGGGGGGGGAGGGAGGAAAAAAAGCAGCCAGGTGTCAACACAACAGCATTCCTAGTTTTGCATCTCCTTACTCTCCCCCTTGGATTCTGCTGAATGGAATTGAGTAAGTTGAGCAAATGGAGAACTGGGCTTTAGACATTATACGTATAACTACATGTTCTGATGGGCTATAAAGTGTTTCTACCTCTAAAAGTTTCCCTGGGATTTAGCTTATTAGACAAGGCCATCATTTCTACCTTTGTAACATCTCTCATGCATGTCCCCTTCTTTCCTCTGACTTTGCTAGCACCCTGGTGCAGGCCTTCACCACCTTAGACTATTACAATGGATCCTGGTTGGATAATCTCTCTCCAGCTCCTGTCAATCTTTCATTCAGTCATCAAATTTATCTCCCTTAAGCCCAAGTCTGACCATGTCACACATACTTCTCCTCACCCATTCAATAAACTCTAGTGGGCTCTATTGCCTCCAAGATCAAATATAAATCCTCTGTTTGGCTTTTAAAGTCCTTCATAACCTGGTCCCTTCCCACCTTTCCAGTCTTTTTATGTCTTACTCCTTCCAACATACTCTTTTATCCAATGGCACTGGATTTTTTGTTGTGCCTCCTACAACATACTCTATCTCCCAGTTTCAAGAATTTTTGTTCACTGTCCACATGCCTAGAATTTTCTCCCTCCTCATCTCTGCCTCCAGGCTTCCTCCAACTCCAAGCTAAAGTCCCACATTCTGAAAGTTGCCTCCCTCCCAGTCCGCCTCAATTTTCATACCTTCCCTCTGAGATGATCTCTGATTTCTCCTATCTATATCTTGTTTGTACATAGTTATTTGGACATTGTTTCCCCTGTTAGATTGTTAATTCCTTCAGAGCAGGGACTATCTTTTGCCTTTCTTTGTATTCCCAACACTTAGCAAAGTGCCTGTCACATAGTTGACATTTAATAAATGCTTGTTGACTAACTGATAATTTAATCACTGAATTTCTCCCTTATTTCTAGTCCATCTAATCATTTACAAATCATAGATCAAGAGCTAGAAGAGACTTCTGGGGCCTTATAGTCCAACCCCCTCCTATTATAGTTGAGTAAATGACACCTCAGGGAGGTTAAGTAACTTACTCAAAGTCACACAGGTCATAAGTGTCAGAGACAGGTTTTTGTCCCACTGCCTTGGTGGAAACTCACATTTAGATGGTACAATAAAGGTTCCAACTTGATAGGGGAATTAGGATAAGCATCGTTATATGACATTTTCCATATTAATTCAGAAAGGTTAGGCAACCTGGGGTCACACAGCTATTAAATTTCAGAGCTGGGATAAGAATCCAGACCTCCTGACTCCAAGTCTTCAGTTGAAAGTCTGAAGTTACATTTGTTTGCCAAGTATGGAATCAGAAAACTTAAAGACTGGATGAGACCAATTCTCCATAGTCTATTTATAATACTGCCATGGTTGTAAGGACCCAGAAAGAAGGGTCCTGTTATTTGGCAGGATCTTACCACCTTAAGGAGCCCACAAGGAATGTGGATGAAACCATCCTTCAATCACATCTAATTCGACTAAGCACAGTTCCCTGGGTTTAATGGGCTATAGCGTCAGTTTTATAAGTCAGAGACAAATACAAAAGGGAGAGAGGAGGGGGAGAAAGAAAGACTCACAGTATCTTCATACTGAATCAATTACACTTTTTCATCAGGGAGAAAACTGAGGGAACAAAAATTCTTCATTCTGTCTTTTTTTTTGGCAACAAAACACATTTCACTTGTGAATGATATGCTTAAACCCATCCTGCAACTGGGAGAACACTCAAGCCCTGGTATTTCTGTTGGGTTTTATTACTGTTACTTTGTGGGAAGGATCTGTGTTCTTGTCAACACAGGGAATTTCTGGAGTAGGAACTTCACATCCAAACAAATGGGAAAATAGCCCGTGACTTGGGAGATAAATCCTAGGGAGACATCTGAAAGACATTGGGGTTAAGTGACTTGCCCAGTTAGTGCCAGAAGTAAAATTTGAAGCTGGATCTTCCTGTCTCCAAAGTCAAACCTCTATTTACCATGCTTCTTCTCACAATGAAAATTAGAATATCATAAATGCATAAAAGAGGTATTACAGATTTGAGAAGGAATAGATCTATGAATCAAGAACTTATTAAGTGCCAGGCACTATGCTAAGAGTTAGGGACACAAATGCAGAAGTAAGACACCTTCCACCCTCAGGAAGACTGCATTCTATTGAGGAAGATAACATGTACATTTATAGGTACATACTAGACATACACACAAAATATATTCAATGGGGAGGGGAAGGCATCAATTACCAAATGGGTTAGGAAAGGTCTCCGGCTGTAGGTAGAACAGAGCTAAGTCTTGAAGGAATCCAGGAATTCCAAGAATTCCAGGTATGGTGGAATAGCCAGTGCACAGACAGGGAGGCAGGAAATGGAGGGTCATGTGTGAGGAACAGCAAGTAGTCTAATATGGCTGGATGCAGAGTATGGAAGGGAATAATGTGCAAAATGACTAGAAAGATAGGAAGAGGCCAAGTTGTAAATAACTTTAAATGCCAGAGAAAGGAGTTTTTATTTGATGCTAAAAGTAATAGGGAGCCACAGAAGTTTGATTAGGAGACTGGCATGACCAAACCTAAGCTTTAGGAAATTCACTTTGGCAATTGCTTGAAGGATAGGCTGAAATAGGGAGAGACTTGAAGCAAGGTCTACAATAGGGAAGTTGTTGCAAGAGTGTAGATGAGTTGTGATGAGGGTCTGAACTAAGGTGATAATTGTGTGAATGGGAAGAGATGTTAGGAAGATAGAAACAAGATTTGGCAACTGATTGGATATGTTGGGTGGGAAAGACCTCTTTAGAAAAGTAAAACATGGAAAATACGAAAGAAAGAGAAGGATTCAATAGAGAAACAAGAGGATGATATTCTAGGCATGGAAAAAGGCATAGAGTCAGGAAAACTCAGGATGAAACTGAGAAGTGACCAGCAGTCTGGTTTGCCCAGAACATAATGTTCATGGCAGGGAATTGTAGGTAAAAGCAGGAAAGAAAGTTAGTGCTAGATCATGGAAGATCTGAATGCTGGAGTTAAGAGTTTGTATTTTATTCTGAAAACAATGGGGAGTCACTGAAGGATTTTTAATCAGGGAAACAAAAGGTTCCAACTTGTACATTAATAATATTCCTCTGGCAACAAGGTAAAGGATGATTTGGAGAGGGAAGAGACTTAAGGCAGGGAGACAAATTAATAATGAGGAGGAGAAAGAGGATAGCTAGTATTCATATAGTGCTCTAATATTTGCAAAGCCTTTTGCAAAAATTATTTCATTTATCCTCACAACAACTTTGGAACATAGGTGCTATCATTATCCCCACATTTATGGAAACTAAGGCAGACAGAGGTTAGGTGACTTACCCAGGGTCACATAACTAATAAGTATCTGAGGTAGGATTTCAAACTCAGTTCTTCCTTCCTCTCAATTCCAGTGTACTATTTACTGAACTGTTTAACTTCTATATAAATTCTATGTAAAGCTAGTATAAGCTCACTACCTGTGTGGCCTTAGGCAAGTCACCTAATCTCCATGAATCTGTTTCCTTATCTTTGAAAGGAGGTCCCTTCTAGCTCTACAATCTTGGGATCCTATATTAATGTGAGCTAGTATTATTTATGGTAGTAATAGTAAGAAAGGTAGGAAACAAGCATTTATTAAGCACCTGCTATTTGCCAGGGTCACAAAGATAATAAGTATCTGAGGCAGGATTTGAATTCAGGTCTTCCTTACTCCCAATCTGGCACTCTATCTGCTGCACCACTTAACTGCCTCTGCCTATCATAGTAGACCAGATGAGATATAATGAAGCTCAGAAATGGAATGGTATAAGTGGGAATGAAAAGGAGTCAGATGCAAAAGATATTGCAGAAATATAACTGGCAGGACTTGGAAATTGATGGGATGTGGAGGGAAGTATTTAAGATGACTCAGAGATTATGAACCTTGTGACTGGAAGATGGTTGGTGGTACCAATAATAGAAATAAGGAAGTTAGGAAGGGGTGGGGGAGATGAGGTAAATTTGGGACACACTGAATATGAAGTGCCACTGTGTGTATTGCACAGTGCCTGGAACATAGTAGGTGCTTACTAAATGTTTATTGAAGTTAATTGAAAGGGAGTTATCCAGCAGATAGTTGAAAATGCGAAGCTAGAGAAGTTCAGAATTTCTTTAAGTCAGATTTCTTTTTAAAGATTTCTTTAAGCAATCATTACTTTTTTAATGGTAAGCAATCATTACAATTTCCAAAATGTTGTATCCCCAACACTGTACTAAGTGTTGGGGATACATAACAAGAATGAAACCTTCTGCCTTCTGGGATGTTGCATTGTACTGATGGGATACAACTGGTACCCAGACAAGCAAATAAAAAGCTATTTTGAAGAGAGAAAGGTCATTAACAAATGGTTGGAGGAGGAAGAAAGAGGGAAGGAGTTCAGGGAGAATGTGGTACCTGAGTTCCACAAATTGTGCATTTGAAGAAGCAACACTAACAAACCTTTCAAAATTGGTAGAATCTTTCAGAGTTTATGCTCTGTTAAGTGAACCATTAAGACACCGGATCCAGCTCCATGCAGGCTATGACAAAGCATCAGAGTGGTACTTTGGTGGAGGAATATCCTCATAATATAACTTGCAGAAGGGAATGAGCACCTAGACAATTTTAACAATGCTAGGGAATCTCTGTTCTATTTGGCCACTGTTGGATACATTCTTCATGTCGTTGAATACGTTCACCCTAGAAATGCCAGCATGTTTTCTGACTTCTACATCTATATGTTGTCTCACATCTGATATCATCCACAAATTCTATCAAGAGAATCTGGTTTAGCTGAGTCTCACACTAAGGTCTCCCACAGACTCACTTTCTCCTTAACTTCCTTTCAATTTTGTTATTGAAACAATGGTACTCATCATTTCCCATCATTCCTAATGTTTTGCAAATCATCTTGCAGTCCAAGCTGGCGATTCCCTAGACTACCATGCCTCTGTTCTTGGCAAAGTGATCCAGTATTTGCTAGCTGAGGTAATTTCTGCCTTGATTGGCCTCATTGTTGTGGCAACTGTTTTGCATGAGTTAAAACTTCTCTAAGCAATGAAAAATAGCAGAATCAATCAATGTCTTTATCTGTGTCCATTTCTCACCTTTGAAGCCAGACTCTTCAAACATGTATGTCTGGAGCTACTATGATTCCATGCAACAGCTTCTGATTTTTTCATCTTTCTTCAAGTTTGGTGTGCACAGGCAGTCAATTCCAAAATGACTCTCACATAGATAGAGCCAATTTAATTTGTTTTTTTCTGGTGGCATAATCTTACCATGTTTGATGCTTTCCAACTGTCTTCTTAAAGAAATAGTTCATGACATGCAGTTAAGAGTTACTCCAAGTGGTCTACAAGCCTTGGATCTACTTTCCAATATATTTTTCAACTTCATTACATGGTCGTTACATTAAGATCTCACATTGTGAGTATCAACAATCCAAATAATGTGTACTGATTAATCCAAGAATTGTAATTCTTAAACTTTCTTTGACCTTTTCTGTCAATCCACTATTGTCACTACAAAAACATAAGGGAGATGCTCAAGACTGAAGGCCATTTTGTTTTTTATCTGTTTGGTGAACTTATCATTTGTGGTCAACCTTCTAGTTACAAGCCTCTTTGTATTTAAATAGACTGATCTTTTCTTCAGTTTAGTAGAAACTTCCAAGGTTTCTGTTCTGTTGGCATAGTGTTTGAGATTCCAAGAACATCCCATTGCCATGGTGAGGCCTTGGAGAGGCTTATGTGAATTTAGCCAAAATTCAAAGTAAATTTTGTCCTAATAGATGATAAGCTACATGAGGACAATAATAATAATAATAATAATAATAATAATGATGATGATAATAACAATAACTAACATTTATGTAGCATTTATTCTGTGACATCCACTGTGCTAAGTGTTTTACAATTAGTATCTCACATGATCCTCATAAAAACCCTAGGAGGTAGGTGCTGGTATTATACCCATTTTTCAGATTAGAAAAATGAGACAAACAGAAGTTAAATGATTTGCTCAAGGTCGCAGAGCTAGTAAGTGTCTGAGGCCAGTTTTGAACTCAGGTCTTCCTGAATGCAGAGCCAGCTCTCTATCCATTTTTTACATCAATTTTGTATCTCTAGTAGTATCTAACTAATTGTATATTATACTGGACAGAGAGCTAGCCTCAGACTCCAGAAGACCTGGGTTTGAATTCTCCCTTTGATTCATACTGTGTAACCACAGAAAAATCTCTGAGTCTCTCAGTGGCCCTGGCCAACTCTGTGACTATAAGTTGCAGAACTGCCAATCTGTGGTGGGAGAAGAAGTTTCTTCAGAACAGAAACAAGTAAAAGCTCAGGACTCAGCATTGTGTTTTGAACAGAATGCTCTAATGTGTTTTTCATCTATGTGGAATTTCTGTCGATCAGTGCAGACCATAACAACTCACCTGTGCCTTATCCCATGAGATTCTCATCCATCTTCTCCTATAAATCTTGCACAGAGATGCTACTCAACAGATTGAAGACCTTTCTCTGACATTTTATACTCCCTGTGGTAGCAATGTGGCCTGTCTACCTATGTTCCTTAATCTTGCCTCATAATTAATTCACCTTCTTGTGTGATCATATGTATGTTAAATGATATCCCTTATATCCCTTCTTACATATATATTATAGGTAGAAATATACTGCAACCCACTGAAACCCACCATGTATCCTTCCACTAACTTTTCAGTAACCTCCAACTTTATTTCTTTGAAGATTACAATATCCCAAGATTCACAACCATATAGCATCACTGAAAGGACATTTGATGTTTAATACAATGTCTGCAGAAGTAAATTAAAACTGTTCTCTCTGGCCTCCCATTGTTCAGCACTCCAAGAAACTAATTCAAAGCACAAAGCAGCCTAGACAAAGGGGAGATCCAGACCCCACCAAGAACACTGGCCAAAGTTAAAGTGGGTCACAGAAACTGAGGGCCCAGCTATCCTGTGTCTGTCTCACCTCCTAGTTACTCAAGGATTGCAAACTAACTTCAGAGCAAGCCTAGGGATCCCAACCAACAATTCCTAGCTCATACAGGATCACCAAAAGATAAATAAAATTAGCTTTAATGTGCTGACCACAAGCAGCAAGTATCCCTTATACCACAAGGGAGATATCTTTTTTGCATGGTTAAGCTTGTACATTAGAATTTCTCAGTATTCAATTTCCTTTTTGTTGTTATTGTTGTTCCTTCTATTTACTTTATTGTAATCACTATGTATATTGCTTTCCTGGTTCAACTAATTTCATTCTCTGCGTGTGTATATATATATACATGCACACATACACACTTATATATACATATATACACATATACATACATGCATTTCATATATATAATATATATATAAAGACCTTTGATTGTTCCTCTGTATCATCATAGCCATAGTTTGTTAGAGCAGTAATATTCCATTAGACTTACATACCACAATTTATTTAACTACTCTCCAATTCCAGATGAATTACTTTTAGATACTTTACTGTGAAATATGAACATGCATGTAGATTCTTTTCAAGAACTATGACCTTAGGGGCAGCTAGGTGGTGCAGTAGATAGAGCACTGGCCCTGGAGTTAGGAGGACCTGAGTCCAAATCCAGTCTCAGACACATAACACTTACTAGCTGTGTGACTCTGGGCAAGTCATTCAACCCCAATTGTCTCATATTAAAAAAAAAAAAGCAAAAAAGAACTATGATTTTGCCTTTAAGGGTAGCAGAGTAAAATCTGTTCACCTCAGTATTTTCCAGGTAGCATAGAGTCATGGAGTTCCCCCTCTTAATTCCTTCTTAAGAAAACAATAGCTAGAAAAATATGAGAGTATTTTGGCTGTCCTGGTGGGAATATCAACCGTTATCATGACTGGCTCAGTACCCTGTGCACACAAAGGCAAACAAGGGAAGTCACTCAAAGTCTCAGAATATCTAATGCTTGAGATTATAGAGATGGCATGAAAATGACATAAACATTGTCTCTTCTGTAGAATAAACATTTTTTAAATGTAAATCCAAAAATTATGGTCATGATTTTTTGAGTTTATTCAAAAGAATTCAATTTCAAAAGTTCATGTCTTTAGAGAAACAAATAAACTAGGTTCCTAGACACAATCAGATTTCATGAGAAAGCATTCAATCCTGCCCAGATAACTTAACAAAGAAATAGCTGCACAGCTCAGTGAATACTAGATAAGTCCAGTCCTACCCAAAAGTGAGCTAGGATGTCCCACACCTGGTCTGATTTCTGAGGAAACCTGAAAGGCTATTCTGTCTAAAATCTCCCCCATGGCTAGAATCAGTGTGAAATTCTGGCTATACCACTAGAATCAGTTCTTTGGGTGAAGAGATTTATCTCATAAGGTCCAGGTTAAAATTTGTAGAACTAAAAGAATAGCAAACCCATTAGTAACCCCTAATACACAGGCAGGAACAGTTTATCAGATTAGCTCTCAGAGAGCAGAGCCTCAGGGACACAGACCTGGGAAAAAATAAATCCCAGTGAATAGAAGGGAACTTTGGTAGTGTTCTATATCATCTGATGGTCCAGGTTCTCTGCCTTCTGACTCTGATATACCCTAAGGTAGCCAGGGTCATTAACAATCCAGCCTTAGGTAGTTCAGCAAACAAGAAAACTAGTCCCATGAAATACACAGGGAATATATTCACAAATAGAGGAGGAAAGCTACATGACAACCACATTTCTCCACTGTGGGAAGGTCCTACCTGACTTTACTCTTATTCCAAAGCAATTGGGCAAAAATTTGGTCATTAGTACTCACCTTAAATAACAGGACACATCAGAGTTTCTAATATGTCGTGATTTTTCAAAGTGCTATCAATCTGATCATACAAGTGAAAAACCAATAAATTCC
Organism: Vombatus ursinus; assembly: GCF_900497805.2. NCBI lineage: Eukaryota > Metazoa > Chordata > Mammalia > Diprotodontia > Vombatidae > Vombatus > Vombatus ursinus. The sequence continues at coordinate 34,905,065 of NW_020954550.1, forward strand.
TCACTCTAGAGAGTTCAGGAGCATTCAATGGCAGTGTGGACAGCCTTAGGAGAGCCAGAACCTAGCAGAAAACTGGTTAGTGCTTTTAACACTCAGTCCCCATGTGGTCAACAACGTTTGACCTGAGTGTTGACTTTCTATCCGTTGTTCAGTGTAGGGTCACAGCCATTGAGACACCAACAGAAAGGGAAGTGGTGCTACAGAAATGGGTAAGAAAAAATCCCTGGCCTTTTTTTTTTTTTTTGCAAATGCCTAATTCTACCTCTTGAAGCATCAAGGTCAGAGTACAAGAAGGTATTTTTTTTCATCTATTGATTTATTTTTGCTCACTGATTCTAGAATCATGTCTTCTGAAAGTATTGTTGTTCAGTCGTGTCCAATTCTCCGTGATCTCATTTGGGGTTTTCTTGGCAAAGATACTAGACTGGTTTGTCATTTCCTTCTCCAGTTCATTTTACAGATGAGGAAACTGAGGCAAACAAGGTTAAGTGGCTTGCCCAAGATCACATAGCTAATAAGTTTCTGAGGCCAGATTTTAACTCATGAAGATAAGTCTTCCTGACTCCAGGCTCAGCACTCTATCCACTGCATCACCTAGCTGCCCATCTTCTGAGTGGGCAAATGGAAAGATTGCAAATTGGAATCCAATCCTAGCTTTGCCACTTCTACTCATGTGGTCTTGGGCAAGTTACTCCTCTTTGGGTCTCAGTTTTCTCATCTGTTAAATGAGGATGTCGGACCAGATAGCCTCTAAGGTCTTCTCCAGCTTTAAATCTATGATCTATGAATTTGTACCTTCCCAGCAGTGCTACCAGGATGGATAAAAAAGCTTCTTTATGTTTGCTGTTTCAGACACAAAGGAGGCAAAAGTCTCCCTCAGCTTGCTTCTCAGGATTCTCTGCTCTAACCAGCTACATGCAGTATCCAATTGGAGAAGAAAATACTTTGCCTCAAGCTATTCACTCCTGAACCCAGGAACCATTTGCTACTCATTAAAATACATAAGCAGATTATAGAATCTAGAGTGAGGATTTAAAGATCCCAATGCCCTCATTTTACAGCTGAAGAAATTGAGACCTGGAGTAGTAAAGTGATTTTTTAATGCCTAGGGTTAGATAAAATTCAAATCTGGATTCCCTGACTTTAAGCCTGGCATTTTTTTTCTTAAATAAATTTTTATTGATATCTTTTGTTTTTACATCAATATATTTGTCAATATCTCCCCCTTCTCCTCCCACAGAGCCACCCATTGTTAAAAGAATACAAAAGAGAGGAGGGAAAAACAGTTCATTAAAACAAGCTAACATATCTCAAATTTCTGATGTCGTATGCAGGGTTCCACACTTGTAATTCCTACATCTAAGAAAAGATGGGGGAGAAGAACGGGGCTCCCTTTCTTTATGTCATGGGGCCTAGTAGAGAGCAAACCTCTATAACCTGGAGGAAGAGTCCCTTGAGATGCCTGCTAGTTCCATTCATAGGTCAGGCTCCTTTAGGGGAAAATATGGTAAGGGAGGGATCTATGTCTGCATTTGTGCAGAACTTCAGTGCCTTCTGGCAGAGGCACTAAGATTCTCCATAAGGGAAAAAGAAACATCGAATTTTCCCCAACACCAGGTAAGTAAAAGGGCATGTTTTCATTTCGGGGGGTGGAGTGGGTTGAAGCTAGCCCTTTCAGCTCTCTGTGGGATAGAGCGGAGGAAGGGGGGCAGCTGGGATAGGGAGGCTTGGATTGACTTAGCAGATGAGAGGTTTTGTTATAAATTTTAAGATGATGATGATGGTGGTGGTGATGATGATGATGATGATGATGATAGTTTTGGATTTGGGATTTTTTTTTTTTTGCTGTTGTTTTTAATGGATAAAATCACAATCCAAGAAATTTTAACTGAGTTTTTTTTTCCTCTCTCTTTTTTTTCCTAAGGGATGTTGAAGCCAGATTTAATTTTATGTCAGAAAAGAATTCCCCCCCCCCCAAGACTTTCCTGGCTGTGGTTCAGTTGGGAATAATGTTTTCCAACCATGTTATCATGGAATCCCTGAAAAGTTTAAAGCAAGAGGCACCAGGCACAGGGAGCCTTGCCTCTGGGAGCAGCAGGGGAGCTATTAGGGAATAAAAAGTCAAACAGAGTCTCCTCAAACCAGGAAGGCCTTCTGAAAAACAGCGCACATTGCCTTCATATTTTCAGAGCCAGCGCGCTGCTAGCAATGTAAAATGCGTACAAACTCTGGCAATGTTTCTCCATTTAAGCTGGCATGCAATGTGCACCAGGAAAAAGAACTCTGGAGTCGGAGAGCCTGGATTTGAATCGTGCTTTTTAAGGCTTAGTATCTGGGTGACTTTGGGCAGGTTGCAGTTTCTCTGGGACTCAGTCTCCTCACCAATGAAATAAGGATCTTGAGCTAGATGTTCTTCAGGGTATCTTCCAGCTCTAAATCCTTCTGTTGTTATTATTCAGTAGTTTTCAGTCATGTCCGACTCTTCATGATCCCATTTGGGATTTTCTTGACAAAGATACTGGAGTGGTTTGCTGTTTCCTTCTCCAGCTCATTTTACAGATGAGGAAACTAAGGCAAACAAGGGTAAGTGACTTGCCCAAAGTCACACAGCTAGTAAGTATTTGAGGCCCAATTTGAATTCAGGTCCTCCTGACTCCAATAGTACTACTAATAATACTAGCTGAGTTTTCACAAACAGCACTTTAAGGTTTGTAAAGTATACACATTATCTAGTCTGAACTTCACCATTATGAGGGTTGATGGCTTGATTATCTCTTTTTTTAAGAAAAATTGAGCTGTCACACAGCTAGGAAGTTTCAAAGGCAAGATTTGAACCCAGTTTTCCTGGCTTCAACTCTAGTGTAAATAATATCCATTATACCGCAGGTGGCTCAGTGAATAGAGAGCTGGGCCTGGAGTCAGGAAGACCTGAGTTCAAATCTAGCCTCAGACACTTAATAGTTGTGTGACCCTGGGCAAGTCACTTAACCTCTGTTTGCCTGAGTTTCCTTAACTGGAGATAATAATATCACCTGCCTATCAGAGTTGTGAGAATCAAATGAGATATATTTGTAAAAGCACTTACCATAGTACCTGGCACATAGTAGGAGCTACATATATGTTTATTCCCTTTTCACAACCCCTTTCTGCAGAAATAAGCCACATCCTCTGAATCATAACTGCAACAACTTTGGAAAGCTCTGGAACAGTTTGCAAGCAGTCTGATGAATTAGAACGAAGTTTTAATTTTCCTCCAAGCTCGTCACCTACATATGAAGGTCATGGCTTCAGATAAATCACAGGATCATAGATTTAGAACTGACAAAGAGTTTATATGCCATTCAGTCCTAACCTTTCATTTAGTGGATTTGGAAACTGAGGCACAGAAACACTAAGTGTTTTCTCAAAGTCATATAAGTAGTAAGTAGTTGAGGCAGGATTTGAACCCAAGTCTCCACTCCAAATCCAATGCTCCTTCCAGCATACAATTCTGTCCCTCGGTGTTTGCACTGTGCCTAAAACATATCATCAAAAGCCAAAGTAACAACCTCAATGAGCCAGTGTGGTTATGTCCCTATGACTCACTGACTGGTAAAACTGAACATGTGTTTTTGACCCCAACCCTCCTCACTTTGTAGAAATTCGAGGAATTTAACAGAAATCGTGTAGGAAATGCTCAAAGCTCCCCAGACAAAAGGCAATATATATAAATTTGTGGTTCAAATATAAAATAATGGTAACATTACCCACTTATATGGGGCTTTTAGGGCAGGTAGATGCTTAGTGCAGTAGATGGAGCGCCAAGCCTGGAGTAAGGAAGTCCTGAGTTCAAATCCAGCCTCAGACACTTATTAGTTGTGTGGCCCTGGGGAAGTCACTCAACCCTGTTTGCCTCCATTTCCTCATCTGTGAAATGGGCAAACTACTCCAGTATCATGGCCAAGAAAACCCCCAAAATGGAGTAACACAAAGTCAGAGGTGACTGAACAACAAAACAGTGCAAAGAATGCTGGGCCTGGACCCAGGAATAATTGAGTTCAAATCCAGCCTCAGACATACTTACTAGCTCTGTGACCCTGGGCACTTCAGTGTCCTCATCTATAAAATGTATGATAATAATAGCACTTACCTCACAGGGTTGTGAGGATCAAATGAGATAATATATATGCTTTGCAAAGCTTAAAGTGTTTCATGAATGCCAACAATTATTATTATTATTATTATTATTGAAGTAACTGGGGATGTTCAGCTTAGAGCAGAGAGGATGTAGGGGGATGTATTAATTCTCTCCAAGTATTTAAAGGGCTGTCATATGGAAATTTAAAGGGCAGCTAGGTGACATAGTGAATAGAGAGCCAGGACCTTGAATCAGGAAGACCTGAGTTCAAATCCAGCCTCACTTACTAGTTGTGTGACCCTGGGCAAGTCACTTAACCCTGTTTGCTTCAGTTCCTTATCTATAAAATGAGATGGAGAAGGAAATGGTAAGCCACTCTAATATCTTTGCCAAGAAAAACCCATATGGGGTCACAATGAATCAGACACAACTGAAACAACTAAACAACAAAAAAAGGGGTTTTTAAATATTGGCAAAGAGATTTACATACAGTATCTCATTTGATCCTCACAAAAATCCTAGAAAGTATACTCTACATTACCCCACTTTTCAGATGAGGACACTGAGGCTTACAGAGATTAAGTGGATTGCCCAGGGACATACAACACACAACTGGTAAATATTTGAACCCAAGTCTTCCTAATTCCAGGTTCAGAATTATATCCACTATTTCACTCTGCTTCTCATCCTCTATAATGTAAGGTAATTGGTAGCAACTAACTGATATGTAAGATTCCTAATGACCCACTCTTGACTGACTTGGGACCTATCTGGAATGTTTTTTTCACTCATTCATTGTTAATCCAACATTAATAAATGCTTACTTGTTTAGCTAGAATTGAGTCTCCACAGAGTTTTATTATTACTTTTCTAAATCCTTGCATTCACTGATTTTTTTTTACACTACATGAGAAATATCAGTTACATCCTAACATATTGCTTTAAAACAAATATTTTCCAAGCAAACAATAAAAAAGGAAGAGGCACTCACTTAAAGATACATATGCTGTGTATAAAAAAAAAAGAGAGCATGAGTATAGGGTTTGGAAGTGATAACAGAGCAATTTTTCTTTGTAGGAAAGAGGAAATAACTAAATGAGATCCAGGAAAACTAGCTAGCTGACAGTGCAGTCACATGGATGCCCAAAGGAAGTCAAGAGATTGCATGTGTAGGGCCATAGTTCAGTGGAATGTGAAGTTGATATCCCCCTAAATACACTTTTCCTCCTATTTCTCATAAAAATAACGGGAGCAGAAACAAGATGAGAAAAGTACAATATTTACCTTAAAGTTCAATCAGAGCAATCCTTGAGAAAGACACTACTTGGAAATTCGAGTTGCTTCCAGCTTCTGGCATTCAATATTCTCTTCCCACTCACTGCCTTCCAACTTAACTCTTCCAAAGAAATTAGAGATACAGGACCTTGATGTGCCCGATTCTTCATAACCTCATCTGGAGTTTTCTTGGCCAAAATACTGAAATGGTTTCCCACTTCCTGAGGAAACTGAGGCAAAGAGGGTTAAGTCACTTGCCCAGGGTCACATAGTAAGGATCTGAGGCCCAATTTGAACTCAGAAAGATGAGTCTGACTTCAGGCCTGGTACTGTATCTATTGAGCCACCTAGTTGCCCTAGATACAGGAGCACCAAAGTACAATACCACTAAAAGGTATCTATTCTTGGGCTGTGGAAATTAGAATGTTTCCCTTCTAAGATGAATTGCAACATTGTCCCTCCATACAAATGGCAGATCCTTGTGAGAGTGTTTTCCTTACTTATATTTGTACTCTACTAAATTCAAAAGAAAATTTTTCTTAAACTTGTTACTTTTGTTCCCACCCACAAAAGTCCAAGAATGTGGGGGTACTCAGAGTGCATATAGTCCCAAAGGGAGAGGAATAGAAATCTAGATTTGTGTTAACCTAGCAATGCAAATAGAACCTCCTCTCCAAATTTCCAGGAAAGGTACACCATTCCCTAACTTCTAGTATTCCTGCCTGCTTCCAGCCATGACTCCCCAGCTAGGTCATTCTTAGAGCAGGCAGAAACTCAAGTCAAAAGCAGAATCAGGTTTGAATAATCTTGTGAGATGGAAAAATTTGCCTCTGGAAATGAGGTAGAGTGGAAAGAGCATTGGATGTGATATTCAAGATATGGGTTTGAGACCTCTCAGAGCTACACAAACGATTCTTCCATATGACAACCATTCAGATTTTTGCCATCAGCCATCACATTCCCTTCAATCATCTTCCTCTCTCTACTCTGTAGACTAAATATCCCTAGTTCCTCAAAAAATGACTCTTTTACGACATAGCTTCCAGACCTTTTATCATCCTGGTCACTTGGTTCTCAGTACATTCTAGCTTGCCAATGTTCCTCTAAAAATATAGTACCCAGAATCAAATATAACAGTCTAGATAGGGTCTGATGAGTGTAGACTACAGTGGGATCATTCTTTCCCTTCATCTGGCCATGGGACTTTGATTACTACTACCTAAGATGAAATTAGTGTTTGGTTTCTTTTTGTTGTTGTTGTTGTTGTTGTTGTTGTTGTTGTTTTAGCTTCCATGTCCTACACAGTTAAATTCAAAACTTATTAAGCAACTACTATGTTCAAGGCACTGTGCTGGAGGTGATTGAAGGGTTTTTTTTTTCCTTTTTTTAATCAAAACAAAGACCTTTAATTTATACTTATCAAATTTCATTCTACTTTTCTTTAAACTGTCATTCCAGACTGTTACAAGTGTTTGAATTTTGATTCTGTTATCTAATATATTAAGTACTCTCACCTTTGATTTTTCCATCTTTAAATTTGATAAACTCACCTCTTCTATCTTCTTCTAAGTTAAGAACTAGATGAGGCATGTTACTAGAGGTCTCCTTCCTTGTTGACATCAATCTAATATTTAATGCTCTGTGTGTATTATTGTTCAGTCAGCACCAGATCTCGTTCTTTATGCAGACATTCAGCCCACAAGAATGTCTTGAAAGACTTCATCAAAATTGTGCCTGAAATCCAGGTCCACTCCTTGTGGGGTGTTCTCCTAACCTACTATGCTCCTAATCCTTTCAGACAATGTGATTGGTTTGTCATGATTCATTCTTAGGAAGTGCATAGTATGATTCCTAGTAATCACTGATTTCCTTTCTAAGTGCTCACAAGTTTTCTGCTTATCCTCAGTGCTTAGCGCAGTGATTCACACACACTAGGTGCTTAATAAATGTTTATTGGCTGACTCACGTGTTCTAAAATTTTGCTGGAGATCAACATTCTCCCCATCTATAAAATGTGGAAATTGAACTCGATGGCGTCCCACACCCCTCCCAGATCTTGTTTTAGGATCTTATGGTTCTATAATCAAGTTCACCAATCTATAATGTGCATAATTCACCTACTTCTCATTTCTGGAAAACCAGAGACTCTTGAAGACTAAAAACAACCTTCATGAGCCTTCATTCAAAGAAATAAATTTCCAATGATGAAATTTCAGCCTGTTGAAATTACAACTGGCTGGCTTGCTGCTGTGTTGCAATCCCCCGAAGTAATAAAGTTAGTAAGGCAATGTTTTAAGACAAGGAAGGGCCTTTCTAGAACCACTCAAAATATACTTGTTAAGCAGTGGCCTACTGTGCCTAGTCGTAAAGCCAATGCTTCCTCCTATAAGATGTCCATGACTCACTGTATCCGTTCTCCAATTCCACAGTACACTCTGTACTCCTCCTTTCAGACAGTTTTTGGTAATAGTGCTTATATATGTATTTACATAAATGTTTAGCCACATTTTGGAAGCCCAGCTTAGAGTCTTATCACTTGGTATAAATGCCTTTATGGGGTTGCTTTTTGACTGTCAGGGGGATTGCATCTCAGCAGAAAATCCAGCAGCTATTGAGGAACTGAGAATGGCATTGCCTCAGAAGTTAGCTGATAGATAAAGTTCTCAGTTATAAAGATAATCCAGGTCTGAAATAAAGTGGAAAGAATACCAGGCTGGGAGTCAGGAGATTTGGATTCAAGTCTTGACTCTCAGATAATACCCATGAGCTGTGTGACCATAGGCCAAGTCCGTTGAGAAAGTCTCATCCTCCTGAGTCAAATGGTCACTGGAAGGAGTGTTAGACCTTCATCCCCTCACTACAGATTCCAACTGGTATATGTTATTTCATAAAAAATTATTTCATGTACAAAATCCCTAATCTACTGAAAGATACACTCTCACAATGACCTGAACATGATTATTAGTAATAATCATCATCATCATCATCACAACAGATGACATTTCTATAGTGCTTACTATGTGCCAAGCACTGTGCTAAATACTTTACAATTATAATCTCATTTGATCCTCATGATAACCTTGGGAGGTAAGTGCTATTATTATCCATATTCTACATAGGAGACAACTGAGGCAAACAGAGGTTAAGTGTCTTGCCCAGGGTCATACAGTTCATAGGTGTCTGAGGTCACATTTGAACTCAGATCTTCCTGATACTAGGCCCTGCACTATATTCACTGTATCACCGAGTTTCTCTTAAGTATCTCTTCAGGATAGAACAGATGAAGAAAAATAAGTAAAGGAAAGAATAAAATCAAAACGTAACTATAAGAATAAATTAGATAGAAAATTCCCAGCCATGGTCTGTCTAGAAGCAGCCTTCTACAACATGGCCCTAGTGGGAGCCATATTCTAGATCCAGTCATTCTCTATATAGCATACTTTTTCATCAAGTACAATAGTGGTATTTCACTTTTTCCCCCAATATCCTCGGGGGCTCCCTGTCACTTCCTGTCTGTCTGGAGTCTTCCCAGCACCCTCTTATCCTTTCTATCCCTTACTTCACATCACTTATCTCTCAGACTGATCCAGCTTCACATCGTTCAGTGGCTCTGGGAAGAATTATTTTTTTCCACAGGAGCAACGTTGTAAGTGGGTGACTGACACAATGAGGTTATAGTGCAGTGTTACATCTTTCCAGCAGGGTTTGGTTATAATGTATGAATGATGCTATTAAGAAACAATTTCAGACCAGCTGCATGTAAGTCATACCTTTGCAGCTTTTAAGGGTCAATCACAGGGAAAATACTGTAATAGGTAGTTTGTTCTGCTCTACCCTTTCAAGTAGCCTTGGTTTCTCTCCCTCAGGTTTCTGTAGCTCCTCTGACTTTCCTCCATCACAACCTACTGCCTTATACTCCATTCTCTTACATTAGTGTTCTAGTGAACTTTTATTCTCATAGCAGGAGATTGCATCAGGGCACTCCTCAAGTTGTTAAGAATGGGCACTTTGGTTCTGTAGGGAGAGGCAAATGTGCTCTAACCCCTTGCTGAAGACATGTACTAAGAGAGGCTCCCCTGGTGACCAAGGTCACCAGGTCCCTTGATCCCTGTGATGAGAGAAACTGTGCCAAATAGGACTGGACTGCACCAAAAAGAGTTACCCAACCTATAGGTTTTAAAAGAATGGACAAAAATCTCCTGCCTTTTCTCCTCTCCGGACTTTTCGGAGTGTGTTACTTGGGATTCTGCAAGTTCTCCCCTCCTGCCAGAGTATGGGGAGGCAGAGATTTTTTCCCCCTGCCCACTCCCTGGCAGCATGTATGGCAGCTATGAGCACAATATAATCTCAATCTTGCTCCAACCCCACCTGCTTCATCTGAAGGATCAATGGTTATGCATGCCCTTTAGCACATGGGCCTGTCCCCACAGAGCCAAAGCACACATTCCCAACTCCATTGACAAATGCTCCAATCTACCCCCAAAACTATTGCTCCATTAGAATCAACAGGTCAAATTTTATGTGATCTGTGCTTGTGATTAGCAATGATATCTTAAAGGCCTCACCAAGAGGGGACCCAAACTTTCCTTCTGCCTTTTTCCATGGGCCCACTGATACTGCCTTGTGCTATGCAATCATTCTTAACAATTCTCTAATACCCCAAGGCTCTACCTGTGTCCTCAAGTTCAACTTCAAGGTCACTTGGGAAACCTGTGTAGTTTGTCTGAGGTCTAGGCAAAACTTCTAGGGTCACAGGCATTTTGGGAAATCCATCCAAGTCACCAGAAAATCATTTCCTGAGTACTAAGACATGCAATTCTGGTCCTTTTTTCTTCCTTCCTTTCTTTTTCTTTCTTTCTTTACTTTAAATTAGGCCCAGATGAATTTATGGTCATTGTTGTAGGGAGCTACCCCATGAGGAAACTCCTTCTTATCAATTTAGATTTGCAACTGGCCTGGAATTTATAATTCTTAAGAGTTTCCTGGATACCCTGAGAGGTGGGATCCCAGAGCCAGCCTGTGTCAGAAGCAAGCCTCAAATCAAATCAGGCCTTGCTTCCTCTGAGGCTGACTCTCCATCTACTCCACCATACTGTTACTCTCATTCCCAGTCACATCTTTCCATAAATCCCCCGTAAAGCAAGTACCCAATGCACTGAGGGAAATCTGCAATGTTACTAATAATCTCAAACTGTTTCCACAACAAAAACACATCTTTTTAATGTACATATTCTCCTAGTGATGGAATATGACTGTCCTTCATGATCTACTGCAGCCTCAGGAGAACCAAAATTCTTCATCTTCACTACAGTGTAAACAATCCACAGTTTAAAGCAGAGGTTACCAAATTTATTTGTTCTACCACCCCCTTTTCAAAAAATAAAAAATTACTTGCCCTACTGGAAATCTACTTTCTTTAACAGTTTTTTTAATGTATGTCATTTCAAAAATATAATTTTTGAAATGACACATCTTAAATTTAATAATTTATTGTAAATTTGTGAACTTTTTTCCTGCATTGAAATTTTGGTGATGCAATATTGCATCATGTAACCATATACTGTCATATTATAAACAAGTCATTAGACACACATATTCCTGCTGATGCATGATGGACTTCCTGACAATGCACAATATGCTTGTCTGCCAACACTTGCTTATTAAGATCAGTAGACTTGACCACTGATTGGTTATAACTTGCATTTTGTGTGTTTATTTGGAAAATAATGTAATCACTACAACTTTAACTCTGTTACACAACAGATGAAAACACATTTGAAGTTTTTCAAAATTGTCTTACCTTTTCTTCTTTCCTTATGCTTCCACTGCCCCCTTATTTTTATTCAATGCTCCCCAATTGCACCTGGGGCTACTACCACCCCCCTAGATCATTCCAACTTCAGGGGTTGTATCACTCACTTTGAGAACCTCTGGAAAGTGTCACCTTTCCTGGGACTCCTTGTACTTTCATAGGAAGTAATGTCTTCTTATCAACAAAATAACAAAAATTATCCCGTTGACTCACATTTCCATAAAGCAGTCTGCATAAATAATTTGTATTGCGGAGAAATGAAAATTTCAATAGTCAAATTTAAGCTTAATTGTTCAAAATTTCAATTCTATAACTCTTTTTAAATCATTTCAGTGTTTAAAGAAGTTGTTGCCTTTTAAAATCAGTTTATATTGCATTTACCCAAATGTATGACATTTAGCAATACACCAGATCACAGAAATATAGGATCACAGACCCAGAGCTGCAAGGGACATCAGAAGTCTACCCTGTCTCATTTTACAGATGAGAAAACTGAGGCCAAGGACTGTTAAGTGACTTGCCCAAGGTTGCCCAGATAGTAAGTACCAGAGGCTGGATTTTATGGTTTATGGTTGTTGTTGCTGTTTTTTAAACTTATAAGCAAAGATTGTTTAGCTTCAATTTGACATACTTCATATTCAACAGGTGCTGCTCATAGCTCCCACACCAACTCGTTTGAACTCATCTGAACATACTATATTAAACAATTATTCTTCTTCATTCATTGTCAGATGGAGTAAATCCACTGTTATTTTTTATTCTGTTGACTTTGATTTGATCATTAATTTCATTGGGGAAAAAAGTGGATGGATTTAAGAGGGAGTTGTACCTAAAAATAGCCAATCATTTTGATCCTTGCTTTGCCCACATCCCACCCTTCTGAATGGTTTTGAACTTCTTGCCCCAGGAGCCATTTGTGAAACTCTGCCTTTGGTTAAAATGATAAACTTTTGATTATAGAATTTCAGATATCAAATAAGAAAGGAATTTTTCTCTGGACCAAAGGCCTTGCAAGTCTAATGATGGATGCATTGTCTCTTTTCCAAGGACAAGCTGAGTTCAGAGAGATTCAGTCACAGGTTGCCCTTAAAGTGATATTTTTATTTTGTCATAACAACTCTCAAAGACAATCTCATCTTTTATATTATAGATGAATTGCCTTACTGATACAGCTATGTGACCTATTGGATTGGATGTAGAACTTAGAGTCAGAAAGTTCTGGGTTCAAATTCTGCCTCAGACCCTTAATAACTGGGCCAGTCACCTCTGTTTTCTCAACTGTGAAGTCCTTTCCAACTCTGTCTATGATGCTGTGATCTGTGATAACAGAAGTATCTGCAATGATGAGGATCCAATTCTTGGAAGTCTGGGGGCAAATTAAATCCCAGGAGCCATTAAATCGTCACATATGGGTTAGCCTAACCTGATGCTCTAGCCCTGCCCAGGTCTTACTTAAGCCAAACAAGCTTGTGGGACATAGGCCATTTGTGCACAGGCTTCTCTCTCTGTCTTCTCAGACTTTCTAGTTTCTAAAAGCACGATACACTGAAATGAGATGAGCTGTGGAATCACAAACTCCATAGGAGGTGCCCAGCTCTGCAGCCTCCAAATTGAGCTTTGGCCTGACAGAAAAAAAGGAACCCAAATTCCCTCTTTGCTGGGTTCATGTCCTCATTCTGTCACCAATTAGCTATGTGACCTTGAGCAAGACTGTGCAGAGGCCTGGTTTCCTCATTTGTAAAATGGTGGGGTGGGGACATGATCTCCAAGGCCTCTTCAAGTTCTGACATTCTAATATTCCATAAAATACTAAAAAAACACCAAACATGTCATAAGAAATCATAAATAAGGCTTAATACAGAGAAGAGCAATGGTAAAGCCATGAGGTTCAAAAAATATGCCTAAACTGCTAATGACTGAAAAAACTTTTTTTATTTCTAACAAACATCCCCAATTAAGGAGTCTTTTTTGGTCTTTTAGACTTGACCTTCTAAAAAAGCTAGAGATATTTTCAAGGCCAAAGGTAGAAAGCTTACTGGAGTGGGGGCCAGGTAAAATGAGCTCTGATCCTAATCCCTAGCCAGCAGTGTGATTTGGGCATGTATCTTCCCCTCTCTGGTTCTTCATAAATCTGTAAAATTTACGTTGTGCTAAGTGATCTCTAGGACATCTAGGTGGCACAACAGAAAGATAGGCCAGGAGTTGGGATGATGCATCTCTCTGAGTTCAAGTCTAGCTTCAGATACTTACTAGCTGTGTGACCCTGGGCAAGTCACTTAATCCTGTTTGCCTCATATTCCTCATCTGTAAAGTGAGCTGGAGAAGGAAATGGCAAAGTACTTCAGGATCTCTGCCAAGAAAACCTCAAAATGGGGTCAGAAATCGGACATGACCGAAACTACCCAACAACAACAACAACAAAATGATCTCTAAGGTCACTTAGAGGTCGTATCTGAAAGTCTATGATTCTCACCCTTTCCTGACTCTTAGTCAAGTACAAATTATTGTCAAAACTAAGGGTGGGAAACAGAAAGCAAGGCTCCAGTCTAAGCCAGAATCTAAGAGCGTAAATGCAGAGAAATGAAAAATATTAACTTGACTTTTACCCATGCAGTACCCCCAGCCTCCTCTTCCAATGGACTTAGCTCAGATTTGTGTGACTCTCTTTATTTCATTCCTCCTAACTTGCAAGTAAATACTAGCCCATAGGTTAAGGTTTTAGAAGTATAGTGACTGTGAGGAGACTAAATTGTCTTAATAGGAAGGAAGGAAGCCAGTATTTGAGCTGAGGAAGAGTTGATGTGATAACAATACTAGATGTACTAGGAAAACTTTTCAAAGCATTCATTTTTTAAAATGACAGCAGCATCCATCCTCTATATGTATCGGGCCATGTTGTTTACTGCACAATATAGAATTGAGTTTTGACAACCTTTGCCCTTGAATATGGTGAACAGACATCCCAGAGAGTTAAACCAACAACAATAAAGGCCAAAACAGAAGACAAGTTCACGTGGAAGGCAGCATTGCATGGTGGCGAGATGACTGAACTTGGAGTGAGGAAGACCTATGTCACAGTCTGGCCTGGTTGGGTGACACTGGACAACTTGGTTAACCTTTCTCAATTTCAATTTCCTCATTAGTAAAAAGGGAATAATAATAGCTTGCCCCTATCTCACAAGCTGGTTGGGAAAATCAAATGAGATAATATATAAAAGTACTTTGCAGACCTTAAAGTGATATAAATGTTAATTATTATTATTATTTTTTTCTTATTCTTATTTAGAGGTAGCTAGGTGACCCAGTGGATGGAGCTCTAGGCTTGAAGTCAAAAACACCTAAGTTCAAATCCAGCCTCAAATACTTAATTAGCTGTGTCACCTTAGTCACTTATCCCCTATTTGCCTCAGTTTCCTCAACTGTAAAATGCGGATAATAAGAGCACTTCCTTCAAAGAGCTGTTGTAAGGATAGAATGAGATAATATTTGTAAAGCACATAGCACAGTGCCTGGCACATGGTAGGCTCTATATAACTGCTAGTTATTAATTATGATGATGATGATTATATATCAACAAAGCTAAAAGGCATTAACACAGTAAATACCCTACATCCAAAGCAGATTGATTCATTTATCAGGGTGACTATATCATGTTTAAGATAAATAGTTGTCATTGATGATCTCATAAGCAGTTACTCTTTCCACTCATACACAACACAATCTCTCCATACCTTCCTCTCCTTTCAATTTTTGTCCCTATCATTTCATAGAGCCTTCACAAAAACTCTACCCAGTTCGGTGAAGATTTTTCTATGTTTCTTTTAACTATATCATTTTTCTAATAAGAAAATCCTAATGATATAAAATACCTCATTATTCATATGCTGGCTGACTAGGGAACATCAGATAGAAAAGATAAATTAAATAGGTGCAGCTCTGATGGCTTTTCCATTGTGGAGTCTGCTGTGGCCATAAACCTGATTTACTTCACCTGCCTATTTAGTCTTGCTGCAGTACATAAAGACTTTCAAAAATTAAACTATAGTAAATTTGTAGGTAGAGTCTTATATTTGGAATTGCCTCTATCCTTTTCTATTTTGGCAGAGGCAATGAAGCCCTGTGGTCTGAACAATTTTAAATCTAGCTTTTAAGGTTGATGCTTGTGGCAGCCATCACTATATGACAAAATGTACTCCATTTTCTCCATCTCTAAAAATGGTGATATTCTCAGAATATCAGGGGAAATACTTGACATTTTCTAGGGTCTAAATGCTTTGAAGGTCACAATAAAATAATATTATATAGACCCAAGAATAGCCTTTCACTGAATGTTGCAATGCTCTCTTGGGATTTGTCCCAGGTTATGGGCTCCTCCTTCCATTTTTTTTTTGTACATGTCCTTTTAAAATCTGAGTTCATCATATTGCTCTCTTTAAAGTGATCTTTTTGATCTTCCTTCTTCAACAGGTTAATTTTCTATTCATTCATTCTTTCAGCAAATATGCTAAATGATAATTGTGAAGAGCATTTCATTAGTCAAAGAAAAGCTACAAAGTTTAGATAAAATATGACCCCTGTCTTCATGGAGTTTATAATCTAATAGGTGATTAGTATACTAATGTAGATACTAAATGTGCCCGATAGTACATAATATGGTTATCTTCAGAGAATTATAAAACAAAGTGCTTTGTGAAGTCTGAGGGGGAAGATTGCTACCAACTAAATCATTGTATTATCGAATTGTTATGTTCTCCTTTATATCCCTATTTTGCTATATTTCTTTTTAAGGTCTCTGGCCATGGGATTATATCTATCTTTAAAAAATGTAACACTCCCTTAACCTGAATTCACAAGGTCTCTACAGGGTGGCTGACTACTAGTCCCTTCAGCATTCCAAGGATCAACCTGAGGGACAGGCATTTATAGTACTGTTAGTCATGAGCCTCACCAGTGTGCTTCCCAATGATTGTGAGCCAGATTTAATTAACTTTAAAGAGGATATTTCTAAACAGGTAAAGCAAGTACGGTTGTAATGGAAACATCCCCTAAAATTAGAGGCATCTTATCTCCTTTCATGCACAGGCTGCCTGGGGATAGTGGGTTCAAACTTAGAGAACACATGTGGCCAAAGGGAAAACTTGTACTCCTTTTCTCTCTTTGGGGAGAATATCAGGGAAATTCATGAAATTGCTATTGTGTATAACTAGATATGGCATTCTTAGGGTCTGTGCCTTCGTCAAGTCCTGAATCTGCCTTTCTTCAGTGTATCTAATTTGTATTCAGTGTATCTCAGATCCCCATATAGTGGCTGCTAATCAACCACTACTACTCTCAGTTGTTGTTGAGTAGTTTCAGTCATGTTCAATTCTCCATGACCCCATTTGGGGTTTTCTTGGCAAAGATACTGAAGTGGTTTGCCATTTTCTTCTCCAGCTCATTTTTTCACAGATGAGGAACTAAGGTAAACAGGGTTAAAGTGACTTGCCAAGGGTCACACAGCTAGTAAGCATCTGAGGCTGAATTTGGACTCAGGTCCTCCTGACTCCAGGGCAGGCTCTCTATCCACTGTGCTATCTAGCTACCTGACTACTCCCAGAGACACTGCTAACTTTTAAAGTTTACAAGATTATCTTCTGATCAATGGGTGTGCAAGGGTAAATGGGTAGGGAGAGAGACTTCTTCCTCTTTTCCCCTCACACACTCCCACTAAGTACAGGTGGCTCTCCTAAGCTCTTCACTATTCAATTCAATCACCAATCCATTAACTGTTGCTGGAATGCACACTTGCAGAGTTGCAAAGAGTCCCCAAGGTGTATCTGATTCTTTCAGTCAATCACAAAATATTACTTGCACCGTGTATTTTACTTGTATACAGTGACACAATGCCTACGATCTTTTTAAACTAAAGACTTATTTTCACTTGACTTTTGATTGAGTGATTTAAGAAGTCTGGGTCTTCTGTGATTAAATTAATTATGCTATTGCAGAGGGTATATATCTTAACTATGGCAATAACAAAAGGGTGTGCTGGTAGTTAGTTCAGTGGATAGAGTGTCAGGCCTGAAGTCAGGAGGACTCATCTTCATGAGTTCAAATCTGACCTCAGATACTTCCTAGCTGTGTGACCCTGAGCAAGTCACTTAACCTTGTTTGCCTCCATTCCTCATCTGTAAAATAAGCTGGAGAATGAAATGGCAAACCACTCCAGTATCTCTGCCAAGAAAACCCCAAATGGCTTCATGAAAAGTTGAACACAACTGAAATGACAACAACAGAGCAAGCATCATTTTCCCCAATATACAGACAAGGAAATTGGGGCTCAGAGATGTTGAATGACCTATCCAAAGTCTTGCAGCTAACAAGGGACAGTATTATGATATAGTTGAATATGCTTAAGTTTCCCTTCTGTGGCTCTAAGATGATGGAATCATTTCCCTGAAAGAATTTGACCACTTCCACATCAGCAACCATTTCTTTCTTCTTATTAAGAATTTAATACAGAGAATTCCTCTTTTTTTCCTAAGTCTTCTGAGAAATAAAATTGTCAGCAAGACAAGTCAAGAATTGATCAGATGCATGACTTTTACTGGAATTAGAGTTCCAGCAGAAGTCTGCATCACTGTATTCCCCCATCACTTTAATATCTTGCCTTTGTGCCAGTTATGTGATCTGTAATGAGAAAGCATCATATTCTAAGATAGTCTGTAAGATTGCCTCTAATTAATTTTATTTGTTCCTCTCTCCTTAAAAGAAAGTTTGGATTCAGTCAAAGGGTTACACTTCAGGACCTAGAGGGCCACAGGTTTCCCATCCCCTTACTCAAAGGTTCTCCACCAACATTATACCTTCAGACGTATATTTTCCTATAGGTGGACAATTCCTTGATAAAGAATGCTACTGCAACACCACCACTACCACTCCCCCCCCCCAGCCTCAAACATATAGTACGCATCCTTTTTTTTTTTTTTTTTTTTTTAGGCAGTTGGGGTTAAGTGACTTGCCCAGGGTCACACAGCTAGTAAGTGTCAAGTGTTTGGTCCGAGGTGAAATTTGAACTCAGGTGCTCTGACTTCAGGGCCAGTGCTCTATCCACTGCACCATCTACATCCCCTGCAGGCATACTTTTTAAACAAAGTATAGCATACAATAACCAGACTGCAATCAGGAGTTTAATCTTGCCAAGTCTCAGAGAAAGTATTTTTTCCTTCCTTTTTTCTATTCTTCAACAAATATTTCAGAGCACAAGTGCCCTATATTGTTCTAGTCCTAGTTGGGTCCCTCTTTGAGATGAGAATAATAAGAGCATAATATTCCCTTTTATTTTTTTGAAAGCCACGGTCACATTGTTTGCTACTCATTTTGTGTACCATGATCAATAAACATCTGAGGTCTTGTTCAAGATCTTCTCTTTATTTTCTCCTGCAAAGTACTGGACGTCTCATCCACTGAAGTTCTTCATTCTCTATCAAACCTAATGGCCTCTTCAGTCTCATTTCATTCTTTTATCTAAGTATTTTTCTCCCTTTTCTTCAAACATCAGCTTAAAGCCCCTCAGTCTTCTCAGACACACTTCTTCCCTTATAAGGAAGGCCTTTTATTCTTTTTCTTGCCTTATGTTCCTCTCTTCTTTCTTCCTTCTTTACTTCCTTCCATTCTTCATTCATTCATTCCTTCCTTCTTTCTATTCATCAATAAATATTTCCTGAGTGCCTACTATGTTCACAGCACAAGTGCCTTATATTGTTCTAGTCCTAATTGGGGCCCTCCTTGAGATGAGAATAATTCCAGAGAATTAGCAATAAAGAAAAAGCTGTCAATCCTGAGGTGGTCTCCCTATTTTTAAAAATGTACCTTAGATCTAGCCTCTGATGCCAAACATCTCAATGGAAAGGGAAAATTCAATGCATTTGTCAAATGTTCCTACAGTTTGGAAGCATGTACCAAACTGTAGAAGACTGTGTGCCATTGGGTAGAAACTGCAAAAGCTTTGGGATAAATTTTCTTTATTCTTTTAATCGCAAGTACACAAACTGCTCATCAGCCTGTGCTGCATCAGTCTTTCTACCCTAGGAACCTGTCTGGTTGTTGATACATACAGTGCCTCTCTCGTACAAAGAAATCTGATGACATAAACATACCCGTTTCCCCAAGTTGTGTGTGATTTAACCTTTAACTCCTGCTTGTTGATATAGGTGAGATGTCAAATTTTTTTGCCAGAGCTGTTGGCAACTGTTTAAATGCATTTTCATCACTCTCTCACTAAGGCAAAGTGAGCAGCACTCCCTTTGACAGGTCATTGTAACGCAGCCCACATCCCCCACCCTTTCTCTCCTCACCACTTCCTCCAGCCTGAGACAGGAAAGCTGGGACAATGAGCTGGGATCAGCCTTGTAGTCACTGTAAATCTGTAATTACTTAAAATGTCACTTCCTGTTTGGGGAAGAACAAGTCTGTATCACACATGGTATGGAAGCCAAGGTCTTGGTGCACAAACTGTGAACAAATGACTTAAATTGGGACACTAACATTAAGGAGTCTGGTGTCAGATACCATAATTCCATTCTTATCTCCTCTTAAGTCTCTCTAGACACACAGATAAAGCCTCTTACTTCCTTTGGCTCAAACCCACCCTGAAAAGCCCAGATTAACACCTTCTGCTCCCCTCATGTTCAGTAGAAACACCCACACCCACACCCACACAGACACACACCCACACAGACACACACACACACACACACACAGAGGCACATATTGCAACTTCCCCGTAGGTGGAGAAAAAACCCTCAGTGACTGATTCACATGAGCTAGAAACTTGGCTTCAGGATGGTTTTATTGACAATTTCAGCTGTAAGTGTCTAGGTCCCTGTGGGATGTGGACATGGATTTAGACCCAGAAATGAACAGAGACATACTTGGGAATGCAGAACATCTTATGTCACAAAATATCACAGCACAGTGATTGATCAGAGGGCTTCATTTTGCTTGTTGGGTCTGTGCCCTATCTTGCTGACCAGCTATGCCTGCTTACCTACTGTACTCCATCTCTCTCAAGCTGCCAGCAAAATGAGAGCGTAAACATGCAACGGATGCAAAAAATGGCCCCTGGAATGACTGTTTTGGATAAAACACAGCCCTGACATTAGCATTTTCACCTGCTGAAACAGAGTGTGGATTTGTCTCTTGGCAGGGGACCCTGCATTTAATTAAAGAAAGCTATTGTTCCCAATGCCCAGGAAATGTCTCTTTTTTTTCCCCAGGGAGAAGGGAAGGGGAGGAGAGGGGTAACCACTGCATGACTCAAATAAGCTTGGGACTCATTCTATCATTAATGTTTCTGAAGCCCATTTTACTTTGTAGTCTAATTATAACTGTACAGTCAGAAGGGAAAAAATAAACTCCACCAGATAAACAGAGAAAGGCTAGAGCACTTTTTTTTTTCAGGAAGTCATTTTAAAGCCATTTTCTACATTTATTTTTAATTGAAGGTTGACTTAAAATGGTCACTGAAACCCTGAAGTGCACGCCTTCAGCCTGGGCTCTTCCTCCTGGGGAGCTCAGTATCATTTTCTTCGAAAGTTTCAAAATAGGCTTCTCTTCATTCTACCTAGTATCTGATACTTTGTTTCAGTCTGATCCTGCCAAGTGAGTAAGTTACCCCTTGAGAGGGAGAGCTAGAAACTAGAAGTAACTTCCTTCTTTCCTGCCACTTCCTGAGTATTATTCCTGGCACTCGATGACATTATAGCCCCAAGGGCCTGGAAGAGTTAGTGCTCTTCCCAAATAACCCCAGTGATTGTCACCTGATATTTATTCAAAAGAACTCAGCATATGGAATGTCCCTCTTACAGATCTGATAAAATAAGGACCATGCTTGTTACTCATTTTTCCTGAGTTTACATTCATAGGGATTTGAATCTTTGAATTATAATCTGAAGAGGAAGATTGGAATGGTACAATGGGACATGTGGATATAGCAGCAATGCCCTGGGAAATAAAATCTATCTTGGGATTTATGTTCTCTTCCATTTGTAAAGAAGAGGGGGAGGGAAGAAGGAAGGATGGTGAAAAGCATAGCTGTACCTTTGTGTGTTACCTACAGGTGATCAAGTGAAAAAGAGAAAGTGAAAAAAGGAATCCAAGTCACAGATTTGTCATCACCATGTTAACAAGGCCTAATTATGTCTGAAATTTACTAAAAGTATTTGCTTACAGGCAGATGGGAAGGGTAAAATCTACCTTGGAAGCAAAATGCGTAGCTGGGGAGAGATTCAGGGAGAAAGAGACAAAAAGAGGCAGAGAGATATAGAAACAGACAGAGACAGAAAGGAGAGATATTTCTCTCTCTCTCTCTCTCTCTCTCTCTCTCTCTCTCTCTCTCTCTCTCTTTCGCTCTCTCTCTCTCTCCCACCTCTGTCTTTCACACAGTCACAGTCCCTGACTGTAAAAGCTGCTTAGAAAGGGCACTAGAAATTGTCTATCTTGGGTTCTTCTTTTACTGACAAGAAGGCTTATTCTCTAAGATGTGAAGTGATTTGCCCAAGTTACACAAGTGATAAACAGAAGAACATGACTGGAATCCAGCTTCTTGATTCCCCATCTGGTGCTCTCTCCAATATTCCTGACTTCCTTTCTCCAATGTCTAGAACGTTTTGCTTGGTCACCTCAATGACAGCTGGGTTCCTGTCTGATGCTGTCAGTCCTCCATTGTGAGACCTCTGTCCCTACAACTTCTAGAGCAATCTTTCTTTTATCACTTACTTTTGCTGACATCTCTCATCATTTGTTTTTGCATTTTAATTATGATTTTATTATTTTATTGGGGTAATCTTCCTCCCCCCCTCATGCAAGCACATTTCCACTTATGTAATAGAAATGTTTAGGAAAATTCAATATTATGTACCAAGTGTTACTCTGAAGGAATACATCTATTTCATTTATTGATGGTACCTGTAGTCAAGACAGTGCAGCCCAGCTGAAAGAGCACAGGATTTGGAGTTGAAGGACCTGCATTCAAATCCTAGCTCTAATACTTACTACACATGTGGTCTTAGAGAAGTTGCTTAATCTCTGACCTCCAGTTTCCTTATTTGTAAAAAAATGAGAGCTGGACTAAACAGTTTCTGAGGGCCTCTCTGTAGCTATAAATCAATGATCCTTGATTATGGACATCTCAAAAACAGCCCATGTGCCTGCAACATTCTGAACCAAATTAATGGGAAATATTTAACATAATAAATAAACATACAATAGAACATAGATAATGTTAATATGTGGTTTTCTAAGTCAATATGTGGCCCCAGGAATCCTCATGCATACATCAGTGGCCCCATTTCCATTTGAGTTTGACCCTACTGCTCTCTGATACTACCAGGGTATACTTAGAAGGCAATATGCTATACTGCCATTTTGCTAGATGCATGATCTGAGGCAAGTTATTTGACCTCTATCTCATGACCTCAATTTCCTAATTTGTAAAATGAAAGGGTTAGAGTAGACATTTCATAAGCTTCCTTTCAGAGCAGGACCTAAGCCCCTTTATTCATCTGGTCTTTGCTCTCACATATTTTCTATAAGAGCATTTCTTACTCATGGTGAATCAGACAAAAACATTTTAATATAGACATTTTTCTGATGATCACATAGTAGAAAGACTCATGAGCCCTAAATTTCTATTCCTGTTGACACCTGAGTGCTGGGTGGTCCATGCTATATATTTTCTACATTTATTTCCAACAAAATGAGCTGGCTTACGTCCAGCTAAATGGTATTTGTTTCACATTATACCGATGGCTCTCCTGTCTTTACCCAAATACTTTTCTTTGTTCATGTTCTCATAGTAGCATAGTGAAGAGGAAGGGGGAAATGGGGAGGAGGGGAGGAGATTGGTTTATAGCAGGCTAGATTAAAATCTCTCCCACAGAGCAGTCAAGTGCTAACATGTCAGAAACACCCCACCCCATCAAATGAATGGCATGGTAACGAGAAGTCATGCCTGAATGAATGGTCCCAGTTTCATTCCTGTCCTTTTTTTTAATCTACAGATTTCTGCCCACATACTTTATACGATTATTTCCAAAAAATATGGTCAAGAAAATTGTGGGGCAAAGTTCAATGGACAGAAACTCTGTGTCTAAGAAAAGAAAGTATGTACTGTCATGGAGGGCATAGAGCAGGGAAATAGCCTATCCTGGGACAGAGGGAAGGGTTCCAGTTCTGATATCAATAGACTTGGGTTCAAATCCAGGCTCTATCACTTACTAATTATATAACCTAGGTAAGTCACTACATAAATCCAATCTTCTGAAAGAGGCCTTTCCCAGCCTACACCCCCCCCCACTTCTAGTGCTTTCCATCTGAAATGCTTTCTCATTTTTACTATGTATCCAATAGACAGATAGTTACCGTTAATTTTTTAATGTCTCCCCCATTAGAATGTGAGCTCCTTGAGGGCAGGGACAGTGTTTTGGCCTTGCTTTATAACCAAGTGCTTAACACAGTGCCTGCACACATCACAGGGACTTAATAAACACTTGTTGACAGACTAACTGAACCTCTCTGTGACTCAGTTTCCACATTTGCAAAATGAAGGGGTTGAACTGAGTAATTTCTAAGGTTCCTTCCAACTCTATACCTCAGATCCTTTAATTACATTATAAAGGAACAAAATTAACTTCAGAAACAGCACTGGAAATTTCCCATTGTTTTCTTATTAAACAGCTATACTATTCTGGAACCACATCCCCCACTCCATGATTCTCCACCTCTTTTCATTCCCTTCATAGATCCTTCTCTGCCTCTCTCTCTTATTTCCTTGCTATTTTTGCTCCTTCCTGAATCTCCATCTTTTTTAGTTTTCTTCTGGTCCATTTCTATAAGATATATAATGGATACGGAAGACTGGTTCTGGCACCTGAAAGATGTGAATTTTAGTCTTGCATCTATCATGTGTGGATTAGCTAGCTGTGCTAGCCTAGACAAGTCACTAACCTCTCAGGGATTCATTCAATACTCTGAGACTCTTTGCTACAGACAAGTTGCTGACCAGCATCAAATTCCTGGTTTCTCCACCTGGAATACCTTACCCAGATGAGAGAACAGCCCTGAATCATTTCTACAACAAAGAATCTTGTCATTTCTTGAAATTTCAGATTCTTGACCTCTCTGAGCCTCAGTTCACCCAATTGTGAAATGAAGGGATTGAACTTCATATTGTGGTTTTTCAGTCCTTTCAGTCGTATCCAACTCCTCATGACCCCATTTTGGAGTTTTCTTGGCAAAGATACTGGAGTAATTTGCCATTTCCATCTCCAACTCATTTTACAGATGAGGAAATGGAGGCAAACTGGGTTAAGTGACTTGCCCAGGGTCACACAGCTAATAAGTGTCTGAGGTCAGATTTGAACTCATGAAGATGAATCTTCCTGCCTCTAAGCCCAGTGTTCTATCCACTATGCCCTAGACTTCATGACCTCTAACAATTCCCTCAGATGCAAGTTCATGATCTTTGTTAAATGCTATTTTACTAAAGCAACAACAATAACAGTAGTAACAATACATTTGCATACAATTTCTGTACTCTACAGTCAAAGACTTCATGGGCTTTTTGCCTAGTTGTGACAATAATTTCCATGTTAGCCGATTGAGATACCTATCATGCTCAACAATAATTAATAGACAAAAAAATGCTGTGTAAGCCTTAATGCATTATTTAAATATGAGTTGTTATTATTTTATGCCTAGCACTTTGCCTGATACTATGGAAGATGGAGGAGGATCTGCCCTAAAGAGATTATGACCTCATTGAAGAAAGAAAGTAAATAGAAAAGAAAAAAAAGACAGTCCAAGAAAGGGTAAACTTGTTAAAGCAATAGACTTCTGCCTTTATTAAAGGCTTTACTTACTAGCTGTGTGACCATAGACTAGTTGCTCAACATCTCTGAATTTCTACTCCATAGGATCATAGAACTTCCCCAATGGAACCTTAGTGGTCATCCAGTCCAGTGGTATTAAACTCAGATAGAAAAGGGGGCCAATACACCATACATAAGGATCTCTAAGGGCCACATACTGACTTAGTAAACCATGAATGTTTTATCGTATTTTCATACATTTTGTTAAGTATTTACTCTGGTTCAGGCCATACTGGATAGTGTTACCTGCCATTTGCAGCCCTAGGGCCAGGTATCTAACACAGTTCAATTCCTTCATTTTACTCATGAAATTGAAACCCAAAGGGGTGATATGATTTGGATCCTTATTACTTCTATAGTCAAATATACACTTTTCTGTTTGGTATTTAAGGCCTTTCACAACTTACTCTTTCCAGCTTGCCCTTCCAACCTTATCATACTTTAATATCTGCCCTTCATGCACTCTGTAGTCTAGCCAAATTGCTCTTCTCTTCTATAATTGCTCACACATGATATTCCACCTCCTGTTTCCATGTCTATCTTGTAATGAAGGTCAGCCTCATCTGTACCTCTTAGATTACCAGTTTCTTTCAAAATTCAGATCAGATCCCTGGCATACAGAAGATGCTTAATAAATATTTGTTGATTGATTGACTGATCAAGATCATATAGTCATTAAGTGGCAGAACTGAGATTATGAATGTAAACCCTGCAATTCCTAATGCTATGCTTTTTGTACTAAGCCACACTGTTCCCCCACCCCTTAAAATGAGGATTAATCAATAAACACTATGAAGTCATTATTAAGTGTCTTAATGCATTGTGCTAGATGAGAATACCAATTAATTGTAAGCATTTAGTAAACTCCCACTATGCACAAGGCACTGGAACACAAAAACAAAAGTGAAAATATTCCTGTCCTCAAAGAGTTTACAATCTATCAGAAGATAATACTCGAATTTGCCTCTACACAAGATCACTTATGAAATTGAAAGTGCTATGTGGATGTGAATTATTATTATTATTATTATTATTACTATTATGGATAACTATAAGGTGAGCATTTCAAAGAAAAGTTGGAGAGACAAATTTAAGCTTGGCATAAGAAAACACTTACTAACAATTAGTCCACATATAGAATGGGCTGGTTCAGTAGGCATGCAGTGGCTTTTCTATCACTGGCGGTCTTCAATTCTAGAGCTAGGTCACTACATATATTTTTGTTGTTCAGTCATTTCAGTCATTTCTGACTCTTTGTGATCCCATTTGGGGTTTTCTTGACAAAGATACTGGAGTGGTTTGCCATTTCCTTCTCCAACTACACACATGGTGAGGGATTAATTTAATGAGCTGTCCATTCAACTGCAAATCAAAAGAAAGTAGAGCCAGATTAGAAATCAGTTCCCCTGACTCCAAATCTAGTGTTCTTTTCCTTACATCAGTAATTGCATCATAATGGAAGCAATGGAAACATCCCAATTTATTCTCATGCACACGAAACACACAAAGAATAAGTGCAGTGATGTCCATATGCCCAGTCAATTCAGCTGCAATAAAACACTCCATTAAGAAAAACATAAATTAGATTGGTTCTTGTGTCATTGTGTAGACACACAAAAACAATAGTTAATTGGTTTGTTTAATAATTCATTACAAATTTAATATTAAATATTCAATTTGATTTGTCTTATAATCACTTATGTTTCAATAAACAATTTCCAATGCATAAAATGTCCTATTAACTTTTCAGGTGCTCTCCTTACATCTCCATCAGGACTCTTCATTTACTCCTTCATTCCCATTCACTTTTCTTCTACTATGGTGATACCAAGGACTCTTTTCCTTCTGACTCCACTGTTTTCATTGTGCATTATTCTAGGAAGTTCTTTGGAAATCTCCTTGTTTAATTCCTCTATCCCAACTATTCATAATATCAACTTACATTATTTTGCCATGATTTCTTTAACCGTTTTCCTCTTGCTAGAAATTTCACAAAATTCCTGCAATTACAAATAAAGCTGCTTTAAAAAAATTTTAAGATAGCTCTTTTTTTTTTGTCTTTTGCTTTTGGTTGTTTGTTTGTTTGTTTGTTTGTTTGTTTGTTTGTTTGTTTGTTTGTTTTGGTAATGCTCTTGGAATATACTCCAAGTGCAGAATTTATTGGGACAAGAGGGCAGTGAATAGAGCTCTGGGCTTAGAATTAGGAAGACTCATCTTCATGAGTTTGATTCTGGCCTCAGATACTTACTAGCTATGTGATCCTGGGCAAGTCACTTAACCTATTCCTCATCTGTAAAATGAGCTAAAGAAAGAAATGACAAACCATTATTTTCATCAAGAAAACCCCAAATGACATCATGGAGAGTCAAAAAGTTTGCTCTGACATCACAAAACCTAAGTATTCTTCAACCTGTCTCCTCATTGGCCTTATTCCAATAGTCTTCAAAAACAGAACTGCAATTGAGTATAAAACTAGATTGCAGTTTATGTTGGAAGTGAAGCTTTTCCCTTTAAGTTACTACTTTAAATACTGTCCAATAACAGAATGAATTCAAGGTATAAACAATACTCTCATCTCCCTCTAGATATCTATCCATTTTGTTAAAGCCTGCAAAGCTATTCTTTCTTCTAATCTTTCTTCATTTCAATCTCCTATTCTCATCATCAATTCAATCCAGCCTAACAATCATAGAGGTGTCTACAGTGTGTCAGGCCTTGTACAAAGTGGTAGCAAAATTATCAAATGAAAGTAACCCCTTCCTTAAGGAGTGTACATTCTACTTTCTGTCTCTTTCCTTATATTATCTACTTCATCACAATCCCCAGGCTGCCATTTTTTCTTCTCTCTAAAAATTCTCAGGCCACATCATCAGATTGTATTATGCCTAGCATACTATGGGCACTGAGAAGAGGAGAGTACTGGTGGCAAAGGAGAGGAAGGGCAGGAGGCTTTTAAATAACACCAAAAAAATTTAGGAAAATTCAGTTTTTGATGGTGATTCAGTAAATAATGGCCTTCCCATATAGAGAAATACCAATCCATTGGTTATCATCAAGTCAATAAGTAACTATGTTCCAGGCATTTTGCTAGTCACTGGAGGTACAAAGAAAAACAAAATTACTCCCTGCTCTCAAAGATTTGCAGTCTAATGGAGGAAACAAAATGTAGACAACTATGCACAAAGAAGATACATACAGGATAAATTGGAGGTAGCCTCAAAGAGAAGGCAATAAGATTAAGGAAGATTGAGCGGGGAAACTGAAAGAGAGAGAGAGAGAGAGAGAGAGAGAGAGAGAGAGATTTTTAGATGAGTCGTAAAGGAAGACAGAGATGTAAGGAGACAGGAATAAGGAAGGAAGGAATTCTAGGCATTGGAGACAGCCAGTGAAAATGCAACGAGTTAGGAGATGAATTGTCTTTCGTGATAAACAGCAAGGAAGCCAGCATCACTGGATTACAGAGTACATAGATAGAAATAAGGTGGGAGATTGAAAAAGTGCAAAGGGGACAGGTTAGGAGAGCCTTAAAAGCCAAATAGAGGATTTTCTATTTGATCCTGGTAGTGAAATAGAGTCACTGTACTTCAGTGAATTAAGGATGGAGGCAATGTGGTCGGAACTTATACTTAGGAAGATCATTTTGATAACTGAGTAGAGAGTGAACAGGAGAGGGAAGAGACTTTAGGCAAGGGAACCAACCTACAGGCTATTGCAATAGTCCAGATATGAGGTAATAAGGACCTCACCAGGGCAGTGGCAGTGGCGGTGGCAGTGGCAGAAAACAGAAGGAAACACACATGAGAGCTGCTGCAAAGATAAAATTGACAGGTCTTGGCAACAAATTGGATAGGAATCAGGCATGGGGCAGGGGAGGATGAGAAAGGATAAGGACTTGAGGATGATGCCTAGTATGCAAAGTAACTAGAAGGATGTGGGTGCTCTTAATAGGAATAGGGAAGTTAAAAAGAGGGGAGGGCTTTGAGGGAAAGAAAATAAGTTCAGTTTTAGATATGTCAATTTTAAGATGTCTGTAGGACATTGAGTTTAAGATATCTAATTGGCGATTAGAAATGCAAGTCTAGGGGTTAGGAGAGGGGGTAGGTGTGGATAAATAGCTCTGAGAATCATCAGGATAGAGAGATGATAATTGAATCCACAGAAGCTGATGAGATCATCAAGACAATAGTATTGAAGAAGAAGAGAAGAGAGTTGGGGGACACCAATCATTAATTCATATGACCTGGAAGAAGAGCCAGCAAAGAAGTGTGAGGAATGGTCAGATAGACAGAAGGAGAACCAAAAGAGGCCAGTGTTATAAAAATTCAGAGAAAAGAGAGCACCAAGGAAAAAAAGGTGATCAACAACGTCAAAGGCTACAGAAACGTTAAGAAGGATGAGGACTGAGAAAAGTATATTAGATTTAGCAATTACGAGATCACTGGTAACTTTTGAAAGAATAGTTTCAGTTGAGTGAGCAGGTCAAAAGCTAAGCTGCACAGTTAAGAAAACAGTGAGACAATGGGTGGGGGAGTAGATGGAAGAAGGGAAAGAATTTGGAACACAACTTTTTTTTAAACAAATGTCAAAAATAAAGAAATAGTGGTGTGATTCAATAAATAAATAATTAATTCATGATTTAATTTTTAAAAAAAGATTAAAGAAAAAAGAACATTTATTTTTAAAAAGAAAAGAGTGAGAGGAGAGAAAGTGGTAATACTGATTATAAAGTCTTACATGTAGCCTTTCCTGATGGCCCTTCCATGTATACATACATATACACATGTATGTATACTATGTGTATATTATATTATATTAATATTTTGTTATATATTATGTTATCATGTGATATGTTGTGATTGGTATTGCGTATATTGCATTGTATTACATTACATTACATCACATAACATCATATCACATTATATAATATTGTATTGTATATTACATTACATTATATTGTGCTATGCTATATTATAACATTATATTCCATATGTATTATATATGCATACATATATTTTGTTTGAGTACATATTGTTTCATTAATAAAAGGCAAAATTCTGGAAATTAGGGACTATTTCTTTTTATTTTTTAATCCCCAGTGCCTGATATGGGCTGAATGAATGCTTGTGGATGAATTGTGCTATGGACGGGAAGGTGGGATACTGCTGGTAATGCCAGGTACTCTACCTACACTGAAGTCTTGCTACTTGCCAAATCTGGGACTGTGACTAAGTCACTTCACCTCCACTTCCTCATATTTGAAGTGAGAGAGTCGATGATCTCTGGCATCACTTCAGTTCTAAGCCTATGAGCCAATGGTCCCGTCCTACTCTACTGCCTCTCTACAGCATAAAGGCATCTCTGATTGTTCAAAGTCAAGGCCAGAGGAGCTTGAGCTCTGGCAGGTCCTATCCCCAGTTGGAAAGGCTTGGAGTCTGGGCCTGCCAATGGCTTCTGTGTCTTGTCACCTGAGGATTAGCCTCACTAAAGTTCAGAAAGGCTAGTCACCCAAGGGTTAACCACCAGAGGCTGATTTTTTTTTTTTTACCACAATTGCTCATGAAGACTTTCTACCTATACATGGATCTGTTGTGATCTGCAGTGGTGCAGGGAATACTCACAACAGCACCATTTAGGAACATGGGAGGCAGCATGGTGTCATAGATAGAGCACAGGAAGACCTGAATTCCGATCCTGCTTCAGACACCTACTAGCTGTGCGGCACTGGGCAAGTGACTTAACTCCTCAGGTTCCTCCTCTGTGAAATGGGATAGTAGTAGCTCATTTCCCATAGGGTTGTTGTGAAGAGCAAATGAAAAAAATATGTGTAAAGCATTTTGCAAACTTAAAGTACTATATAAATTCTAATTATGAGCCAGGGCATTTAAACAATGCAAGAAAGATTTTTTTTTTCATCCAAAAGAATGTACCACATGGATGAACCCTCTCTGTCTGCCCCTAACCCCCTGAGAAGTTTTGAACAGCAGGTATTCTGTTCCAAAAATGAATACTTCTGCCATACAGCTGTGAGCCTTGGAAACAGCTGCTCTGTTTCCCTAAGAGGTGGCTACATTTTGGAAGCGGATGAAACAGTTCCTATGTCCAAAGTGCATCACACTGAGATACCCGAGACAGAGAAGATCTGTAAATATCAAAATCAGCAAAAACCTTTGATTTTATTATGTTTCCAAGTTAAATAAATATCATATATGTAAAACCCACTTCCCTGAATTCATAAATACTTTAGAACCTGGAGTGAGCTGTTCTCACTGGAATATTTGAAGTAAAGACAAGAAGACATCTTGGTCTTTGTCAGAATGAATTCAGTTCTGTCTCAAGGCCTGTACCTGTATAGTAAAAGAAAACATGATATAACTCAGTAGAGGGGGAAAAAAAAGGCAAGTCAGTAATTTGATATTGAGGTAGAGTAACAATAACAAACATTTATACAGTGTTTGAAGGTTCACAAAATGTATTATATGCATTATCTCATTGGAGCCTCACAAAAATCCTATGAGATAGGTGCTACAGAAATAATTATTCCTATTTTACAGTCAAGAAAACTGAGGCCCAGAAAAGTTAAGTGAGTTGTCCAGCTAGATTTCAATGTCAGGTCTTCCTGACTCCAAGACCAGCATCCCATCTACTGCATCACAATGACTCTCTTTACATAAAACCCGGATGGATTGATTCAGTTCTTTCACTTTTTAACTAGTCATGTTGGTAATATAGAGGCACAGCCAATGACCTGTTCCTCTCCACCTTGCCCTCTGTAACTGTGAGATTTGAGAAGTGTGAACAGATAAGTCCACAGAGCAAATCCAGAAGGGAAAAAAACCCATCTATGCTATTTCTAACAAGTACAAGGAAAAAAATGAAATAAGTAGAAAAGAAAAGGGACATTTGAAAACCATCTTTCTCTCTTCTGAGCATTTTGTTTCCTAAGTTTCTGTGGCTCTGCTGATGTTCTTCAGGAAACTCAGTGATGTCATTTCCTCTCAATTGGCCAGTTACATAAATGCTGGAAAGAGGCCAAGTCAAACAGCCCTCAAACAGATGGCTGTGTGTGTAAATGCCAGAAAGTGAGAACAGCCACTTGCAGTTAAAAAAAAAAATTTACCCCACACATGGTATAATGTTTATTTTACTACCTCTCTTATGGACTTGGGTGGGTCATTCTTGTCATTTTTCCAGACAGAAATCCCATAGGAAGCAATTGTAAAATGCCAAAGGGGGAAAAATTCAGCAGAGATATGAAAATAAAGTAACTTCAGCAGAAGAAAACACAGTGGCTTTGTAGATATAAACCTATTCCTAAGAAGCCATCCAAAGCGCTGGTATTTGGATACTGCATGAATGGGGTTGGGATACAGGGAGATCAAACCAGGCTGAAATTTCAAGGGAGGAAGGTTTTGCTGTGGGGAAACCAAATTCATCTGCAAACCTTGAAGTTTGAAATTGAATTGCTCAGACAAAGAGGCCCACTTTGCAGGTTTACTTTGAACCCATCAGATCTAAATTTAGCATAAGGGAGCTCTTCTTTGACTGACCTATGTATCTCTTAGTTCCAAGTACATATTGGTGCAATCGAGAAAAGTTTACACTTCTAAAGCTGGGAGGAATTTCAATTATGTATAATAAAACATGGCAGGGAGCTTTGGGCTTTTTCTTCTTCAGGAACTAAATTCTTGTGCCTGTCTGCTGCAACTGATAATGACAATTCATCCTCATGGCTAATAGGCAAAATGGAAGCCAGGCATCCTGTTGGTTAATACGATGAGCTACTTTTAAAATACTGCTTCAAAGGATGCTAAGTTGACTTTTTTTTTTCAGAAATCCTTTCAATTAGAGTCTCCTTATGCATCAGTATTTCACAGATATGGCAGTATGCCAGTGTTGGGCTATTTCTCCCCCACACTTTTCCCTTTTGATACAATAGGAATCTGCAGGGAGAAGATAGAAATACATGGGGTACAGTTACAATTCCTTCATTTGTTTCTTTCTTCTCTATGGCAATCCTCTCACATTTTTGAGGAGACAAGTGAACCCACTTCCTCCTTCACTGAGGGCCCCCAAACATACAAAACCTATCAGCTCGTAATGGCCATCTAATTCCTACTTACCTTGTTGATTGAACCTAGTTACCACTCAGGAATCAAGGGTTAATTGATTCAGCCCCAGATCATTTCTGAAATGGGTCAAATGTCTAAACTATCTAAGACCCAAAATCAAATATTACTCTTTTGTCTTCTTCCAGTTTCTAGACAATTTGCTGAACATTTTATTTCTTGGATCACAGGCAGATATTCAGAATTGTGCTACTTCTCTCAAGGTTTCTGTGCCTGGTAGGTCAAGGAAGGACAGTTTTAGAGACCCTGTTATCTTAAGGTAGGCTTGTGTCCTCAAATGTTTTTTATGCTTATCTTGGACCCTGCTGCCTGAACTCCACCAAACAGACTAATAAGTTCCATATGCCCATTTTTTTGAAGAACACATTTTCAAAGCAGCAAATGTTTTGATGGATTGGCTCACGGAGAGCCTGAATACTGTTATACACATCGTTTAGCATTTCACAAGGCCCCCACTGTTAAATTCCGGGAATGGGGCCAGGGTGACCTACCTAATGCGGCACTGACTTACTTTAAAAAAAAATGAGAATTCTTAACCATTGTGCTGGTCAGGAGCACATTTGGAATCTGAACATATCTTTAAAGCCCCAGTGTTTTGAGTGTGGGGGACAACGAAACTGGACAGGCCCTTAGATTGGATAAAAGAACCCAATGTTTTAGGGTTTCAGCTGAACCTGTCTTTGAAACTGGCTCACAAGGATAGAGATCAGAAAAAAAAGCAGCAAGAATAGGGTGCTAAGTATATGATTTGGGATCCCTGTGGGTTCCAGACATCATTAAATCAATTTTTTTTAAATACCCTGAGGCTCTCAGGATCCAAAAGTTGTTATCTCTTTATATCACATTTTCTTTTTCTCATTTACCCAGATTGGCATACTAGCTTCAAATGAGGTCATTCTGTAGCCTCAATCTAAAGGCATTTCTGTTATACAGCCACCAAAATCAAAGGTTTTTCAGTCAATCCTTCTACTCTCCTCCTCCCCCCTCCCTTTTTCCAACTGTCTTAAATGGCTGACCTCACACCATCTATCTGATCCATAGAGTCCCATCAACATGGCTCCATCTGGTGTTTATCACTGTCCAAGAATGTGCTGCTTTAGGAAAACCTGATCTAGTAGTCTGAGCTTACCAACCAGATCAATTTGAGAATGATTATTTAGATGAAGAATGGGTTCACCTGAGTATTTCTTTACAGACTATTAACTACTGAGAGAGACAGAGAAAGGGAGGAGGAGGAGGAGAGAGAAAGACAGACAGAGAGGAAGAAAGACAGAGAGAGAAGGAGGGAGAGGGGGTAGAGAGGTAGCTGGAATGTTAAGAGTTACTGCTGCCAGTCCAAGATCTAGTAAAACAGAGCCTTTCTGATGTTATTCAATAAAGTAGTTGGAAAATAAGATTGGATTTTAAAATTTGAGATTTCCAAAAAAACTTTTCAGGAACACATATGACACTCAAAATGAGAAACACAGTGGATGAAATCTCACAGCTTGCTCATCATATTTAACCATAAGAGGTGGGGCCAAGCAAAGCATAAAAGACAGTCTACATTCATCTCCTAAAGTCCAGTCATTGCTCTGGTCCAATTTCTCTTAAATTGCCTTGCCAGACTCTACTCATCTCCTCATGGATTGACTCATAGACTCCTAGGAACTTCACTTCCCAAGAATTAAGATTTTCCGTTACAATTGATTTTCTTTACAGATATACAAGACCTGGGTTCAAATCCTGGTTCAGAAACTAGCTGATTGACCCTAGACAATTTACCATTCTGCCTCAATTTGTCCATCTGTATAATAAAACATTTGGATATGATGGTTCATTTGGTCCCTTCTAAATGCAAATCTATGATCTTATGATCCTATAATCTCTTAACCCAGTTCAGCTCAGAACATTTCAAAGACAGAATCCTATATTGGGGGATCTTAGACTCACCCTCCATATAGTGTTTGCTAGGAGCTTCTCTGAGGAAATTCTAGTGAGCTACCATCAATGGCACAGCAACCTCCTCCTCTTCCTCCTCCTCCTCAGATACTTTCCAGGAGCCTCCTCAAGTTAGCTGCTATACTTTGTTTCTGAACACAATTTCTCTAATCCATTTCCTGACACCCTCCCTGTTGGGAACCAGTCAATCCCTTGCCATGAGGATGTCTTTTCTGCCTCTGCAGCCAAGAAACATATTGACAAACATATGATAATATTTTATTATAATTGTTTGAGTTGAGAGCCTGTATAGTAGAATGGTTTCAGAGCTAGCCTTGAAGCCAGGAAGATCTGATTATCTTCAAGTCTTCTTTCTAACACGTACTGACTATACGACTCTAGAAAGGTCATTTAACATCTCAAAGCCCTGCCACCTCTAAGACCCCAAGTTGCAGAGAAGGTGCTGACTTGCATTGAGGAAGGAGTTTGTCTCCTCACTTAGCAAGCCCCTTTACTACTACTAATAATAATAGTTACGATTTATATAGCACTTACTATGTTCCACATACTGTACTAAGCAGTTTACAATTATTATCTCATTTGATCTTCACAACAACCCTGTGAGGTAGGTATTGTTATTAGCCCCATTTTGCAGAAGAAGAAACATAGGTCAAGCAACTTGCTCAGGGTCACCCACCTAGTAAAGTTTCTGAGGCCAGATTTGAACTCAGGTCTTCCTGACTCCAGGCCCAGCACTCTATCTACTGCACCACCTAGTTGTCTACTAACTAAAAAAGTCATATACCCAATTCCTGTGCAAGTTTAAAAATTGAAGTCCAATGCCTTTCCATTAAAAATATTCTATAAATGACTCTACCAAATTATAGCTCCCTCAACAGTGCATTGTTTGAGAGCATGTCATACCATGGAAAAGGAGGAGAGTGAGCTGTTGGGGAAGCTCTATCTGGAAGAAGAAAAGGGGATCAAATTGTCCAAGGATGCTCAAAATATGGGAAACAATAAGTCAGAGAGTTTGGGTGGAATTCAGAATGTATTGGAAGAGAACAGAAGGAAGGCCAGAAGGAATCACAGACAGGCAGGAGAGTTATGAAAGTAACATGTTGAATTTATTATATACTTAAAAAGAAAAGCAAGCAGTAATACATTTGCAATTTCATGTGCAATTCTATCTTTCTGTTCTACTGTGCATTTCAAAGTTCTTATTTTAGTTGGTATTTGTTTGTTAAGTTCAGAAAAAAAAAACAAGGGGAAAATAAAGTTAGTGTGCTCCAAACAATTTTTTTAAACAAATAAAGAATGTGGACATAAGGGGAAGCAATGTACAATTAGTCTCAAAAGATAAACTGCATAGATCTCATGAAAGGGTGTAAGAGCTTGACAGATGTTTGTATTTTAGTCTGGAGGGATGAGAAAGCCACTG
This sequence comes from Vombatus ursinus, assembly GCF_900497805.2. NCBI lineage: Eukaryota > Metazoa > Chordata > Mammalia > Diprotodontia > Vombatidae > Vombatus > Vombatus ursinus. The sequence continues at coordinate 34,941,666 of NW_020954550.1, forward strand.
AAGCTTCCTGAGCAGGAGAGTGATATGGTGAGATCCGCATTTTATGACTATCAGTTTGAAAGCCCCATAGGGGATGGATCAGGGAGGGGAGAGACTAGAGGCAATGAAAACAATTAATGTACTATTGCTATTGGTCAGGCCAAAGTGACAAGGTAGTGAGGTCCTGTAACATGGTGGTGTCCGTGTGATGGATGGGAAGGTGACAGATGGGAGTCATGTTGTGGAAGTAAAATAAAAATAATATGGCAAATGATTGCATACGGGGATGCGGTTGGGTGAAGAGCTGAAGGTAACTCTAGGGTTTTGAAGCTGTGTGATGAGACAATGGTCATGCCCTCAAGAAAAATGGAGACATTAAAAGAAGGGAGGGTTTGGGGAAAAGATAACTGAATTTTCTTTTAAACATACCAATTTTGAGATGCTTATGGAGAAACTCATAATTGTGGCATCCCCAAGAAACCCTTCCCCAAATTACTCAATAAACCCTGGTTTAATAAGCCAAAAAAATTCTATAAAAACTATATTAAGTTATTAATTAGATTTTGATACTATAGAACTTCATTAATTGAAATTAGGATAAGATTAACAAATGAACAAACAAACAAAAAAAGATTCAAAAGTTCTTTTGCAATATCTCATTTTGACTAAGACAAAATATGGTGTTCATCTGACAAGTAAATGTTCCAAGGTACTCCTCAATGGGGAACAATATCATAGAGAGGTTCTTTGGGCAATAACTCATGCTCTACTTCTTCCTTTTTTGACTAATTTTCACTCCCATAGTTCAGGCTACCGTCGTTTCTCACCTGGATCACTGCAACAGTTTCCTAATTGGGCTCCCTTCTTCAGCCCTCTCCCACCTCCACTCCATCCTCTACACAGTTGTCAAAGTCATGTTCTTTAAACATAGGCAAGAACAGGTCATTCCCCAGCTCAATAAGCTCCCAGTGACTGTCTCTTGCTTCTGAGATCAAGTACAAATTCCTCTGTTTGACATATAAACAAGATACTTTTTTGAGCTTATTATCTATTAGCCCCCTTCACTCAATCTAAAGACCAGTCACACTGGCCTTCTTACTGTTCCTCCCATTTCTTATATCTGTGCCTTTGTATTAGCTCCCAAACCTGGAAGGCACTACCTCCATGTCTGTGTCTTAGAACCCCTTGTTCCTTCAAGGCTCAGTCCAAAAAGCCTCCCTGCATGAACTCCTTTCACTGATCCCTCATTGCCAAAGCATCCCCAACAAAATCACCTTATATTTACTTTGTATGTATCTCATACAGGCATACACTTGTACATGCTGTTTACCCTGATAGAATGTAAGCTCTTTGAGGGCAGAGACTTGATCATTTCATCCTTGTAACCACTATGCTTAGAACAGGGCCTGGCCCATAACAGGTGCTTAATAAATGCTTGTTGTTAGATTGTTTGATAGGTAGATGTTTTACTTCTGAGATGATTTGTCCCACTTTTATATTTTGATTTATACAACCATATCTACTATACCCCTATGTTCTGCGAGCCACCATACTAAAAATTTAACAATCAGCTTTTACAAGTCTGTACGAGCTCTCTCCAGAACATCTCTGTATGATATATAATATGTATATATGTATATGTATACATATATACATACATGTGTGTATATATACATGTGTATATATGTGTGTATGTGTATACATATGCATGTGTGTTTGACTACTAAAATTCCATAGGTTCATAGATTTGCAGCTCAAAGATGATGATGATCTATAAAGATGAAGAAATTAAACCCCAAGGAGCCAGGTCAGGCTGCGATCCCAGGTCCTCAGACTCCAAATCCAGTGCACATTCCTTTACTGTCTCAATAGTACTAGGAAGTTTATCTTAGCTAATATCAGTAACTATATTCAGATAACAGCTGTTTCCACTTATATGCATCTATGTTCTGCATCTTATAGCGTGTGACCTTGGGCAAATCACAGAACTTTCCTGGGCCTCAGTCTCCCCTATCATAAAATGAGTACCTTGGAATAAATTATCTATATATCTTACCCTACTCTAAATGATGGGATATGACGAACTATGGATCTGAATGAGCAGTAGGCTACAGTAGAAAGAACTCAGAACTTGAAGTCATAAGACCTGAGTTTGACTCCTCCCTTTATTTCTTATTAGCTGTATGACCTTGGATAAGTGACTTCAGTTTCATCATCTTTAAAATGGGAAAGTTGCGCTAGGAAGTTGAAGACTCCTCCTAGCCCTTGGCCCATAATTCTATGGTCCTGTGAACATGCTTGAAAGAACTTTGTTCTTGGAATTAGCATCAGTCCTTGGCCCTTAGCTGCAGTCCCATTTCTCTTATTTACCAGCTACGTAACCCTGAATTGTGGCTCCAAGAAGCTTGTAGCATGAGCAGTGGCCATTCCCTTCCCCAGTAAAAAGTCTCAGCAGATGGGCTAAACCAGGTAGTAGAAGGGCTAAACCTGGTTGAGTGTAACCAACAGACCTCAAACCTTTTGGTGAGTTAGTGGGGTGTCTACCCCAAGCATGTGAAGATTTCTCCTAATGGAATGGGCCAATGAGAACAATTGTTCCAGAGGCCATGAAAGTGGCTGAAGCAGGCACTGTGGATCACTTAGAACTTGGTCAGACATCGAAGAATCCATAGTCCTCCCCTGCATCATGGCCCATCACCAGTCATCTTGACTTTTGTTCTGCCACTGCACTTTGATGACTCTGGAAGAGAGAGTGAGGCTGAAGACTTTGAGCAACTCTGCCTCACTTAAATCCAATGCAAGCTCCAGTCAAGACGTCACCCAGTGATGTCATAGGTCATCTTTGAAAATGAAAGACGAACAACAGCCCTGAGCAAGTCATTAAATCTCTTAGGACCTCACTTTCTTCATCAGTAAAAGGAAAATGTTAAAATCTGCAATAACTACCTCACATAGGAACACGCTTTGAAAACCTTGAAGTGTTGTAGAAATGTGAATTGTTATTATTAAATGTAAAGTTTCCATTGGAAAAATGCTAGTAACATTGTTTCCTATAAAATATGAAAAACCATCAGGTACATGGCAGAGGCAAATTGTCACGTGTTTGAATTGGTTACTAGCTATAACTGAGTTTATAATATAGGATTGAAAGTGTCCTGGTGATTTCTTTGGTATAGGGATCATCTGAATGGTAAAATGCCCTCTACCAGGGTACGTCGGCACCCTTTGGGCGTCTTAGTCTATAAGAGCTGCCAAGAGCAGTGGGGTCAAACTCCAATAGAAACAGAGACCACTTACCACATACAAGGATCCCTGTGGGTTGCATATTGACTTAGTTTTACAATGTGATGTAAGTTATTTTTATTGTATTTTTCTTTATTTGTTAAATATTTCCCAAATACATTTTAATCTAAGTTGGGCCACACAAGGAAGTATTGTGGGCCTTTTGTAGCCAGCTGGCCATGTGTTTGAAACCTCTGGATTAGAGCAATGAGAAATTAAGTGACCTCCCAGGGCCACACAGCCAGTATGTGTCAAACGCAGGACTAGCACTGTGCTCATCTTGGCTCCAAAGTCAGCTCTCTATTCACTATACCACACTGCTTCCTAGCATATAAACATAAAATTATACAATCTGTAGCTTTGGAGGTTAAAAAAACCCTTAAGAATCAATCTTCTAATCTAGTCCCCCATTTTATAGATGAGGAAAACTGAGGCTCAGAGAAGTAGTGATATACTCACTGGTATGCAGCTGAATATTGGCAGTGTTTGTTCATTGATTAGTTCATCCATTCAAACAAAAAATACATGCTTAGTGTTTAGAACTAGTATTAGACTCTTGGAGTGGAGTCAATTCAAAGAAGAATATGACCCAGTCCCTGGCGTCAAGTGGTTTAATGCCTGGTAGAGAATGGACAACAGCCCTAGGTTCCTGAATCCTAGTCCCACAGTCTTTCACCACCCACACACACACACACACACACACACACACACACACACACACACACACACACACACAC
>NW_020954550.1:34945673-34971230 GCF_900497805.2 Vombatus ursinus
CACACACACACACACACACACACACACACACACACACACACACACACTCAAGGCATTCAAAGTACATTACTGGGTTTGGGTTTTTTTGAGGCAACTAGAGTCTTGTTGAAACTAGAAGTAAAAGTAAATTCAGGCTCTCATCCAGTCACTGATATTCAAATACAATCAAAATATTAATTTTGCCTTTACAGTCACCAGAGGGGGAAAAATAATCCTCATCTTGCAATTTTGGCCTCCCAATCTATGCACATTCACATTCCTGGAGCTCTGGAACAAAGACAGAAACTCTTCCCACCAGTTTCTCAACTCCCTCAAGGCAGTGCTTCTTCTACCATTCTATTCACAGGGAGTGGGTGCCTAGTGGTTAGCATAAGCACTGTCCTTTCGCCTTATAACACTGAGTGCCCGTTTAAAATAGGAGCAGAGAGAGGTCCAGGGATTAAGTTCAACTGTTGTCAACACAGAAAAAATTACTTCAAGTCTTATCCCCCTAAAAATACAATTCACAGAATAAGGAACAGAGAGCATTAATGCAAAAACACCCCAGGCCAAGGCCTCATGGATACTGTAGTTGAGGTGACACTACTAATTTCTATTCTCACAATGCTGCCAATTCTCCTCCTTCCCAGTTCATGTCAGGGTGTCTCCTTTAAGATGCAACAATAGTAGCTGTGGCAGACACATCTTAACTCTCCCTCAAAGGAGGTCACTCTTCGTCATGAGACAGTCTGTCTCTATCATGGTCAGCCAAGCTTTCTGTAGTTCTACTTGTTCTTGGCTCTTCCACATCAATCCCCAAATTGCCTATCCTATCCCGGTTTGGGATACTTCTCTCAATGCTCTATCTTGTTTGACCAAGTATGGTTTCCACTCTTTTGCTCCCTTAAATTTGGCATATCCAGGTCTCTCACCACCACTGGCTTTGCAGTTGCCATTGCAATAGATGTACTAACCTCCCACAGGAAATTATGTCTGGCTTATCTTTGTATCCCCAATGCCTCACACAACACTTAGTGGTGCTTCATAAATACTTGCTGATTGTTTGATTTGTTGACTTGATTTGCAATAGCCAATATATATTCAGCACCTACTATGTGCTCTAGGTGTCACCTTTTCCGTGAAGCTTTCTCAGATTTCCACTTGAAAGTCATTCAATAAATATTCATTAAGCACCTACTATGTGCCAGGCACTGTGCTAAGTGCTAGGGATACAAAGAAAGGCAAAAAGATAATTCCTGCCCTCAAGGAGTTCACTATCTAAGGGGGTGATATCTGCCTCCACATACTTCTTACAGCACTTTATGTAGACATCTTCTTGGCCTCAGAAATACTTGTGTACAGCATGTACTCTTTATTAGATCACAAGCTCTTTGGGGGATGAAGTGCTATCTTGTTTTTCATCTTAGTATCTTCCCACAGTGCTTTTACATGGACAGGGACTGGACCCACGATTTTCTAGGTATATAGAGCTCTTAAGTGAAGAGACTCCTTCTTCCAATGCAGGTCAGCATGTTCTTTACTATTTATAGTCTTAGAATTTGTTTAGAGCATTGAGGGGTTAAGATACTTACATGAGGTCACATAGCCAATATGTGTGAGAGATTGAACTTGAACCTAGGCCTTCCAGACTATAAGACTAACTCTCTAATCACTAAACTATGATGCCTATCCTGAAGGGGACAGGGTAAAATAAGCCTGGAGATATAAGTCACAGTCAGATTTTGAGGGCCTTAAATGCCAAGCTGAAGGTTTTGCATGTTATCTAAGAGGCAGTAGGAAGTCATAGAAGGCTTTGGACAGCCAAGGCAAACCAAGCTTATCAAGCCGGCCAAAGCAGCATTGGGAACATTGGATTCAGGTCAGAAAGTCAAAGGGAAGCTGGATAAATAGGGAAAGCAGAATTCAGATGCTAGAGAGGATTTCTGTTCAAGGCCCATTAGGACCAGAGGACCCCTTCCAACTTCTGACATTCCATTATTCTGTGAAATGTCCCCAAATTCAGTGAAATAGTCACCACTCCCTTAAAATAACCAATTAATTATGAACTGGAATCTTCTGACCTATTAGGGCAGCATGGATTCCTGTCAGTCTGACAGGTCTGAGCTTTTAAACAGGCAAGATGTCCAAATCCAAGGCTACTTCTATGATTAAGAGAGGGAGTTGGCTCTCTACCTCAGAAGGTTACGGCAGCTAGGTGGCACAGGAGAAAGCATGCTGGGCCTGTAGTCAGGAAGACTGATCTTCCTGAGTTCAAATCTGGCCTCAGATACTTACTGTCTGTGTGAACCTGGGCAAGTCACTTAACCCTGTTTGCCTCAGTTTCCTCATCTGTAAAATGAGCTGGAGAAGAAAAAGGCAAACCACTTCTATATCTTTGCCAAGAAAACCCCAAATGAAGTCATGAAGAGTTGGACCTGATTGAAACAACTCAACAACCACAACAAATCAGAAGGTTAAGAAAATATAATGGAACATCAATGTATGCTCCTAAATTTGATGGAATGAGCACCAGACATTATACAGATGGAACAATAAATAGAGACTGCTTCTCTACAGAGCAGTATGTGTTGCAAATGTCATGGACTTTCCTGGATATTGGATGCACAACTTGTGGCCTGCCATGGGGTACTGTGATGGTGGTTGACTTGGTATTTAGGACTCTCCCACTTCCATCTATGATGAGGCTTGGAAGCAGAAGAGGCCTTAGAGAATGTTCAAACATTTCATGTAATACATTACTTGTTAAATTTTGTGGTGGAAGATTCCATCATTTAGAACTTTTCTACCTGGAATGAAATATATATTTTGGCAAAGTTCAATAGGAGTTCATTATCTGGAAACACAGAACAGAATTCACCAACTCCTGATTTTGGATCATTTTTACAATTCTAATTTTAATCAAACAACAAGTATTCATTGACCATTATAGGTAGATAGAAACTATACTAGCCACTGAAGTGTAAGTTGCTACTCTCAAGGAGCTCACAATCTAATTGGTAAGAAAATATTAGTATAATGGACACAATTAGAAAACAATTGACCAGCAATATGATTCAAAGAAAACAGATTGAACTAGAATTCAGGAATCCCACTAGTCCCAACTTTGCAATGAGCTAGTTACATGACATCGTCATAGTCCAAAATAATCTGTTGTGTTAAAGGGAGGGGAGGGGATTATAGATCTCTGAGATCTATAATTCTTCTTTGCAACAAGATTGAGAATGCACACCTCTCCCTTTTCTGGAATCTTCTGTACCTGAAAGGATATTCTTTGAATTGCCACTTTCTGAGTCTAAGGGGTTTTAATAGGAAGGATATTCTTTGAATTGCCACTTTCTGAGTCTAAGGGAAGTCTAATAGGAAGTGACAGGATCATATTCAGGCAGATCTGACTTCCCCATCTCAAATGTCTCAGGCAAGGAGAGGTCAAGGAGGTAAGATGAGGCCTATACTCTAGAGCATGGGGAATGGAAGTATCATGGAAAATTTCAGGTCTTAACTCCTTTGTATGAGTTAAAATGTACCTAATAATACCTATTGATGTCATTATACACTGGTCAATCCCACTCATTTGCAAAAACCTCCTAAACCTCCAGAACCAGGGATATGTTAGATCCAGCTCATACCAGCTAAATTTTCAGTGTGAACATTTATACCCCAGAAATTGGCCAACACTACAAATCAGGGCTTGAATTAATGTTTTGTTGATTGTCTAGATTTAAGAAAGTACCAGAGAAAAATCTTAATGATGCAGATTAAACTTAAAAGTGTGTCCTAGGTATATGGAAGGAGGGGGTTGAGAGGGGGCATTGTTAAACATTTGCTAGGACTCGAAGCACACCATTTTCACTTTATTCATGTTTTTTCATTTTGTTCCTTTTGTTCTGTTTCTTCTTTCACAACATGTCTAATATGGAGCTATGTTTTACATGATTGCACATATATAACCTATAACAAATTATTTACCCTCTTAGGGAGAGGGGGGAGGGAGGGAGAAAATTTGGAATGCAAAATTTTATATAAAAAAAGAATGTTAAAATTGTCTTTACAAGTAACTGGAAAAAATAAAATACTATTTAAAAGAAAAAAAATAAATGTTAAAAAATTGTCTTTACATGTTATTAGAAAAAAAAATGCTATTAACATTTGCCATCTCATCCCTGACTGGAATACTCTGGGACAGACATCTAGTAAGTCACTTCACCTACATGAGCCTCCATTGCCTCATCTATGGAATGAACAGGATGTATTAGCTGATCTTTTAGGCCCTTTCCAGCTGTAAAATCTTGACTTTCTTGCTCTTGTGTGTTCAACTGTGTAATAAAAACACAATAGGAGTTTAGAGACAGGAGAGAATGTCAGCTGCAGACCTCTGAGAAATCTTCACGAAGGAGTCAGGGCTTGCATTACACCATGTGGATAAAGATCATAGCTAGGCATAAGAGGGAGACAAACAAATTCATCCTACTATGAAGGATTATCACTTGTTACTTTAAGAAAGACTTCATTCTTTCAATGACAACTATCATTAAGTGAAAATATCAAACAAGGCTGAGCTTTTGTTAGAATATATAAGGCCTAGGATGCAATTCACTCATCTTAATGAAAACTAAGGCAGACTATCTCTCACTGACAAGCAGTAATAACTAATAATAAAACTAGACTTCATTTCAAATAAAGGAACAGATAATTCTACTTGACTCTCACTCAAAAAAAAAAAAAAGGTAAACAACACTCTAGGGCAGCTAGGTGATTCAGTGGATACAGTTCTAGCCCTGGAGACAGGATTTGAGTTCAAATCCAACCTCAGACACTTACTAGCTGTGTGACCCTGGGCAAGTCACTTCACCTGTTTGCTTCAGTTTCTTAATCTGTAAAATGAGCTTGAAAAGGAAATGGCAAACCACTCCAGTATCTTTGCCAAGAAAACCCCAAATTGGCTCACAAAGAATCAGACATAATCAACTAAACAACAAAAATAAAAACATCACTCTAATTAACAATTAACAATTTTGTTGGTAATTGTTCCCCCTTTATTTTTATCCAGAGTTGGTCTTTAGCCCAGATACATACACCTGAGAGAAACTCATTCAAAGAAAATGGGTACAACAGAAAAGAAGTACTGTAATTTCATTGAACAAATCAGGTGACTTCATCTGACAAATGGGTTTTCCAGGGTATAGCATGAGGTAATCAGATACAAAGACTCTCTCATTCAGTCTGCACATAAAAAGGCAGAATCTTTCCCCAACCCCTATCCATGTCCTACACACCATTATAATCCAAAGCAATCAAATCAAAGTACAGAGGAGAAATGCATCATCTGGTCACATTTGGGGTTCATCCATCCAGTTCCTCAATAAGTTTTTCCAAAGTTTCAGTAAAATACAAAGTACATTCTCAAAGCCCTTTTCATTTTAAAATTGATGATTCTCGTAAGGGAAAATTTAATCCATGTGTTCATGATTCATTCAAGCATCAACGTGTTATTGTTTTGTAAGAGCCATTAATGTTCAAGAAACTTTTTGACCCTTTATAAAGATTTCCCCTCATAAAGAAGAAGCTGTGGATTTGTCCCATAAACCCAAACATGGCCCCAAAAGTATGAAGTAATCCTCAACAGGGTTAATATGAGTGCTAAATGTGGGATAGGATATAAAATGAGGAAAGTTGACTCCTCCAGCTCTATCATGTTATGATTCTAGGATTCCTTTCTTTTTATTCACAACACACACACACACACACACACACACACACACACACACACACACACCACACACTATGATATGGTATACCTTCAGTGGAACAAAGGATTTACTCCTTTACAATTTTATTCTTTAGCGTGGTGTTTCCCAACCCCAAATGTATTTCAGACTAGTAAATCTCTAAATTCTCTACCAGGACCACTCTGCGCTCCCTAAATTCATTCAGCCCATTCCCCCATGGTCTAGGTCAAGACCAAGCTGGGGGAAATGGTGAAAAAGAAGGGAACTATTCAGAGGAATAGCAGTATTCAGAGAAAAGGAAAAGTCAGGTTTTCAAATAAGTAGTTTTGAAGGAATAAGGACTCCTCATAGCAGTTTTCTGGATTGCCACCAATTGCGATGGACTGAAAGTTGGGAAATACTGCTCTAGTGAGTAAATGATCTCTTAGTGTTTCTGTCAGGTCTACTACATATCCAGGGGACACTATACATATCTGGTCCAGTGAGCTAGTTCATCTTAGATGACCTCTAACTTTCCTTTTGGCTTCAAATCTATGATCCTATGAGCTCTCAGTCAAATTAACTTCTCTATTGAAATGACTACTCTCTGTACCACTTACTCAGGGCTTTTCACAGATGCATATATATTCTTGTTTACCTGTTTTCCAAAATAGTAAAGTGGGTGTCATGACTTTCACTTATTTGTATCCCCAGAACAAAGCTCTAAGTGAATGTTTGTTGCTAATTATGATTCTAATAATTCCTACCACAGGACCTTGAACTTAAACTAGACATTTAAGATTTGCATATTGAATTGAATTGATTTGCATTCCTGCCACAGGCATGCTTACCTGTCAGATGCAAGACTTCATTCATAAATATAGTTCTCCTATTCTCTGAAGAAAAAAAGGCAAATTAACAAAACATAAAGACCCTGACTCTGCTTAACATTATTTCTTAGAGAAGGTGAAATTATGTAAAACAATTAACACAACAAAGAGATCAAAATATCCCAGAAAACTATAACAGCAAGGAAACATTGGATGTCCTTGATAAGGGAAGACACTAATCAGTTTAGCAAGCAGGCTCATTTGAGAAGGGTTTTATAGAAGGAATAATATGAGCAGTATCAATCACATCAAAAAACAAGAAGGCAGCAAAACGGTTTAGTACAGTGGAGTCAAACTCAAATAGAAACAGGGTCCCCAAACTGTACATAAGGATCCCTACCAGCTACATATTGACTTAGAAAACCACATATTAGCATTATCTATATTCTAGTATACATTTTTATTTATTTTGTTATGTTTGTTTATATTTTATTTGTTTTGTTAAATTACATTTTAATCTGGTTCATGAGGGAACTCAGAAGTGTTACTCCCCTCCCCTGCCCCGCTTTGACAGCTCAGAAATAGTGATTAGGATTCTGGACTGAGAGTCAGAGAGACCTGTGTTCAAATCTTGCCTCAGATACATACTAGCTGTGTGACATTGCAGAAGCTACTTAATGTCTTTCAGTCTCAGTTTCCTCTCTAAAATAGGGATAATATTAGCTCCTATTTTTACAGGGTTGTTGTGAGACTCAGATGGCATAATATATGTAAAGCACTTTAAAATTTTAAATCATTATAGAAATGTTAGCAATAATGAGAAGGAGAAGAAGAAAGAAGAAGAAGATGAAGAAAAGAAAGAGGAAGAGGAAGGGGAAGAGGAGGAGGAAGAGAAGGAGAAAAAATCCTTGTTAGGGAAAATAAGCCTATAAAAACTTTGTGTGAGAACCAGCCAATTCTAAACATTTCAAGAGCATTCGTAGAAGAAACTGGAAAGACAACAAATATGTACAAAATATAAAAGAATTCCCAGCATTTACATAAAAAGTTATTTTCATTATCCATGATTTGTCACTGTACATCCAGGACCATGGGACCTTTTTCATCTGACTTGCAATTGAAATCTTACACCTGTGTTACCTTTCTCATTAGAATGTGAGTGCCTTGAGAGTCAGTACTGCCTTACTTTTCTATTTGTATCTCAGCACTTAGCATGGTGTTTTGCACATAATAAGTATTTAATAAATGCTTTTTTATTCATTCACTTATTATATATTTTAAAGTTGATTGAGCTAATTTCTATTGACCCTTATACTTACTTTCTTATCTCTATGAAATCTTTGTGAGAAAGATCTACACAGACAGACAGATAGATAGAAGGCTTCTTTGATAATGAGAAGGGAACAGGCAATCTTGCACAGCTGTCTATAGAAGACCACATCTTCAGTCATACAACAGATTAACACACAGAGAATACAAGATCCCACTATTTTATTGTTTGTTGCAAAAGGGGATTTGACTCAATATAGTATAATGCAAAATAAAGATTTTCTTTCAATAAGGTTTCTCCCACACATATGTTAAGATCGTATTTGGTTTCTTGCTAGATGCAACCACAAAGCTCATTTTGTTCAACAATCCTCTGATTATCAACAGTAAGTGAAGCATAAAATCAGGATATGTTCGCTAAAGGTGTTGGTCACTGTCATGGGGCTGTCCTGCATAGAGACCAGATGGAAGAAGAATTCCCTACAGAGAGTGATATTTTCCAGATGTCCTCTCTTTCAGATGACATGGTGCTACCATCAAGCTAGAATAGTACAGTATATAAAGCCTTGGAATTCTATAGGACCTCTTCGTTCAAATCTATAGCCACACAAAAGAAATTGACCTAGCATCCACACAGGAGAAACTATTTAGAACTCATATTATTAATAAAGATAATGTAGTTAGATGAGCTGCCTGTTGACCTAGTCCATCAATATAAATATTTAAGTTAGGCACTCTAGATAGACAATAAGCTGAGCCTAGAACTGACTAGGAGAAAGAGAAGAGAATAGGTTGTATATGGAAAATCTGAAAACTTCACGGTCCCAATTGTTGCACTCCGACTTTTTTAAAAATCTTTTTAACATCAGCATTCTTCTAGTGATACTATATATCTATGAACCATAGAAAGTCATAATGTCCAAAGAATCAACTTTGTGGTTTCCATGGTGGATTTAAGTGTGTTGTACTATGTTATCAAGACAACTTGCAAGCAAGAAGTGGCATAAAAAGTGTCATAAAGGAAATGTATGATTGGAAAAATCTGGTCATGTAGCAACAGAGAAGGATAGTAGATGGACAGCTCAAATGCTGCTCTGATGCCCATGAGATCTTAAAAGTACCAGAGAAAATCTTCTAGCATGTTGGGTGGATCTCCTTGGGAATTTTTTTTTTGTCCAAAAATCTTTAATATAACAAGGAGGAAGGGAATTAGTTTTTGTAGCCTCGGCTGGCACGGCAGCCCCTGGCACGCTGGAACTTTTGGCCCTTGGATCGACATGTGGTTTGGTGCTGCTGTGGGAAGTGCCCAGTGCCTTCCCAAAATGCTTGTATACCTCATGGCCCTTCTAGGGACCAGACAAGACAGTGCCCTGCCCTTGGGTGAGCTCATGGCCGGCTGGTCAAAGGTAAGAATCTTCCCACCAGCCTTGAGGATGAGATTCGGAGCATTGCTAATAACACGAAGGGCACACATCTTCAGCTTGGGGACATCCTGGATCCTCACACCATCTATCACAGTCCCAACAACCTCAGCCATCTTGTTCTCCTGGCCAGGCAATTTCATTTTCCTGATCATTCGGGACAGGAACAGAGGGGGCCGGTTGGTCTGGCTCATGAACAGCCTTTTCAGAACAATCTTGTTGAAAGTCAAATTGGTTCTATGAGCCAGGAACAGGTAGAGCTTCACCAGCAGCCGCAGGTAGATGAACTGGCTCTTGGGCTCCTTGTGCCGGACTTTCAGGTCCTTGTTATGGCGGATGTCGACTCCCATGCTGGCGCCCTACCTAACACCGGCCCAACCAGGAAAGACCGACGAGCCGCCTCCTTGGGAAATTTTATGAAAGGATGTAGACAAGAATCATGTAGAATGATAAAGCATGAGTGGGTTGTACCCGAAAAGGGAGTATCCATGTTGATGAGCTTATGAATCTTCATCACAGTATTAAAGTGTAACTTTCCTAAAGTTCTTTGATGAAAGACTCATTGTAAATCTAAAGTAGCATTTATAGTTTGATATGCTTTTGCTCCAGCACATCAACAATTAACATTTGCCCTGAAATGACTAACAGAATAGACTTATATAAATATCCTAGGGGTAGAAAGTATGTAGGCGTCTTTAGGCATGGATAGAAGCTAGATGCCAAAATGTCATGGAGACTAGAAGAAGGTGGAGTCATCAAAAGAAACAGTGAAATCACAAAAAATAAGTTTGAAGGGAAGGGTCTGAGAGCACTTTACGGGCAGAGTGAGTTGGAAGTACTGAGATTTCATTCATGTTCAGTTGTAGATGCAAGCTTAGAGCTTAAGGGAGAAGCTAGGACTAGAGATGAGGATTTGGAAATCACCAGAAAAGAGACAATAATTGGATTGTTAATTTACATGATGACTTCAGCAATGCAAATGGAAAGAAGAACAAAAAAACAAAGAGACTGATGAGAAATTACAATGACCAACCTTGATCCTGAAGAAGAGATATGAGCAGGAACCTCCTCCTCCTCCCCGCATCCACCTCCACTGCCCTTTGCAGAGGTGAGGGACTAAAGGTGTGGACCACTGAATGCAATGTCAGACTTTTTTGACATGCTGGTTAGTTATGCTCAATTTTTCTGCTCTTTTTTATTCTTTATGATCAGTCAGTTAGTCAACAAACCATTCTAGATGTAAACATGACAGAAAAGTCAAAAACCATTTTTTCATGATGATAAAAATAATAAAAACTAACAATGACATAGCACTTTAAAGCTGGTATAAACCACTTAACATATGTTATCCCATTTGATCTTCACAACAACCCTGAGAGGTGTGTGCTCTTGTTATCCCTATTTCTCATATGAAGAAATAGAGGCTCAGAGAGGTTGTGACCTATCCAGGCTTACATAGCTAGTAAGTGTCACAGGCAGGATCCAAAATTAGGTCCTCCTCACTCCAAATGCAGTGCTCTTGACACTATAACTTGCTGCCCGAGCACTTTTTATGTACTCCTTCTGCTACAGCATCAGGTACTTCATGGACAAAGAGGGAAGAGGGGAGAGAGAGAAAGACAGAGAGAGAGGAAGAGAGAGGGAGAGAGAGACAGACAGAAAGACAGACAGAGACAGAGACAGAGGCAGAGAGACAAAGAGAGGTGGAAGAAACTATTTTAAAATTAGAGAAAATCTCTAAAAGGAAAAACGTTTAACTTGGCCTCAAGGCAAGATGAATGGGAAGCTTCAATTTCCTCAGTAGGACAAACATCTGTTTGGCTTCTCTTGTCACCTGTTTCTGCCATCAACAGTGCCTCCTATAAGGGACACCATTGTTGCCCTTATACATGCAGAGCCTGCAACCTGAACTCAAAGAATTTTTTTCTTCTCTTGAATTGACTATAACCATCATATGTGTGTGTGGAAACCAAATTGGTTTGAATGAATGATTAGAGAAGGACCTCCTATTTCTCAGAAGGGTATATGGAAGTTTTAATGGAAATCTGACATAATCAAGACCCTTTGTAACCTACTTCATCAAGATTGTTTCTGTGGTCAAAATTCTCATGTAAATAAAACAGTCTTCCTTCTCTTGGCAGCCCCAAATAGATCTGCTTAATGGAGAACAAATGCAATAATCCACCTTGCAAAGCTCAGATACAGAGACTGTTGCATTGCTAGGTTTTGTTCTTCCCTTTGCAGTTGCTAATGGGTTCCATTTGCCCTGCTCAGGCTATAAAGTATGGTAGAACCTTCTACCTGTACTACCCATCTCTCCATACTGACCTTAGTCTGCTGATGTAGCTGAAAGGTCACAAAGCTTTAATAAGCTCTGGATTTCTTAAATAATATACAATATGACAGATACTTATATCCATCATGAGTGTCTACTACATAAAGTCATAGGTTAACTCCCAGTAGGAAAACCTTCACAGGTTTTGTGGAGGGGAGATTTTTGTCCCTTGGAGCTAATCAAGCTCTTATTATTTTCCCCATTCATTTATTCACAGAATCAGAGAATCAAGATTGGAAAGAATTTCAGAGGTCATGTAGCTTGACACAGGGACTCCGTAATTTCCCAAAGTAGCCCACTGCACTTAGGAATAATTTATATTATTAAGAAATCTATCCTTAAGTCCAACCAAAATCTACTTCTCTGCAGTTTCCACCCATTCCTCCTACTTCTGAGCTCTGAGGCTAAAGCAATGCCTGTCCAATCCCTCTTCTTGACAGCCTTTCAAATGTTTGAATGCTTCTTCTCCTCTCTATGCTAAGAACCCCCAAGTCCTTGAGCTGATCCTCACTAATTCAGGTCAGTCTCCTCTGAATGTCCTCCAGCTTATCAATAACCTTCTTAAAATGTGGCCCCTAGAATTGAACACAGAACTCCAGATGCAGCATAGTCAGGGTAGAAACCACAGGGCTAAGGGCCCTCTCCCACTGGATACTACATCTAAATTATTTTGTCCTGGTATAGCTTAGCCTTTTTGGTCGCCGTGCATTCCATAATGATCTATTGATTATCTGATTTTGGTTCGGCACTGTGAGAGTTACAAAGAAGTAGCAAGAAGTTTACAATCATATAGATAAATTCTTGTGGAGACCTGTCCTGCCCCAGGCAGCTGCTGACTGGCCCAAGGACATGAAGCAAAGCTGACAGCGAAGAAAGGATTTGTGCAGAGAGGGTCTGCTGCCAGAGAAGAGGCAAAAGCAGGCCACCAGGATTCAAAAGAACCATTTTACAGATGCATGGTGATCACGGAACTAGCTCACGGCATCAGAGTGAGACTTTATTTTGGGATATTGTGGCCCAGCTCTGAATTGCATGTGTTGAGTGGTTCACGGCCTGTGGTGAATAATCTTGTAACACATACTTTGTGTATTATTATTTAACTCTATGCTTATATATACATTTATATCTGCATGTACACACACACATATGTAATGTATTATAGAAATAGGTACATATGTGTGTATTATGTTTACATATGTAAACATATACCCACACATCCCTTACTTTGATCCTTTAATACTTTAATAGATCCTTGGGGCAGCTAGTGACACAGTTGGATAGAGCATTGGCCCTGGAGTGAGGAGGACCTGAGCTCAAACCAAGCCTCAGACACACAACACTTACTAGCTTTGTGACCCTGGGCAAGTCAATTAACCCTGATTACCTTGCCAAAAAAAAAAAAAAACAACACTTTAATAGATCCTTCATGTCACCAATGTAAGGGTATTTTCCAACAATATGGATTACAACCTATCCGTTAATTTACAACCTATGTGATTCTTGTCCACATCCTCTTATAAATCCTCTACAGGAGGCACCCAACTGCCTAGCAGCCTTCCTCCAGCCCTCCTGTTATTGTGTAGTTACCAATGGATTGCATGGATTGTCTGTGGTCATTTCTCGATCTCACTATATGGCCAGCTTATTTGCTCTTCTGGTTCTATACCACTAAGATGTATCTCTTCACTATGCAACACTTTGATGGTAGTATGCTACCCAGTATGTGCCTCTCCATTACCCCTTGGGTGACCAACAACTTTAATTCTTCAGTAGTGTTCCATAATTCATAACCATGCAACATCACTGAAAGAATATAAATGTTTAAAATACAGGTGAAGACTTAGCTCTTCTCAGCAATTCAATAATCTAAGACAATTCCAAAAGACTCATGATGGAAAATGCTATCCACATCCAGAGAAAGAAGTATGGAGTCTGAAGGCAGATTGAAGCATACTATTTGCTCTTTTTTTATTTTTTTTTTCTTTATCATGGCTTTTCTCTTTTATTCTGACTCTTCTTTCACAACATGACTAATGTGGAAATATGTTTACTATGATTGTACATGTATAATCTACATCAGATTACTTACTGTCTTGGGGAGGGGGGAGGGGGGAGAAAGAGGGAGAAAAAATTTGGAACTCAAAATCTTATAAAATTGAATGTTGAATACTATCTTTACATGTAATTGGGAAAAAGAAGATACTATTGAAAATAAAATATGAATAAAATACAGCTAAGAAGTTTGGGATTATTTAAAACACTGTGCAAGTTTCCATTTCAAGCATTTACTAAATGCTTTGTATGGGTTAGGCATTGTGTTAAGTTCTAAGGTTACAAAGAAAGGCAAAAACATCCCTTGCTCCAGGAGCTTACATTCTAATGAGGAAGGCAACATATAAACAATTAGGTACATGCAAGATATATAGAGAGTAAATAGGAGATAATCTCAGAGTGAATGTACTGTGTGGGGGAAGAAGGGGGAAACCAATTATTATTATAATGATAATAATAACAACAACAACATTTATATGGGACAGCTTGGTGGTGCAGTGGATAGAGTGCCAGGCCTGGAATGGGGAAGAAAACTCATCTTCCTGAGTTCAAATTTAGCCTCAGACACTAACTGTGTGACCCTAGACAAGTCACTTAACCCTGTGTGCCTGTTTCCTCATCTGTAAAATGAGCTAAAGAAGGAAATGGCGAACAACTCCAGTTTCTTTGCCAAGAAAACCCCAAATAGGGTTTAACAAAGAGTTAGACATGACTGAAAAACAACTGAAAAACAACAAAAACATTTATATAGAACTTTAAGGTTTGCAAATCACCAAAGGCAATCCAACTGACTCCTTTCTTCCAATTCATTTCTGGGCCCTGCTCCCTGCCTGTTTGCAGTATTTATACAAGATCCATTTACTAATGGATGAGTTTAATGAGTCATCCATACAATTGCATATCAAAGTCTGAACAACAGGCAGTCTTTACCTATTTGGATGTATTTGTGTGAATATGATAGGCCTTGAACCAATAATATTAATAACTGAGATTTGTATATTTGTTTACATGTTTCAAAGTACCTTGCATCCTCATAACAACCCTATGAATTAGTTAATACAGGTTTTTAATCTACATTTTACAGATGAGGAAACTGAGACTGAAGAGGTTAATTGTATCATATTTGACACAGTCAGTGTCAAAGACAGGTTTCAAATTAACCTTTCCAAGGTCACCACACTTTCCCCTAGGCCATCTACCTAAAGAAACCCAGGGCTATCCAAATCAAGGAGATCATTAAGAATTTTCATTCATAACATTCCAAAGGCTTCTTCCCATGCCAGGAATGCATTCTTTCCTCATATACATCTCTTAGAATTCCTAGTAATCTTCAAAGTTTATTTCAAACACCACCATTTCTCTGAGGCCTTTCCTAACACTCCCATCTGCTAGTGCTTCCTCTTCCCCTACAAATTTCTTGAATTTTTAATGTATTTTATAGATATAGATTTTCTATCTAAAAATGTTTTCTCTAATAAGCTCTCTGAGGGAAGGAATTGTTTAATTTTTATCTTCATATTTAGTCTCTCAATTTCTATTTGCCTCAGTTTCCTCCATTTAAAAAAAATGGAGACAATAATTACAACTACCTCCCAGGGTTGTTGTGAGGATCAAATGAGATAATCATTGTAAAAGTGCTTAGCACAGGGCCTGGTACAGAGTAGGTGCTATAAAAATGCTAGCTATTATTGTTATTATTGTTGTTATTATTAATTATTGTCTTTATGTCTCAAGCACAGTGCCTGTCACAAAATAGGAACTTCATAAATTATTTGTTAACTCTTTGATTAGCAGAGCTATAATCCATTTAAATTCTGTGTACCTGTGTGTGCCTCATGTGTAAACAGTTTATATTTGTTATCTTCTTTACCTAGAGCAAAATAGTTTCTGTTGTACTCAAGACAAACAAAATGGCCTGAGAGTATGTTATTGGCATGATGACTTAGGATGATGAGAGGGAGAAAAAAAAATGGAATAGCCATTGTCAGGACTACAGTCAAAGAGAACAGAGGTTTCACTGGGGTGAGGTGACCGGGGCTTTGTCCCAAGAAGCTGAGCAACTTCAGCAGAATGGAACAACTGAGAATAGCACCTTTTCAGTGAGAATAATGATTTAAAACCAGAAGCTTCCAGAAAGTTTCTTCCTTCCCACCCTTAGCCCTTCACCCACAAGCCCTGGCAGATGTACCCTCAACGAACTCCTCCCTAACCCATCCCCTACTGGTATTCCTCCCTAGAAGAGGGACTCTCCAGCAGCTGCCCTAGGGTTTCCACACCTGAAGGCTGGTGTCCCAAGGCCTCTGTCTCACCCTGCTGCATAAGATAGTGTCATCCCAGAAAGCCTTGTGTCCCAAGGTCTGCAATATCCCCCAGAGGTCCCTCCTATCTCCCCCAGCTCATCTGTGCTTGCTCTGAATGCTAAAATTGTTAGTTACAGCTCTGAACCAGAGACTCCAATGCCTTGCTAGTGGCAGCGAAGCAGGAAACAACCAACTATTCAGTGGTTTTGCTGCCTACCACACAAACTGAACTGAATCCAAACTTCACCAGGTCCTGTTGTGGCACATTTCCCTTTTTCTTTTCTCTAACTTACCCGAGGGCCAACAGCTTGCACGAACTTACATTCCCCAGTTTGCCAACTAGAAGACTTCTTTCCTGGGCAATAATAATCCACATTCCTCCTTTATGGCCATTTTACAGCAAATAGTGTGGACCTCAAGGCAGCTGCAAATGCAGGCTCAGCTGTAGATTTTTATTAAAATCTGGCAGCAGCTTTCTATCCCACCTAATTTTACTCTTTCTACACTCTCCCACCCTTTCCCCCTTGACTCCTCTCTTATTTTTCTTGGAGATGCTTATTCACATGTCAACATCCCCTAGAAATTGGTGCCGATGTGTTAGAGCCTTAGAGCCTTACAGGGGCCCTAGAGATGCCTCACAGCTATGTCAGAGAGAAGGGGTTGCTCAAGTTCACTGCACCAGCACTAATTATTCCTTAATAACAGCTCATCTCCAGAGAGGGGTTGTGATGTTTGGGGTTTGACTCAGAGTCGTGACCAGAAACTCCTGTGAATGCTCTAGCACCCGATCAAATTCATCAATCTTTTAAATATTTTTCTATCCTTGGCTAGCAGGTAGAGCAAACTTTCTGACTTGATAACAAAGTATTTGTAGGAACGATCATTGCGTTTGGATACAGAGAAAGTCTTTGTATTTGGATTCTACTTATGGAAAGAAATATTAAGTGGAAATGGGGAGGTAGAGGCCAACTAACATGCCAGTAACATCAATGGGCAATATTTGGTGTATCAGATACATATGGAGCCCCAACTGTGGTTCAAACATGGTGTGAGGTACTATGGGAGATAGGCAGAAGCCCAGGTCCATCCCTCAAGAAATTCTCAGTCTGACTGGGAACACCAGTTGTATAAACATCCAATAAGAACAGAAAATCTTAAGGTTAGGAGGAACCATAGAAACCCTCAATTTCAACCTTCTGACCTGTTGCACGAATCCCCAAATACAACTGACATATAGTCATCCACTCTCTGCTTAAATACTTTCTTCTGTTTAGAGGAAATACTATTATTTGGCTAATATTTGGCTAATATCTGGCTAATATTATTATTGTTGTGATTATTAATTACTATTATTATCATCATAACCCACAGACCCCAAACCAAAGCTCCTTCACCTTATTTCCTGATTAGTCTTTTAAGATCCCCCCAAACCTTTCAGAAGCCTACAATTTTAATGAGCTTAGTTAAAATGTGTACTGCTTGTGATGGCCATATTTTATGAAGCCTTAGATGTCTGCCTAAGAGCCTGAGGGGATAGGATGAATATAATAGTTACAACCCAAGCAGCCAAGCCAAAAGACCATAGATACCTCTGGGATAATCCCACTGGTTCCATTAATTTGACAAGGGATGGTTATGGAATTTGTGGGAGATTTCAAATCCTAGTATCATAGAATTATAGAGCTAAAAGGGACCTTAGAGATCATCTTGTCCAATTTCTTCATTTTATAGATGAGGAAACCGGGTCCCACAGAGATGAAGCTCATAAGGCTAGAAAATAGGAGAGTCATGATTCCAACAACTCTGACTCTTAACCCAGTGTTCTCTCCACTTTAAGGCCATGAGACAAAATCAGCAACATCTTACTCACTATACAAACCAGAAAGCTAGAAAAGGGATCCATGGTTGTACCAGGATGAGCTACACAGATAGTGGTCACAGTGAGTTGTATCTTTTTTTTTTTAATAATAAGGGGAGTGAACTGAGTGCACTGGGGTGGGTTGGTGGGAGAGGGGGAGTAAGGAAGATCTAACACATTCAAATTCTACATGAAAATGGGGGGGGAGGAATCAGTTTCCCAATCTAATGTGCCGAAAGGACATAGCCAGCTCAAAGTAAGCTAAATAGACAATAGGAAGAATTTATTAGATGAAAATCCTTGGGAAATAAGAATTTTATCTAAGGAAAATTATGGAGTTTACTTCTTTGTAAATGCATAAGAATGAAAAATTATCTTTCTACAGTGGTTTGAGTTCAATCTTGCTTCTAGGCAAAGGAATGGACTATATGGCTTACAAAGGTCTTTTAGCCCCAGGATCCAATGAAGTTATAACAAAATCTATGTATATTTTAGAAATTAATTAAATCCAACTGACTAAGGTTATTGGGACAGTCAGATATTATATATGTAGTGTAGAGCGCTGGGCCTTGAGGTGGAAAGACCTCAGTTAAAACCCAACTTCAGACATTTAACAGCTGTATGGACAAGTCAAACCTTTGCTTGCCTCAAATTCCCTCCACTGAAGAATGGAAATACTAAGACCTCTTATGTCCTAGTATTGTTGTGAGGATTAAATGAAATGATACTTAATAAACATGCCTAGAACAGTGTCTGGTACATAGTAAGTACTTAGTAAATACTTGTTTACTTTGTTATGAGGATCAAATGACATCACATGGGAAATATTAAGCATGTATAAAGCATTATTATTGTTAATTATATGTTCTAAGGAAATTAGCCTGTAGAACTGACATAAAGACAAATGGTGGGAAGATGGGGCTGGGGTTGGGGCTGCGAGTGGTATGCTGACAAAGAAAGGAGGAGGTGAATTACTTTCATTTCCTTGCTACAAAATGCAGAGTGAAAGCAGCTCAGAAATGTGATGGACTTCCTGTAACCCCAGATACTCCAGTTGCCCAGATTGTCAACACCTATACACTTTATATGATTTTATCAATAGAGCATCCAAGCGAAGTCCAGAATCCTACCTCCCACTGATATTTCTTCCTGAAACTTTTACAGAGCTGTGCCTAACAATATTAACAGGATGGAGAGAAAAGAAACATATACACGGGTTTATAAAATCACCAAAGTGCTAGGAGTCACACGATTAATACCTTAGCAAACACCTAACACTTAATCATTCTTCACAGTTGGTGAATTCTGTTTTCAGCCTTTTTTTTTTTGGTTTGTTTCTATTTTTGGCTTTTTGGGGATTCTTTTGCTCCTTTAAATCTGGCTACTCAGCAGCCTTACCCATTCACAATTTCAAATACAATGGGCTATATTCATCCACTTGCAGCCCCTTCCTCCAATCTTAAAAAATATTTTTTTAATAAAAGCAGAGTCTGAAGCCTGCAAATTTTAAGAAATTGCTCCTGTGAATCACCCAAGAGTCATCCAAATGGAGGCTTCCTCATCCCATTCCAGTAAATGTTATTTCAGATCATTATTTTCTTGGCTGCCTAGAGATCACGGGAATGATTTGGGACTGGCAACAAGTCCTCTGGGTAATGGCTTTCCCCCTATCTGTTGGAGAGAATCCTTCTTAAATTAAAGAAAAATGGTCTTTTTTTTTAACAATTTACTTTGTTATTGGTTTTTTTTTTTCTTTTGAGGGGAGAAGGGAAACTAGTTGGTGGTGAAATAGAGGTAGAGTTGTTTTTCTACGCAAATAGATCTGATATATATTTCTTTTCAGATATTCAGATGGTTGGGATCTGATTTCAATTTATCCATATTGTCTTTCATTCAACAAGTATCTAATGAGCACCTACTACATTACCAGCCTGTGTATGTAATGTGAGGAATATGAAAGGTTAAGGCATTATCCACAACCTCAAGTTGCTTTAGGGAAACAAAATAGGCAAGGAAGATATTTAAAATGCATAAGAATGTCAAAACAAACTCTACAACTCAGCCAGGAACCTTGGTATAATAGGAAGTTTAGATTTGGTACTGCAAGACATGGATTCAACTCCCAGCTCCTCTAATTACTCCAACATAAAATACTTCTGTACACTGTAAAGAGTTACACAAATTTGAACTATGACCTATATGGCCTTGGATAAGTCACTTACTCTTCCTCACCCTCAATTTCCTCATCTGCAAAATGAGGGAGGGGGACAAGATGATCTTTAAGGTCCCTTCCAGTTCTAAATCTTGGAATGCCCATGGCCCAGCAGAAATCAGTATTATGGATTGGAAATTCAAGCAGCAGACCTAAAACATGGTTAATTCTGCATCCCTCTTCAGTCTTTCTTTTGAGCAATATTTTTATCTGATTCTATATTCCTGGGAGATTTCAATACTCATTTGCTATAACCACAGTTAGTTACATCAATAAGCATTTATGAAGTGCCAAACCATGAGCCCACTGGTGTGCCAAAGCTAAAGAGGAAAGCTTTAGGTTGTCACGAGCACATATGGGTGAGGTCAATGCAAATTTTGCTGATCTAACAAAAAAAAAGCCTTAGGCTAATCATTTTTTAAAGCAATTTACAAGGTAAGATGAAGACCAATAGATTAAATTCAAACTGTTAATAAAGCCTCCCCCCTCACATCTCTCAAGATCTGTGCTGAGAATTTAATAGAAATGAGGTCAACAATCAAAAGGACAATTCTGGGATGATGAATCTTATGCTTTAACAGTGTTGATCAATGAGCTAAAGGATCCCTACCTTGTTGGGGTGGGATTGGTTCAACAGAACATGGTTGAACATAATCCTTTGTCTGAAATATCAACCCAAAGAAACAAGGCAGGAAGTTGTATTTCAAAAGTATCGAGAGGAATTGATCTAAAATTGTTTAGCAAGTAATCACTCATGAAGCCAAAAATACATGGGAACCAGAGAATGGTCTCAGGGACTGTTTTTCACCTTTCTTGGTATCTCCAGCACTTAGTACAATGTCTGGCACCAAGTGGGTGATTAATAAATGTTTATCAACTGACAAACATGAGATGAGGATTCATGGATGGTCGTTCTGAGGACCTCTCAATGGGACAAAGAGAGAAGGGAACTGGGGTCTCCACACTTACACAGAGCAAC
Source organism: Vombatus ursinus (assembly GCF_900497805.2). Lineage (NCBI taxonomy): Eukaryota > Metazoa > Chordata > Mammalia > Diprotodontia > Vombatidae > Vombatus > Vombatus ursinus. Next base: position 34,966,635 of record NW_020954550.1, read on the forward strand.
AACACCAAGATTAGCAGCAGCCAGTAGCAGTAACAACTAAAATTTTCTTTTCCAAAACCGAGCCCACAGTGAAGACCACAAGATGTGACTCTAAAGGAACAAGGGATATTTGACTCTGTGCATCTGTATTTGTTTGTTTGTTTGTTTGTTTTAACATGATCATGAAGCAATGAGAGAAAAACAGACAGAAGGAACTGGTAGTCCTTACCTCTGCCCTTTGCCTTACTTTGCATCACTTCTGGTGCGAGTGGCACCAGGCCTTTTCAATTATCTATTATTACTTAAAGATTGCATTTCAGGGATCAAATTTATTTTTCTTAAACATCTGTAGGTGACTCTATTTTGTTTCCTAGTGTCCCTTTATTTTTTATTTTATCTTATTTTATTTTTAATTTATGGAATAAAATTAGCATTTCCATAACATAGTACAATAAAAAAAGATGATTGTACATGAAATTGCAAATCTACTACGTATAATTTGCTTTTCCTTTCAAATGTATAACAAAATTATCATGTAATTTTTTTTCTTTTTTTCTTCACTCCCCCATTCTAAAGATGGCTACCATCAGACACAAATATGTGTATGTATGTGAAATTAATCTATACATACTTCTATTTATCAGTTCTTTCTCTGGATGCAGATAGTATCTTTCTTCATATGTCCTTTATAGTTAATTTGGGTATTTATAATAAACAAAATAACTTACTTGCTTAAAGTCGTTCTTAAAACAATATTGCTATTACTGTATACAATGTTCTCTTGATTCTCATTTCACTCTTCATTATTGCATGTGAATCTTTCCATGCTTTTTTCTGAAATCACTGAGCTCATCATTCCTTACAGCACAGTAGTATTCCATCACAATCATATACCACAACTTTCTCAACCATTTCCCAATTAATGGGCATCCCTGCAATTTCCAGTTCTTTTCCACCACAAAGAGAGCTGCTACAAGCATTTTAGAATATATAGGTTCTTTTCCTTTTTCCCTAATCATCTTTGGAAATAGACCAAGCAGCGATATTGCTGGGTCAAATGGTATAGGTAGTTTAATAACTCTTTGGGCATAATTCCAGATTGCTCTCCAAAATGGTTGGATCATTTTACAACTAGTGTCCCTATGTTGACAACCTTAGAGCCCAAGACACCTCTGGGAGCCACAGAGGATTAGAGGGATACTTCCTAGCACTGGACTGGGATCTTAATCCTAAGCCCGTTGTTATTGCTCTCTAACTCAGGGCATCATCATGAGCCGTGTCATAACTCTAATTCTAGAGGCATTCCAAGGTTATTATGAGCATGGGTCATTTAAAAAAAAAATCTTCCTCATCAGATATGAGCTTAACATAGTAAAGAGATTTACATGCATGTACCTATGTAATGCTCCGTTTACATGTAATTGTCTTCCTGGTAGAATTTAAGTTCCTCAATGTCAGAAACTGTTCCATTTTTGTCTTTGTCTCCGCCTATGAGGTCGTTTGATCTAATACCCTCATTTTGCACATGATGAAACTTGGGCCCAGCAAGGTTGAGTGACTGAGGATCATAGGATCATAGAGATTGGAAATGGAGTCACAGAGTTGGAAGGTACCTCAAAAACCATCTAATCCGATCCCCTCATGATATAGATGAAGAAACTGAGGCCCAAAGAGATTAAATGTCTTGCCCATGATGACATGAATTGTGACAAAGCCAGAATTTGAACTCTGATTTGGTGAATCCAAGTGCAACACTCTTTCCACTGAACCACATTACCTCTCATCTGAAGAGCTGATTTGGCCAAACTTATCTGGTAAAGAAAATGGATAGTAAGAAGGGAATAAGCATTTCTATAGAACCTACTATGTGCAAGGCACTGTGCTAAGTGCTTTACAAATATTATCTTATTTGATTCTCACAACAACCATGCAATGTAGGTGCTGTTATTACCTCCATTTTATGAATGAGCAAACTGAGACAGAGGTCATGACTTGCTCAGAGTCACACAGCTAGTAAGTGTCTGAGGCCAGATTTGAATTCAGGTCTTCCTGACTAGCCCCAAAGCCCTATCCATTATACCACTTAGCTGCCCTGGGATATTCCCAGCGGTAGTACTAGGTTACATGTTTAAAAGCTGAATCTCTGTTAAATATTTGGATTTATAAAAACTATTTGTCAACTTGACTGAAAAAATCAAGAGTTTTTACTGATTCACAAGGCCAAATCAATGTTACTCTACTAACTTCGTTACTGGGGAAACTTGATAAATTGCTTATCAATCAGAAACAGGTAGGGCCCACAGTCCATCTCATCTCAGTGATCAGAAGGTCCAGTGGTATGAGGAATCAACAAAGAAGTTCCCCTAATCCATCAATTCTTGGAATTTTGTTCTGTTTTGCAAAGATGTTTTGCAAAGGGCTAAAATTCAGATAACTTCATTCAGTCACAACAATCATTCAATCATCCATTCAATAAACATTTATTAAGTGCCTAATCTATACCAGGCACTGTGCTAAGTGCTAGGGATAAGGAAAGAGGCAAAAGACAGTCCCTGCCCTCCTACAATTGAATGGGGGAGAGAACATGCAAACAATATGTACAAAACAAGCTATATACAGGAATAAAAAGGAGATAACTGACAGAAGGAAAATGCTGGAATTCAGAGGGGTTAGGGATGGCTTCCTGTAGGAGGTAGGATTTTAGTTGGAACTTAAAGGAAGCCAGGGAAGGCAGTACTTGAAGCACAGAAGAAAGAGTGTTCCAGGCATGGGGGACAAACAGAGATTACCCAGAGTCCAGAAATGGAACATTTTGTTTATGGAATAGGTTGGAGATCAGTGTCACTGGGTCAAAGAATATGTGTTGGGAAGTAAGGTGTAATAAGACTGGAAAGGTAGGAGGGGGCTAGGTTATGAAAAGCTTTAAGTGCCAAACAGAGCATTTTGCTATTGTTCCTGGAGGTAACAGGGAGCCACTGGAGTTTTTTAGTAGGGGGTAACATTATTGGACCTGCATTTTCAGAAAATCACTTCTATGGCTGAATGGAGGATGACTTCGAATGGGGAGAGACTTGAGGCAGGTAGAACCACCAGAAGGCTATTGTAGTAATCAAGGCATGAAGTAATAAGGACCTGCACTTAGATTGGCAGCATTAGAGAGAAGGGAATGTATTTGAGAGATTCTGTAAAGGTGAAATCAGAAGTATTTTGCAACAAGTTAGATAGGGGTAGTGAAAGATAGTAAGGAGTAGAATGGGTGCCTTGCCCTCTACAGTAATAGGGAAGGTGAGGGGAAGGGGGTGTAGTTAGGGAGAAAGATAAAGAGTTCTGTTTTGGATATATTGAGTTTAAGTTGTCTACTGACATCCAATTTGAGATGTCTGAAAGACAGTTGAAGATATGAGACTGGAGGTCAGCTGAGAGGATGAAGTAGGAAAGAGTCATCAGCACAGAGACGGTAATTCAATTCATTTCTGCTGAACTGTGAGTGTTCAGCGGACTCCTATTATATGGCAGGCACTGTGCAAAAGTGTTTGCAGACATAGAAAGAGGATTATGATGATCCTTCCCTTGAAGGAGTTTGCATTATCATAGGGAACTAACAGGTTTCTAATACTTCCACATCATAACTTACACTGTCAAAAAGGGGCTATCTTTCTTCCTCCAGGCCAAAACAGGGTCCAACACCCTATGATGGGTAAGGTTAAATTTCCACAAATTAGAGGGTAGGAACAAGGATCATATCTCCTTTTCCCAGTAATAACCAGTCATGGTGATTATCTCCAATCCAACAAACCTGCTCTAATCCTTTGACACTCTTCTACAAAGTCACCTCTCTTCTATTCAAGTTCCCAATCTACCCTGTTCTGAGATAACCCCCTCAGGATGGTTATAACAACTAATACCCAGCACCCACTGGAGCAACTAAAAAAGTGCCATTGGAAAAATCACTGCCACACTCTTCCAGCTCACTTGCCCTCATCCCCAAGATCACCTTGGAGCTTCAGCAGGTGCCCTTCAAAGGGTGAGTATGTCCCAGGGCCTTGATCTATGAATAAGAACCCCACCCACCCTTTTTTGCTTTAGGTGGTACAAGCAGATAAGCAGGATCTGTAGGTCCAGATCTGTAGCTCAGATATCTTTACATTATCTTTCCCCTAAACCTGCTGCTCTTCCAAACTTTTCTATTTTTGATAAGGCCACCACCACCTTTCCAATGATTTGCTTTCTTTTTTTTATTTTTAAATTCAATTTCATTTTATTTTCATCTCCAAATTCTGTCCCTCACATCTCCTCCTCACCTCTCCCAAAATGAAAAAGTAAGAAATATGAAACCCACTACAAATATGTAGACTCAAGAAAAATAAATTCATTCATTAGTCATGTCCAAAAAGAAACACCCTCAATCTGCACTTTGAGTCTGTAACCTCTCTGTCTGGAGGTAAGTAGCATGGTTCATCAAGACTCCTCTGAAACTGTGGTTGGCCATTATATTGACCAGAATTTCTATGTGTTTCAAAGTTGTTTGTCTTTACAATATTGTTGCTATCAACCAATCAATAAACATTTAGTGTGTGTGTGTGTGTGTGTGTGTGTGTGTGTGTGTGTGTGTGTGTG
>NW_020954550.1:34971240-34983873 GCF_900497805.2 Vombatus ursinus
GTGTGTGTGTGTGTGTGTGTGTGTGTGTGTGTGTGTGTGTGTGTGTGGTTTGTCCCTCATTCTGGAAGAGAACCATGACATCAGGGAGATGATGACATGACTTGCAGTTTTCTTTGATTTGAGTGAGGGAGGGCTGTGCAAGGTCACCAGTCTCACCTTCTCCTCCAGAGTTATCTGGGTCCATTGGCTAGATATCGATCAGGACAACTGGAAATGGCCCAGGATGCAGTGGGAAACCTTGGTCTTTTAAAGCTAAGGTCTTTTCAGGTTCTCACTTTGAGTGAGAACATTCAGTGAGTAGGCCTTTAAGAAGTAAGTCAAGGGATGGCCCCTTTAATGGCTATTCGCTATGCTAAGTTCTGGTAATACAAAAAGAAGCAAAAGATAGTCCCTGTCCTCAAAAATCTTGCAATCTAATGGGGGAGACAATATGTTAACAAATATATATAAAATAAACTATATACAAGATAAAAAGGAAATAATTAACAAAGGGAAGATAATGGTGTTGGGAAGAGATGTTGTGAAAGGTTTCCTGTGGAAGGTAGGATTTTAGTTGGGACTTATAGGAAGTCAGGGAGGGTAGTAGTTGGAACAGAGAAGAAAGAGTGTTCTAGGTGATACTGGATACTGGGTCAAAGATTATGTTGAGGAATACAGTGTAAGAAGACTGGAAAGATTGGAGGGAGTAGGTTATGAAGGACTTTGAATGCCAAACAGGGCATTTTGTATTTGTTCCTGGAAGAAATAAGAAGTCACCGGAATTTGATGAGTTGGGGGGGCGGGGAGGGTGACATTATCAGACCTGTATATTCAAAAAATCACTTTAGTGTTTGAACAGAGAATGGATAAGAAGTAGGGAGAAACTTGAGGCAGACAGACCCACCAGCAGAAGGATCTGTAATAGAGTGTTGGCAGTGTCTGAGGAAAGAAGGGGGCATATTTGAGAGATACTTCAAAGGTAAAATCAGCAGATTTGACAACAGATTGGATATGGGGTGGGGGGTGAGGGTATAGTGAGAGATAGTGAGAAATCCAGGATGATTCTTAGGTTGTGAACCTGTGGAATTAGGAGGATAATGTTGCCCTCTATAGTAACAGAGAAGGTAGAAGTTGGGTAGGGTATAGGGGGAAAGATAGTAAGTTCTGTTTTGGATATATTGAATTTAAGATGTCTGCTGGACATCAGTTGGAGATATCTGAAAGGCAGCTGGAGATTAGACATCAATAGAGTTTTGGGCAGGACGAGTAGATTTGAGAGTCATCAATGCAGAGATGATAATTAGATAAATGGGAGCTGAAGAGATCACTAAATGAAGGCATATAGAGGGAAAAGAGAAAAAGGCCCAGGATAAAACCCTGAGGGATACTTATGATTAGAGGGCATGCTCTGGAAGAGGATATAGCAAAGGAGACAGAGAAGGAGTGATCAGGTAGATGGAAGGAGAACCGAGAAAGAGTGGTGTCCTGACAACCTACAGAAAAAAGAATATCAAGGAGAGAGTGATTAATAGTGCCAAAGGCTGCAGAGAGGCCAAGGAGAATGAAGCTACTAAGAGATCATTAGTAACTTTGGAGAGAACTGTTTCTATAGAATAATATGGTTGGAAGCCAAATTGTAAAGGTGTAAGAAGAGAGTGGGAGAAGAAAAAGTAGACATACCTCTTTGCAGACAACCTTTTTGAGGAGCTTAGCTATAAAGGGCAGAAGAAACATAAGATGATAGTGGGGATGGAAGGAGCAAGTGAGACTTTTTTCAGCATAGGGGAGACATGGCACATTATTGTAGGCCATAAGGAATGAGCCAATAGACAGGGTGAGATTGAAAATACGTGAAAGAGTGGGGATGACAGAGGGAGTAGTCGGTTGGAGGAGGAGATAAAATGGGATTGCTTGGACAAGTGGAGAGGTGAGCCTAGGTAAGATGTAAGACAGCTTCATCATGTGAGACAAGGGTGAAGGAGAAGAGAGTGACAGAAAGCATCTGAAAGTTAGGAGATAAGGAAAAGAAAAGAAGAGGGAGTTCATGGTGAATGGCCTCGATTTTTTTTTCTGTAAAATATGAGGCAAAATTCTCAGCTTGGGGGGAAGGGTTTGGGAAGTTTAAGGGGAGATGAAAAGGTATGGAAGAGTCATTATGGAATTGATAAGGGAGGTATAGTAGCACAGCAGTGGTGAGGGCCCAGTGGAGGTTGTGTAACATAAATTGGTAGTGGACCAAGTCAGAATGGTTGAATAATTTTCTCCTTCAACATTTAAGAACAACTGTGTAGAACTAAAGGCAATGAACGGTGGGGGTGATCCAAGGCTAAGTCTTGATAATTGTCAGTGTGATGAGGCAAGACAGAAGAAGATTCAAGAAAGGAGGACAATATAGAGTTGAATTGGTTCACCAAGGGTTCAAGTTCATGGGAAATAAGTAGTTTGAGGAACTGAGTAGTTAAGGTATTTGTTGTTGTTGTTGTTCAGTCTTTTTCAGTTGTGTTTGACTTTATGACTCCATTTGGGGTTTTCTAGGCAAAGATACTGGAGTGGTTTGCAATTTCCTTCCTTAGCTCATTTGACAGATGAGGAAACTGAGGCAAACAGGGTTAAGTGACTTGCCCAGGGTCAGACAACTAGAAGTGTCTTACTGACTCCAGGCCTGGCACTCTATCCACTGCACCACCTAGCTGCCCCTGAGGTATTTAAGGGAGAGTCAATATGTATGTTGAAATTCCCTGTATGAGGAGGAGGAGGAGAGAAAATTTTGAGACAAGAATTGAACACATTGAAAAAAGGAAGAGGAGTGACCTTGGAGTCTATAGACAACAGCTACCAGGATTTTGATTGGGTGGAAGATATGAATAGCATGAACCTCAAAGGAAGAGAGTGATGGATGAAGGGGCACTATGTAGAGAAAGAAATATTCCAACTCCCCCTGCCTCAACCAGTGAACCGAGGAGAATCAACAAAGGTATAGCCAGTACTGGAAAGGATAGCCAGGGAGGCTGTGTCATCAGGGGAAAGTCAGGTTTCATTAATAACTAGAAGATGAAAGGAGTGGGAGAGAGAAGAATAGATTTAAGATGAAAGGAAGTTGGTTGCCAATGGAGCAGGACAAAGTGGAATGGCTGGGTAGCATTCGGTTGAAATTTTCAGGGTAGGAGGATTAAAGGGGAATGGGAATGAGGAAATCAAGAAGTGGGGGCAGGGAGTGGGGTTTAGATGATGATCTACAGGTTTTCAGAGTAACTGGGATGTGAAGGGTATGACCAGCCATAAGTGGAGAGTGCCACTCCTCTACCCTCAAAGGACAGGGACAGCAAGAAATGGGAGACCTGAAATAGAAAGAAAGATCTCTCTTTGTTGCCCTGAAAGTACTCCACATCCCATTTGGGAGTCTGGTCTGGCAGCAAAAAGTGTAAGTTGCCTTGTGCGCACAGAAAGAAGTGGTTGCTTTGAGGCAGATGGAAGCTGCCTGTCCATTCCTTTTGCAACCTTCCCTCAGGGGACACCCTGAGCTCAGCAGATTATGGCAAGGAAGCCATGGCTCCACTTCTCACCTGAGGAGGCTGGCAATGACGCTGTCGCAGGAAGTAGTGGATTCCCCCGAATAGGAAGAAATCCTTTGGGAAAGATGGAAGACTCCCAGCCTGTTCCCTTGCAGCCTTTCCTCAGGGGATATACTGTGCCCAGCAGGAAATAGAAGGCACGAGAATGTTTTGTAATTGTGTTCACAGAATTTCTCTGGGTCTTGGCAAGTAGACTTGTAAATATTTTACGGGGCCTGTAGTTCTTGTAAGTGGAATTTCTCCTTCTGTCTCTTCCTGCTGAATTTTGTTGGTTATATACAGAAATGCTAATGACTTGTGTGGATTTATTTTATACTTTACAACGTTGCTAACAATAATCCACTTCTATAACTTCAAAGTCATCTTCACCTCTTCACTCTCCATCACCTCATATATCTAATCTCCTGACAAATCTTATAATTTCTATCTTCACAACATCCCTCAAATTCATCCTTTTCTCAACTCACATAGCCACCACTCTAGTTCAGGTTCTCATTTGTTTTCCCTGTACTATTGCAGTAGTGTCCTAACTGAACTTCTTGATTCAAATCCTTCCCCTCTCCTATGTATCTTCCACACAGCTATTAAAATGATATTCCTAAAACTCAGTTCTCATTATGTCAGTCTTCTACTCAATAAACTTCACTGACTCACTATTGACCCTACGATCATATACCATTTTAACTTTATCTCATGCTTTTTTAGCTTCTATTTTTGTGTAAATTTTATGGAGATAATTATTAGTATAGTAGTTGTCTGTCCTTCCTTTCGAAAGAAACCAATGACATCTTGACTCATGCATGAATTGGATTGAAATAAGGCAGAGTTGTACAAAATCATCAGCCTCACTCTCTCTTCCAGAGTCATCAAAGTCCATTGGCAAGATACTGTCAGGACGAATGATAATGTCCCAGGATGCGATGGGTCATCTCTGCATCTTTGATGCCTGACCAAGCTCTAAGAGCTCCACAGCACCCATTCTGCCAGAGGAAGTCTTCACATACTTGCGGTAAATACCCCTAACTCACCAAAAGTTCTATAACCCATTGGCCACCCTCAACCTGGTTTAGCCTGCCTGTAGAGAATTTTCATGGGATGAGGGAGGTTGCTGCTGCACATGCTACAGTTTTTTAATGCCACAGGTGAGAGCTAGGTGACAGGTGGATACCAAAGGTGTCTTGAAAAGGTCTCAGCAAGCCCTCACACTAGAGGTACCAGTCTTCCCTGAACACCCTATTACATACATATAATTACAAATAAATAAATATACATCTTTTTACATATTTCATCTCAGACATTTCCATCCTAGGGTCTTGCTGTCCTCATTGATGAGTGCCTCACATAGCTCTTGATGTCATTGCAGGGGTATTCCAGTCTTGACTCACTTTACTAGTCAGCCGTCTCCTTACCAGCTACCTTGTCATCCTCTTATGTAACCTTGCCTCTTTTCCCTTCTCTCCCCAGTCCCCTTTACCAACAATTTCTCAGGTTTGGGAATCATTAACAAATCTATCCTACCATTGTTCCTAGGAAGAAACTAGGGTCAGCCTACCTCCCTCTGACTCCATTCACCATCTCAGTATCTTTCCAAGCCAAAATACTCCTCCTTGACTGGACTTAGCAATATTGAATTTATTTTAAACATTAAATACAGGGTTTTTTTTTTTCATTTATTCAATATCCATATGTTAGGGGTGCCAACATAAAAGATTTTCACTGATGAGGTACTGTTATAGATAAACCTCATGGTTTTGCTGGCTGGTATTATGTGAGGTATTATGATGGGTAGAGTGTCGGACCTCCATTATGACAGCCCCCTTCTCCTATTTGTGATTTCTTTTAGGAGCTTCCATTTTGGGGAGGGGCCTAGGCTGGCCTATTCTCCTTCTTGCTGTGCCTCTGACTCTCTGGACTTCGCCAATGGCCAGCCACAGGGGTACCTCTCCTATGTTTTTGGCAGTTCCTTTTTATATATTGCTTACCCCCTTAGAAAGTAAGCTCTTTGAGGGCAAAGAATGTCTTTCTTTTTATATCTTTTTGTATTGTATCCCCTAGGGGCAAGTAGTGGCATAATGGATATAGCACTGGGCTTCGAATCAAAAAGACTCATCTGACTAAGTTCAAATCCAACTTCAAACACTTACTAGCTATGTGACCCTGGGCAAATTACTTAACCTTGTTTGCCTCAGTTTCCTCATCTGTAAAAATGAGCTGGAGAAAGAAATGGCAAGCCACTCCAGTATCTTTGACAAGAAAACCCCAAATGGGGTAACGAAGAGTTGACACAACTGAATCGACTCAACAATGACAACAAAATTTGTATACCTTGCACTTAGCACAATGCCTGACACATAATGAAATGTTTAATAAATGTTTCCTGCCTTGCCTTGCCTTCAATGCATTTTCCTTAGCTCTATTGACATAATCAAAGGGCATTCATAATAAGTCAACCCAATTCTCCCCCTTCTGACTCTGCAGGATGCAACACCATTCCCCGTGGTATAATGGAGGAGAGATCAATCATCAAGCAACAATCATTTTGTGCTAGGTGCTGGGGATACAAAGATCAAAATGAAATAATCCCTGTCCTCAATGAGTCCATATCCTATCAGATCATTGATTCTTCCTAGTATTACTTGAGGTCTGAGGGTACAGGTAGGGTAGAGGGAGCTAGGGGTAGATTAAGCAAAAGCATCTATTACTACTTCCAATCCACCACTTCTGAGGGTATAGAAAGTAATCTTCCCAGCTTAAAGATCAATATGACAAATGAGGAAGATATAGAAAGGGCCTAGAAGTTTGGAAGTGGGGAAAACTAGGTTGGGATGAGTAAACCTTTCTTGTTTCTTTTCCCCACTACTTCAAGCCCTACTCCTAACTCAGTTTATGCTCAACAGCAGGTACAAAGGTGCCTGATGAGACAAAGGTGCCTTATGAGTTGTCCGGATCTATGTCTTGCCACTGGACTCCAATGACTCTGAAGGAGAGAGTGAGGCTGATGACCTCACACAGTTCTGCCTCACTTAAATCCAATTCACTTGCCAAGTCAAGATATTCTTCTCCTGATGTTGGTCCTCTTTGAGAAACAAAGAGATGAATAACAAACAATAAAGGTACTTGAAATCCCTCTGGGTTAAGCATTGCCTCCAACAGGTATTCTTTTTTTTTTCTTTTTAATGAAAAGAAAAAAAAAAACTCCCTACAGTAGCATTTAGCCCCAATATCTGGCACATAGTAGACATTGAATAAATGTTTTTTGACTGACTGACCAAGAAAGACCAATGGACAATGTAAACATACTGAGTCGGAGTGGGGAGGAGGGGAAAGGAAGGGCATTAAAAGGATATAAGCACATACAGAAAGAGCCAAAAGGGAATATCAAAGACAGCCCTGTCTCAAATATTGAGGAAGAGAAATGCTTTTTTTTTTTAAGTTGCAACATCAGCTTTGGGGTTAGTGGTAACTGTAAATTTGGACTGCAACTAACAGAAACAGAAGGATTTTGTCCCCCCAAATTCTGGCATCATTTTCACGTTGTCAGAGCCAGGCTATGCAAGAGAAAGCAAGTTCAACTTCATTCCTGATTAGAGTGCATGATTAGAAACTTGTAGATTTCAGCCTGATAAAGTGGCTATCTCTGAGGCAAAATTTCAGTCAAGATTTAGCTCAATCAAGCCAGCTTTGTTAAGGAAGCGGGGGAAAGAAGTCTATCTTTGATTATTACTCTCTCTGTTTTTGATGCTTTTAAATGCCCTCCAAAAAGTGTAGAGAAATTAATATAGAGCTGGCCTCTAAGCAAGGAAGACCTGGGTTCACTGACTTATTTGCTGTTCCTTGAACAAGAAACTCCATTGAACATTGTGTACCATAACAGCAATATTGTGCAATGAGCAACTATGAATAACTTATCCATTCTCAGCAATACAATGATCTAAGACAATCCCAAAGGACTTATGATGAAAAAGTGCTACTCACCTCCAGAGAGATAACTAATGAAGTATGAATGTAGATCAAAACATACTATTTTCACTTTCTTTATTGTGTGTGTGTGTGTTTTGGTTTGTGCTTTCTTTCACAACATGACTAATATGGAAATGTTTTACACGATTGCACAGGTATAACCCATATCAAATTGCTAACTGTCCTAGGGAGAAGGGAGGAGAGAGAATTTAGAACTCAAAATTTAAAAAAAATGTTAAAAATTGTTTTTATATGTAATTGGGAAAAATTAAATAGTATTCAAAATATTAAAGAAAAAACCAAGAAACTTTTTCCCAACTCCAGGTGTTTTCAGTGGCATCCCCCATGCCTAGAATTCTCTCCTGCCTCATCTGTGTTTGTGCCCTGCCTTCCTCAGTTTTTTTCAAGACCCAGATAGAATCTTACCTTCTACAGGAAGCCTTTTCTGATTCTTCTAAATTCTAGTGCATTCCCTCTGTTGTTTAGTTCAAATTTATCCCATATATAGCTTATTTGTATGTAAATGTTTGTTGTCTCCCTTATTAGATAGTGAGCTCCTTGAAGGCAGCTACTGTCTTTTACCTTTCTTTGTACTCCCAGAGCTTAGGAAGTGTCTGGCACATAATAGTATCACGAACCCCTTTGGCAGTCCAGAGAAATCTACATAGACCTGTCTCAATCAATCAATCTATCAACAAATATTTATCAAGAATCTACCATGTGCCAGGCACTGTGCTAAATACTAAGGATACAAAAAGAAGCAAAGGACCGTCCTTGACCTCAAAAAGCTCACAATCTAATGGGGGAAACAACAAGCAAACAAATATGTACAAACAGGTTATATACAGGAAAAATAGGAAATAATTAACAGAGAGGATACCCCTAGAATTCAGAGGGGCTAGGAAAGGCTTCCTGAAGAATATTTTTAAATGAAAAGAATAAAATGCATCCTATTACAAAGAAAACTAATTATGTTAAAATAGTCATCAAAGGTTATGTTTGTTTGTTTTTTTAATTCATATACCCCAGCTAAAGAACTCTTGCTAAGACTGAGCTGAAGAGAAGGTTGGGGCCTGCATTGGGAGGGTGCATTTCCTTGCCTGTAGTTTCTTCTGTCAGTTAAATCACAAGGTTCTGATCTTGTCCTTAAATTCTCTTTTGTAAGACTCATCTATGGATGATCAGAGAGTCCCTCAGCATTGCCAAGACCCTACTATGCCCTTTGAGTCATCATGCTAACCTTTGCTCACCCACTGTTCTCATTAATATGTGATCTCCTCTTCTTGCCAGTTACCATTGGTATTTGCACCAAGCACACACCCAAGATTCATTCCAGAGAGCTCCCACCCTATCCAAAGGCAGAGCTGAGCACAGACTGAAAGGCATTCCACTTTTAAGTCCACACAGGGCCAACTGATAGCACCAGAAAAATGATGACATGATGTATGCATGTGCATGCACTCTGGATAGATGGCAACCTAGTTCTGGGGCAGTGGTCTCAAAGAACCTAAAGGCAATTTCCCCCACGAGCAAAGGAGATCTGTCAACATACTGAGCACTTGCATTTTGGCAACAAATAGATTTTATTAATTCTGGCTACGTTAAGAAAGAGTAGGGGCAGCTAGGTGACGCAGTGGATAGAGCACCTGCCCTGAAGTCAGGAGGACTTAAGTTCTAATCCAGCCTCAGACCAAACACTTGTCACTTACTAGCTGTGTGACCCTGGGCAAGTCACTTAATCCCAATTGCCTTAAAAAAAAGTATCTAAGACTAAGGAGATGATAATCCCATTGGACTCAGCTTCAGGGAGACCATATCTGGGGTTCTATGTTCAGTTCTGGGTTTTTCACATTTTCAGAAGGACATTGATAAGGTGGCAAGTGTTCAGAAGAGGGCAAACAGGATAGGGAAGGGTTTGTCAACCATGGAAGATGAAGATGAGTCCTTCCAGCTCTCCCATAATAATCCCCCTACTGCCTGCCTCTGATAGTGTTCCAAGTCTATAGCCATGAAGCTAGTAAAAAGTGAAACTCCTAGGAAGCCACCTCTAAAGGATCCCAAGCAGGTCTAAAGATTTGGTTGAAGCATATTGCAGATTTTTCCCATTGAGCTTCCCAGATCAAAAATATTGCAGAGAATCGATCGCTATAGTTCAGCTTTATTATACTTAAAGGTTTAGAATAAGCAGAAATGGAAACTATAAGAAGACAATGATGGAAACAGCCCAAGATTCTGAACCCAAGAGACCTGGGAATAGCTGTGCCCCTTAAAACAACAGATCTGCTTCCATCCCAATCTCCACAGCCTTCATTGAGAGGAGAAATCATTGTGGTGAAGGGGTCTAGCTTCCTCATGACCAGCTGACGAGCATAGGACCCCTGGGCACGGCAGCACCCTCCAGACCACCAGTCCTCCATCCACTCAAACCTCATAGCCATTGTCCCAGGAAGCAACACCTGTAAAGGAGGGGCTAATGATCCCCACCACCAGCCTACCAACTGCCACTCACAGTACAGGGCTACCTGAAGCAGCAAAGGACCCTGAGGGAGAAACAGTAGGCAGCATGTGTCAAGCACATCATCAAACCACCATGACTACCTTGACCACCATCTCCTCACAGGCTCTGATAGAGACAGCCCAAGTGTAAAAGGTATCAAAGCAGGTATATACAATACACATGCTAGAGACAAATTTACCTTTCAAAGGAGGCAGCTAGGTGGCTCAAATACTGGCTCCATGACCTATTCCCTGTAAACATATATTTTTCTTCATGCCCCACAACCAGACCTTAGTTTCCTCATCTGCAAAATGAAGTTGGGGGGGATACATCTAAAGTCCTTTCTCACTCTAAATCTTAAGATTCTAATTCAAACAACTCTCGTATAATTATTTTAATCGGGTTGCTACATTACTCCAAACCGGTCATTTAGATTAATTAACATTACCTTTAATTAAACTAGCCATTTAGATTTAATTGATATTAAATTTAATCAATCATACCAAATAATAATTTGAGTGCTTTTATAGTAGAAATACTTAAAAGATAACAAAACTGAGATACAGTGCTGCTGATAATTTTGTGAAAGATTGTTACTCACCAGCTTTTCATTTGAAAGCTAAAGAGTTATCCACTAGATCAGAGTTGGAGGCCAGTGGAAGAGCAATAAACATGGAGATGGACTTGAGGTTAAGCACCAGCTCTGCCGATGGCTGACTATACGACCTTCACTTCCTCTCCTCAAGTCTCAGTTTTCTCATCTGTAAAATAATGAAGCTGAGTTAGATAATCTTCACCTTCATTCTAGTTCTAACCTGTAATGCATCTCTAAGATTAGATCCTAAACAAGTCATAAACTGGTTGATTGAGGTGTTCAATGTGGCCGACCAAGAGGCTGCACCCTCTAGCCATGCCCCCAACTCCTTGTGATTTATGGACCCTGCCAAAGGGTGTGTATTGGAGCAGGAGAGGACCCACGAATAACCATGCTTGAAATGCTTGAGGCAGTTGGCCCTTTTACTCCCCTACAATTCACTGACAAGACTTCTCTAGCTGTGTGATCATATGGAAGGATAGTCTGTCCGACCAACATCATCAGCCTCATCCCCACCTCTGACTCATAGACTTCCTTGTCAATATTACCTGCATATCCCAAGCCAAATGTGGAGGCTCAGACAAGGATAAAAACAGGCTCTCACTGAGGAAAGGAGAGGAGAGGAGAGGAGAAGAGAGGAGGAGAAGAGAGGAGTTTGTTGACACCCCCCGCCCCACCCCTTCTAAATGGGCATCTGTACCCTGATACACACACACACACACACACACACACACACACATGCACACACACACATAAACACATATATACATATATGTATGATTATGCATAATATCTAAAGTCCTTGTCATCTCAACTCAAATACTATTCTTCTAGATAAACAACTCAAATCACTACATTTCTTCTCCTTAGAATAATATAGATCTAGGGACTCCCCAAATGTTAATTTGGGGAGGAGACACAGGGGAGCCATTGAGGACACTAAAGCATTCATTTACAAAATGGCACCCAAGTGACCTAAGAGAGTCCATGCAGCTTCCAAAGTGCTGAACTTATTCTCAGGAAGTAAACATTTTGCAGCTGTCTGTCAGATGCCAATGAAGTGGAAAACTCTGAAGAAAAAAAAAAAAAAGAAAAAAACTACACACGCACAGTCCATTTTGATACCAGACTGACTTGCCTGATGCAACCTCAGTGTGGCGAGCTTCAAAATAGGAAAAATAGAACTGAAAAGATCTGATGTTGGTATTGGCAGCAAGTCCTGCTGAACTGCAGGGAAAGACAGGATCCTCCTGCTGCTTCCTCTCTGTAGAGATCCTACTCTGGCCTCTTGAAAGGGTTCCCTTGAGGTGACTCTGAAAATGCAAAACCCCCAATGTAAATGAGTTGTTTATAGCCCTAATCATTTGTTAGAAATCATTAATTTCTGCTGAATCAGGGATAATTGCTTTTGACAGACTCCCTCATCAATTGGTAAGTAATACACAAGACACGTGGTTTGAGTCTCAGAACTTGGAACACCCTGGACTGTGAATAAAGGGTCATAGCATTTGACACATCCCTCTGTGGAATCTTAAACAAAGTCATTCCTACCAGAATAATGGGGGAAAAGAGTATTTGTACTGAACAAATATGAGATAAATATTGTCCTAGTAAAGGGAGTAAAGGAAAGACACACACAGAGGTCTTCAAAGTTGGAGCTTTTAAGTAAGTAGAGAATTTTAAACCAGTCCTGTGGAAACACAACATGAGGAGGAGGTAACAGAGAGAGTCAGAGAGTTTTTAAACATTACTGACTGCCTCAGGACAAAAGGCAGGAGACCAAAGAAAGTCAAAGCTAGGAAAGCTCCCTCAAAAGAGCTCTCCTTCCAAATTTAAACTTTTATTTGGGTGTTTCTAAGCATTTGCCTAGTAGTCTATAGGATAACCAGGAGTCAGCTCCTAGACTGGTGCTGATGTGGGCGAACTTTGAGTTTTTCTAAAGATTTTTTTTCTTTCTCTACTGCTTTCCTTCTTTCTTTCTTTCTTTCTTTCTTTCTTTCTTTCTTTCTTTCTTTCTTTCTTTCTTTCTT
>NW_020954550.1:34983883-35058847 GCF_900497805.2 Vombatus ursinus
CTTTCTTTCTTTCTTTCTTTCTTTCTTTCTTTCTTTCTTTCTTTCTTCCTTTCTTTCCTTCTTTCTTTTTTCTTCCTTCCTTTCTTTCTTCCTTTCTCTTTCACTCACATTTGTTTTTTTTTTCCTTTGGTTTCCCTTCCTTTCATTTTCTTCTCTCCTTCCTTTCTTCTTTTCCTTTCTTTAATTTCTTTCTTTTTTTTTCTTTTTTTCTTTGTTTCACAAAATTAAATACTTCTATGTGCCCAAAACATGCCATGGAGAAATTTAAAAAAAGATGTATGAAACAAACTCCTTGTCCTTCAGAAACTTACAATGTACCAGGGTGGATTGAGCCAATATACTAATAACTATACTACAAGATGGGTTGCAATAAGATTCCTATGGGTAGAAGAGGCAATATTCTCATTTGCCCTCCATATGTAATATGTTTCCAAATCTTATTGTTTCTAATTGCACAATATTGCTCATATGTGTCTCCTCTCCACTTACAAAGCCTCCTGCATTCAGTCTCCCATCCCCTTTCTGGGCTCCCTCCTTCAATCTATCCTGCACTCATTTGCCAAAATGACTTTTTAAAAGCATAGGTCTGATTGCATCACTTTCCTGATCAATGTACTCTAGTGCTCCCCATTACCTCCAGGATTATATATAAATTCCTTTGTTTGGCATTCAAAGCTTTCATCACCTGGGCCCTTCCTTCCTCTCTAACCTTCTCACACTTTACTATTCATCTCCATATGCTCTATGTTCCAGCAACACTGAACCTATTTGCAGTTCCTTGACCACAGCACTGTCCCCTCTCTATGTGTTTGCATTGACTCTCACTGATGCCTGGAATGCTTTCCCTTCTCCCTTCCACCCCTTTGTTAACCTGACTTCCTTCAAGTCTCAAATGAAATTCCATATATTACAAGGATCCTTTCCTGGTTACCCCAGTCAATACTGCTTTCACCTCTCAGATCTCCTTCCATCTGCCTTCTATGAATCTTGTATGTACTTTGTTGTTCAAGTATTATATCATCCCAATTCCTATGTAAGCTTCTTGGGGTTAAGGACTGGGTTTTTCCTTTCTTTTTTTTCCCCAGTGCTTAGCACAGTGCCTGACTTATAGTAAGTCCTTAATAATTGCTTGTTGACTTGGCTTGTCATTGATAGGAGATACAAGGAGAGGGAGATCTTTTATGACTAAGGTGACTTGAGAAGACTCTATGAAGAAGGTAAAATTTGACCTGAGCCTTGAAGGATTGCCCAGATGTGAAGAGAGATCAACAATAACCTGAAACTCCTGAAAATTTTATCTCCTGGGATCTGTAATCAGTCAATAAACATTTATTAATCACCTACTAGGTGCCAGCACTATGCTAAACACTGAAAACACAAAGAAAAAAAACCCAGTTCCTGCTCTCAAGGAACTCACAGTCTAATAGGGGAGACAAAATGCAGTCAGATTTATAGAAGCATTTTGTTTTGATTAATTTAGAAAAGACAAAGAAGAGTGGGAAAGATTAGCTGCAGTTGTCATTGTGTTCCCAGTGACTGCTTTGTCTGACCTCCACCAACATTCTGTCACACTGGAAACACCTAGGAGGGTAGCACAGGCATGCCCCAAGGGCCAGGCAAAAATACTTGATCCTACCAACTTACCAGTCCAATGGCAAAAGAGAATGACCTGAATTTAATCAAGGCTCCATCCTAACACCTAATTGAGCTATAAACTGGTTGACTCGGGCAGGTATTTTTAAAGTGGCTGTTGATACAACAACGGGACCGTGCCTTCTAGTTGGGAGATATGAACTGGGGCTGAACCTTTACCAATGAGCAAACTGCCCACCCAGAAAGCTGTAAAACCCATTCTTGAATTTAACAGGGGAAGAAAATAAATACCTGCCATT
Source organism: Vombatus ursinus (assembly GCF_900497805.2). Lineage (NCBI taxonomy): Eukaryota > Metazoa > Chordata > Mammalia > Diprotodontia > Vombatidae > Vombatus > Vombatus ursinus. Next base: position 34,985,776 of record NW_020954550.1, read on the forward strand.
TACTTTGAGCAGTGAAGCAAAGAGGGAACAGAGAAGGTAGTTGAATCATCTAATTCAACTTCTTACTTGACACACATATATATCTAGGCACATACATTAATGTACAACTGTCCCAGTCTGCCACCTCCTACAGGGTAGGAGAGAAAGACATGGAGCCATGTGAGGCTACCCTGGGCTTTATTAAACAGTTTGATGTTGTAACGGAGTGAAATAGTTGCTTCTCCCCTGCCATGACATGGATGCTGCTGTGTAATGGCACTGTGCCCAAACATACCCTGTCAACGGGCAATGTGGCCGGGGCAGAGCACACAACCATATGTGATGGCCATTTAGCAACCTACAAAGGAATCACAGTACCCTGGTCTGATAGGATGCTGCCATATTCACCCCCTCAGACACAGACTCAGGAGGCGAGGTCAGTGGCTTGTAGCCACGTACCTGAAGGTTATAGTGACAGGGTGAAGAAGAGAGGGCAGCTTCCTCATTGTGAAATTGGTTTTCATACTTTTGAGTCAATATACACTTCTAAAGACTTACCCACATGAGCACATTGCTAGGATCTGGCTCCCTGACAAGGAGGACAAAATGAAAACTGTTCTTTCAAGTATTATTGTCCTTAAAGGGTAGAGGCACCTGTGTCCCACCCTGCAGTTTGAAAGAAGGGGAGGATTGGAGAGAAGAATTTCCAATTCACCATCTTCTACGTGAGGTCTCTCCTGATCCTCCCTAGTTCTTAATGCTTTTCAACCCCAAATTTTTTTTATTTATTTTGTTTGTATTTCCTATATATTTCTATATGTCCATATTTCATTCTACAACATTTAAGATCCTTGATCAAAGGAATTATTTCATTTTTGTCTTTATATACACAGCACTGACACTAGGCACAGTGCCTGGTATCTACTAGACATTTAACAAATACTTGATTGTTGATTGATCAATTGGTTGGTGGGTTGGTTATTTAGTTAACTCAGGGAAGCAGCCAACTCAAATAAAGAAATTAGCTCAGCTAGAAAGAAGGAGGAGAAGAAAAAGAAGAAGAAGATGATGATGATGATGATGATGATGATGATGATGATGATGATGATGGCATGAGACTTCTCTTTATAGGGGGGAAAAGGAGAAGGGAAGGAAAGAAATAAAATTTTGTTTAGTGCCTATTATGTGCCAGTCACTATGCTCAGTGCTTTACAAATATTATCTTATTTGATACTCACAACAGCCCTGGGAGGTAGGTGTTGTTATCCCTATTTTTTACAGTTAAGGAAATTGAGAAAAACATAGGAAAGTGACTTGCTAGTAAGTGTCTGAGGCAGGATTTGAACTCTGGTCTTCTTGACTGCCTCCAGGCTCAGCACTCTATCCATTGTGCCACCCAGTTGCCTCTACATTTAGCATAAATTTAGCCCAAAACTACCTCCCTTTTCACTTTACTCTTTTGTTGACTTTTGCCTTCCAAAGATGCTTTTCATGTTCATAGCAGTGTGATTTTGCCTATGTAATGATAATATTGTGATTGAAAGAAAGATGGTGTGATTTGACCCAGTCTACTTCCCTCCTCTCCTATACCACAACTTACCAAAAACACTGTTCTATGGAGAACTCACACAGGGCAAACATTCATATGGTGGTCAGAAGAAGCAATCAAGAACACTCTCAAAGTTTCTCTTAAAAACTTTGGAATTGATTGTGTGACATGGGAGACACTGGCACAGGACCACTCAGCACAGTGTGTCCTCATCAGAGAAGATGCTGTGCTCTATGAGCAAAGCAGAATTGAAGTAGCTCAAAAGAAACACAAGATGGGCAAATTTAGAGAATCCATCCCAAATGTTCACATGGACTATTTGTGCCCAACCTGTGGTAGAGAGTTCCAAGCTCATATCAGTCTAATCAGTCACAGTCAGACACACTGTAACTTGACTCTAACATAGTGATGTCATTTTGTTCCTCTTCGAGAATGAAGGACAGAAATCAACCATAGTACCTTAAACCTTTTACAGGATTTGCAGGTAGGTAGTGAATGCAGTGCATAGCATGCTGGAAGACCTGAATTCAAATCCTGATTCAGACATTTACTAGTTTTCTGACCCAAGGCAAGTGCTGTCTGCCTCAGTTTTCTCATTTGTAAAATGGAGATAATAATAGCACTTACCTCACAATGAGGATCAAATGAGATACTATTTCTAAAGCACTTTGCAAATCCTTAAAGCTTACATAAATACTAGCTATTATTATGATTGCTACAAAGTATTTCCCTATATGCTTGATTACCCCACACTTATGTTATTATGAGAGCATAGTGCCTGAATACAGTGTCAAGTATTGTTTTTAGAGTTTTGCCTTTTCGTGCATTCTTTTGTTCCCTCAGTGAGTTTTAGCTGTGTAGAGCTTATGCTAAATGAGTAATATAAAGAAAAATTAAGAGAATGTCCATTGGACTGAGTGATCTTTATTACAAGATAATGGTCTCCTGCAGGCACATAAACACTGATCAAGCAAAGCTGAGCCATTGATGGAAAAGAGAGGTGGAGGCCAAGTAGGCAAGTTGATTTTCAAAGCAGAAGACATTGATTCTAGTACAACATTCTGCTCTCTTGACTCTATTTCTATTATACTGCATGATGGATGTCTGTTTAATGATTTCATCAGTTGTGTAAGAGGGCCATCGAATGACATCTACAGATGATAAATAACATGACAAAATCAATCTGTCATGCTTTACCTAATAGCCTCAGTAGACCTGAATAGACTACATTTGTGTAGTGCATTTGTAAGCAGTGTCTCATTATTATCCTCCCAATAACCTGGTACTATGAGTAGGGTGGGGATTATTATCAATGGTTTAAAAGGTAAAGAAGCAGAGCACTAATTATGTGACCTTTGGAAAGTCATTTTACTTCTCTCAGCCTCAGTTTCCTTACCTGTAAAATGAGAGGATTGGGCTTAATGATATCTAGGGTCCATTCCAGGCACAAATCTGTGTTCCTATGATGCTATGGGATCAAGTTGACCCAGGTAAACATAAAGCCAAAAACAGAACTAGAGCCTGGCCTCTTGGGTACCAAGCCTGAGCTCTCCCCACTGGACAATACTACCTTGGGTAACCTGAAGGTCATATAGTCATAAAGCCATCTCCTGCATTTGAAAGACAAAGATGTTTGTGGATATATGGCTCTTTGTCATTATAATATTTAAATAGTTGTGTTCCATCCTTATTTCTTGGACCTATATCAAAGTATGAGGTCACTATTACATTTCCCTATTTATTTCACTTCCCCTTCATTAATCCTGTTCGAGATTGCCTAAATAGCATAAATCAATAAATGTTGATATTTTATCCTAAGATGTTATTGTTGTTGTTCAGTAGTTCTCAGCTCTTCATGACCCCATATCTTGGCAAAAACACTAGAATGGTTTGCCATTTCCTTCTCCAGCTTATTTTACAGATGAGGAAACTGAGGCAAAGACGTTTAAAGTGACTTGCCCAGGGGACACACAGCTAGTAAGTGTCTGAGGCCAGATTTGAACTCAGAAAGATGAGTCTTCCTGACTCCAGGTCCTGCACTCTAACCACTCCACCATCTAAACTTCTTGCTCTGGGATTAAACACTCTTTAAAAAAAAAAATTGAAAAATGATTAGAAAAAAAACAAAACCAATGCCATGTAACCTTTCAGCCAATTGCAAAGCCATAAATATGAGGTATGCTGCAGAAAATGTGAGAGCTTACCTGTTCTTTGGGCTGCCTTATTTTGGGGTTATTATGTATTCCATAATTTTTAAATACACAAAACCCCATAATATTATAAGGGCTACTTTCAATGAGATTGATGTTTTCTCAAAAAAAAATTGGTCTAACAATCTGTGCAAAAAATAAAATAAATGGATAAAAGATATCTATTGTCCCAACTGCCATTTGCATTATGGTTAGTCCATCATATGTCTGTACCTACATCAATGAAAAGCCCTGCAAACGGACAATGAGTTGGACTCAGAATTGAAGAGGAAGAAGAGCAGTGGTCTGGCTTGCATTTGGGAAACTGTGGTACATTCAACAATCTTAAGCTACTCCACAACACCAAGAGAACCTATCTTTTTTAAACACAAGCATCCTCTTGATGATATATGGTTGCAATTCTTGGGATACCACTGTCTCCAAAGAATCAAAGTTGAGGGTGACCAAAGGAGAAACAGAGTTAGGAGAAAGGGCCTGGGGGTGTAAGCATATTTACAATGATGACCCACGTACATCAGGGATGTCATCCAGGAATTGTATGATTGGAAAAAGATGTGAGTCGGGCATGCATTTGGTGCCTTAGGGTAAGAGAGGGATAACCCAGCCACTGCACTGGTGCCCACAAAGCCGCTGTGCTGGTAAACATGCCTAGAGCAAGTCCTCTTTTATAGTATGTCTTCTATAATTATTGGGCTGGATCCTCTAAGCTCCCAGGATGAGAAGGCATGGATGTGTGGTGATCTATACCAATCAGACTTATATCTATTATCAGTCAGATTATAGTTCCTTTCAAGTATCAAACCCTTTTCCTTTTTTCATATATTGTGCAATCACAAACTCTTAAGGCTGGTAGTATCATGGGACTTTGAGCTGGAAGAGTGATCGCTGCCTCCCAGGGATCTTTACCTTTTTGTATGTGCATGTGTCAAGGACTCCTCTGGCAGCTTGGTGAAGACCATGGAGTCCTCAGAAACTTTTTTTAAATTCCTAATTGAAGAAAATGCTAATTTCAGCTAGATGATAGTAAAGATTTTTTCCCCTATCCAAGTTCATTGACCCCCTGAAATCTATGTAAAGAGCTTTGGGATCTAGTTCAATGCCCTCATCTTACAAATAAAAAAAAATGACACCCAAAGAGGCTAAGGGATTTGCTCCAAATCACACAAATAGTGAGTATCAGAGCCAGAATTTAAACCTTTGTGCTTTAATTCTCAAAGTGCGTTATTTTCACTATTCCATTTTGCTTTCCCAATGTTTTCTTTTGTTCTGTACTACAAATAAACCTCACATTTACACAACACTTGATGAGTTAGAAGATACTGTGAGGTATGCAGAAATAGAGTGATTGTCCCATTTTACAAATGAGGAAAGTATGGTTCAGAGAGAGGTTGTGATTTTTCCCTACATCACCAATCTAGTAAATAACAAATATAGGACCTGAACAGAAAGAGATCCTTAGATTCTCTGTCTAATAATGTTCATTTTACTGTTTGAAACTAGAACACCATCATTTTTCATCCCCTGCCATGAAATCGAACTGAACAAATTCCTTCTACTCCAGGTTAATCCATTTTCCCTGTGCCTAGTCTTCAGTAGAGCCGGTGAATCAATAGAAACAATTGGTCCTCAGCATCTGTGCAAGACAATTTTATATACTTGACCATCATTAATAATTTATCTTTTAGCCTTCTCTTATCCAGGATGTATCATTTCAGACCACAAAATCATAGAATGTTCTATGGAGATTACCTAGTAATCACCTTGTCCAACCATCTCAATTTATAGGTAAGGAAACTGAGGCCTATATTGGGTGAAGTTATTTGCCCAATGTCACACAGTTAATAAACAGCAAGGCCTGCACTAGTTAGTGTCTCCTAATTCCATCCTCCCTGCTTTCCATCAAATACCCAAGGAATGGTCTTGTTTATAGCCTGAAACTATTTTATTAAAATATGATGGAGCCCTTCTTTCTGAGATTTCATAGAATTTAGGGGTAGAAGGGACGAAAGAGATAACCTAACCCAGTCCTCTTGTTTTGCAGATGAGAAAACTAAGTCCCAGGCACTGATTTTTCCAAGGTCACACAGTTAATAATAAGTTGCAAAGGCAGGCTTTCAACCAATCAGTTAACCAATAAGCATTTATTAAGTACCTGCTATTGGGGTGTAGCATATGTACAGAGAGGACTAGCACCTCTGGTGGGAGGGCTTGCTGAGCCCTTTTCAGGGCCGTTCATACACCTAGCACTCAATTCTCACCTGTAGCTCCAAGAAGCTGTAGCATGCGCAGAAGTGACCACACTTCAGTCAAACCATCTCTGCAGATGCCCTAAACCAGACCAAGGGTAACCAACTGGTCTCAGATCCATCAGTAACTTAGGGGGTTGTCTAACCCAAGTATGTGAAGACTTTCCCTGGCAGAATGGGAAAATGAGAACAATCTATTCCAATGGCCATGAATGCAACTGAAGCCAGTGCCATGGAGCACTTAGAGCTTGGTCAGACATTGAAGATGCTAAGGTCCTCCCCTGCATTCCAGACCATCACTAGTTGTCTTGACTTTTGTCTTACCACTGGACTTCAATGATTCTGGAAGACAGAGTGAGGCTGATGACTTTGTGCAACTCTGCCCCACATGCCCAAGTCAAGACATCACTTGTGATGTCATTGGTCCTCTTTGAAAACAAAGGATCAGCAACAACAACAGCTATGTATTAAGCACTGTGCTAAGTGCTAGAGATACAGAGACAGTAATGAAACAGACCCTGGAGTTTGCATCTTAATGTGGAAGACAACATGAACATATATAACCATATAGACAATGTATAAAAATGAATAGAAGGTAATTGAATACACGAGTTCTTAGGGGAGGGGGGAGGGGAAAACCAGGAAGATTTCATGTCAAAGGAGGAACTTATCTGAGTCTTAACAAGAAACCTAAAAAAAGGAGGTAAAGAGAAAGTGCATTCCAGGCATGCATTTGAGCCCTATTCCTCTGCCTCTACACCCAGTGTTCTTTCTACAACTCTAAAATAATAGCTAGCATTTTTATTGTGCTTTAAGTTTGGAAAGCACTTCACATGTATTATCACAATTTTATCATTATCATTAATTTATATATTATATTATTATTAATTTATCATTTTATCATAATTTTATCATTATCCCCATCCCTGCATTGTTGTTGTTATTCAGTCATTTTCAGTCCCGTCTGACTCTTTGTGACTCCATTGGAAGTTTTCTTGGCAAAGATACTGGAATCATTTGCCATTTCCTTCTCCAGCTCATTCTACAGATGAGGAAACTGAGGCAAACAGGGTTAAGTGACTTGCCCAGGGTCACACAGCTAATAAGTGTCTAAGGACAGATTTGAACTCAAGGAGATGAGTCTTCCTGACTCCAGACCCAGCACTCTATCCATCACATCACCTAGTTAGTCTGTATAGGAATAGAGAAATGAATGGCAAGGCCTATCAAGACCCCTCAGTATCTAACTGTATCATACTTGTTATCTTTCTAGGGCTGTGCTGATCTGAGAGGTCCAAATCTTACTCAGATGACTGAAGCCTCTCCACTCTTCAGAGGAGTTAGCTAAAAGGAGTCCTAAGGCTTCCACCCCTTTCCTAATCTTCAGAGACATTTTCTATGGAAATGAGATTTTCTTTTCCTTGGTGTGGCTCAGCTTCCATCGTGGCTCCTTGAAAGCCTCAATTTCAAAGAATAATATTTAAATACATTAAATGTTTGTGGTGGTACTTTCCTTGGTAGACAGAGAAGAGAATGTTAGAACCGGAAGGAGCTTTAGAGATCATCTAACCGAGCCTCCTCATTTCAGCAGCTTTATTTTCAAATTGTCATTTTCCAAGTTCAGAAATGGAGGAAGCAATGGAGCTGGGACTCAAACCCATATATATTTTTTAATGAGAAATCCAGTACCCCTTCCATTATTTCATGCTACCTGCTCTAAATGCTCCGTATTCCTGACTCAAATCCTTGCTGGTGGTGGGATCCTGGGCAAATCACCTAACTTTTCAGTTTCTCCATCTTTTGTTTCTCCAAATAAAGGGGCTGGACTCAATGACCTCTAACGTTCCTCCTAGCTCTAATTCTATGATCCTCCTTAGTTGTGGAGAATGGAAGAGGATACATAATTATCAAAGGAATCTGACAAATGCAAGTGGATGTCGTGGGAAGATTGCATGACAGCTCCTAAAAGCTTTATTCCAGTGGCTCTTACATGTTTCTGGTCCACATGATTTCTGCAGTGTAAATAAAGGGCCTTCACATTTTACTCATCCTACTTGTTACTGCTTGCCGCTGGAATTAAAAACCCCCAACACTTCATTAAAATTTATGAGAAGCCCTAGTATGTTGATGAGGACCATCAATTCCAAATTATTCATTTACACCACAAACAAAAGCATCAAGATGTTCATATTGCAAAGGCTCACATTATAAAAATCAGCCCTTGGACCATCTGAAGGATCTGCATACCACACTCAGAGAAGCGCTGCTCTGTAGTTATTTATAGGCTCCAACAGCAAGCTCATGTAATGTGAATAAATAAGGAAGACTTCTTCCCTTTAACTTGCATCTTAGAGATGTTGGGCCAGTTCCTTTGGGTCACATGCCCTATCTTAGTGCTGGGGCACTTGGAGCTTTGGTAAGAGAAAACAGCCCAAACCCTCCGCTACTATCAAGGGGACCCAGGAATTATTGTATTATCCCAAAGCAGCAAGTCCTTCAGCCCTGAGCCAACATAAATGGCCTACCAGAAATGGCCCAGAGTCACACAGATCAGAAACATTCCCTCTTTACCCCTACTATATTTGATTTTTTAATTACCTTGCTTCATTATCCTTACTTCTAATTACACTTTCTAGAGACATTCATGCCCCATAGACCAAAGGTTCTTAACCTTTTTTGTTAAGAACCTCAGACTCCATTAGCACTCTGATGGAGTCTATGTGCCCTTTATCAGATTTTTTTTTAATATTGAAAGAAATGTGAAATTTCAGTTAGAGATTGATGAAAATAAAGTTGTAATTCTTTTTCCACATCCAAGTTCACAGACCCCCTGAAATCTCCCTGTGAACTCCTTGTGAATACATTAACTCCTTGTTAAGAACCCTTGCTCTTGAAGTAACCAGATAAATATTCACGGAATTCTAAATCTACGGTGAGAAGGAATCTTAGAGGCCATTTAACCTAATTTCTTCACTTTGCAGATGAAGAAATGGAAAAGAGGTTGTGACCTGCCCAAAGTCGTATCAGTAGGAGGTAGTGTAGGAGTGTAGATTCTAGGTCTTTTGACTCCAAATCCAACCCTCTTTCCACTAAAGAATGGTAGCTCCCTCCTGCCATCTGTCAATCCCATCCTTATTACCACATCCTATATAACTGGTTAAGTATCCATATTTCTGGGGTATTTGAAGGTCATCCTTTTTGGCACAGAAACTGAAGAACTGCCCAAAACAGAAAAATGTTTAAAAAGCAGAAACTCAAACTTTGTTCATTTCTAAAAAATCATATTCCTTTTACCTAATCCCCTACTTTTAGGCCCAGTTTTAAATTGGACACTTAGTAGTGGTGATCAAAGAAAGATTCTATTTTTCTCAATGTTCAGAGTAAACAGAAGGACAAAAACATACACTCGTAGTCCTGTAGTTAGAGTATACCAGATTAATGGCATTTCTCCTACCGTTAGCAATCAGGTACAAACAGATTTGGGAACTCTGAAATAATGCATGTTTCTGGAAATCAGTTCCCACTCATTTAGGTGAGAAGTCTAACGGGAAAACTAGGCTGAAAAAAAAATGTCCATTTTCTGTAGGAAATAACTGCAGGGACATTTTCTTTCCAAGTATTTCCTGTTGGAAGGAAGAGGCAGGAAGACAAATGCAGTCACCACATGAGCCAATCTCTCCCAGCTATCTTCGCACATTTTAATGAGCTGTCACCAAAGAATAAGTCTCAGAGAAAAAAATAAAATAAAAACTATTTCAAGGTATGTCATGGAGGACTTCTTCCTGACAATATAATAGATAAACACACATAAAGAACATTGAATAAGAAGTCAGAAGACCCTGAGATCAAGTTTTGGTTCTATAGCTGCCTAGCTGTGCAACCTGCAGCAAATCTTTTCTTTTTTTGGGGGGGGGAGGAGGTTGGGCAGGGAGAAGCAACTGGGGTTAAGGTAATTGGCCAGGGTCACACAGTTAGTAAGGCTGTATTTGAACTCAGGTCCTCCTGACTTCAAGGCCAGTGCTCTATCCACTGCACCACCTAGCTGCCCAGAGCAAGTATTCTAACCTCTCCAGAACTTCAGCTTCTTCAACTATAAAATCAAAGGCTCAGACTAGATGAGCTCTAACTACCTTATAAGGTCTACTCCAATGTTCTATTCTATTTAATGAAACATCCCCAAAACAGATACCTTATGCCTGAGGTTTGGGAAGGGTGGGGTTAATTCAGATGAGGCATAAAACAAGTCCCCCTGAATGTTAAAAGGAGGATACTAAAGATTAAAGTAGCACACTACTAAGACTGACCCCAGGTGAAAGCTCACCAAATACCTTCTCATCTATGGTATGGGTATAGAACACAAACGTGCCTTTCCCTGACCTCAGTGAAGAAATGATTAGAATGTTGAACCTTACAAAGAAGGGTCTGTTTATTATGGAGTTAGTACAAGCCGTCAGTACCTAAACAGGGTTGAAAGACATTAAGGGTCAAAGGTCTGATCCCATTTGTAATCCATGGTTAAGTTAAGGAAGATAGCTGTTTACCAAGACAAGTGCAAGAGGGAAGGATAGGACAGGGAAAAATGACCAGTGAGCCCTGGCATGCTTGGCTTTTGAAATCTTCACTTGTGTAAATAGCATGCACAGGTATTGTTTCTGTTCTGCTTACTGGGAGAAAAGTAGCCTTTTCATTGGCTACTGAACTAGAATAGAGTATGCTTAGAAGGCAAACTGACCAAATAAAGTGGCCCCTCCTTCCTCCCTGGCTGAGGTAGAAGAAACATGCTATCATTCTTTTTGGAGAGAGAGAGTCTTGGGGCCTTACTCCCAACCCAGGCCCACATGTTACTGTGAATATGGGCCTCCATTCTCTCTCTCTCTCTCTCTCTCTCTCTCTCTCTCTCTCTCTGTCTCTCACACACACACACACACACACACACACACACACACACCTATCTTTTGGCTCTTAGGTGAAGGAGTAAGAGACTAGGCTGCCTGCCAATGCATGAGTTTCAAAAGGTCAGCAGAACAATCTGCCATAGGTCCATGCCAGACTTTGTAAACAGTTAAGACCAATGAGGAGCAAAGGCCTAAGGGACCCACTTGATCCCCAATATAGAAATGAATCAAAGGCAGCAAAAAGGAAGTGACAGTGACTCTTTTATCCTCCAAGTTACCTTCAGAAGCGAACTTGATGGAGTGAATGTTTTATAGCAACTGCTTTAAATTTAAGCCCACCTTCCCCTCAGGACTGATGTAGTATAAGGGAGAGTACCCCCAAGTGTTGGGAGAATTATACTTTGTAACTTCAGTTCTTCGTATTCTTTTGTAATAGCTAATTGATGGTAATTGGTTTAATAATCTTTGAGCACTAATCACTGAAGGGAAGGAGACACAATGGGAACTTAAAGTAACAGTATTAGAGAAAAATGCCTTCTAACTCTTCAGTGGTACCTGAGTGGAAGATGTAGCCTTATTCAGGGACCTGATCAGTCTCTGAGGGAGGGAATGGGAATAAGCATCCTTAGAGATTATGAGGAATAGACAGTCAAAAGGTTACAATGTTCTTAAATTCAACATTCCTTAAATTTTCTTTTTTAATATATTTTTATTTCATTAGATATTTCTAATTGCATGTTAAAAAAATTTTACATTGATTTTTTTTAAATTGGGGGGTTCTAAATTCTCTTCTTTCTCCTTGAAAAGGCAAGCAATTTGATATCAATTATATATGTGAAATTATGCAAAATATATTTTCATATTAGCCATGTTGCAAAAGAAAGCACAAACAAAAAAAATTAAGAAAGTAAAAAAAGGATGCTTCAATCTGCATTCAGTGTTCATCAGTTCTCTCTCTGAAGGTGGATAGCCTTTTTCATCATGGCACCTTGGCTCCTTTGGAATTATCTTGGATCATTGTCTTCATCAGAGTAGCTAAGTCTTTCACAGTTGATCATCTTTACAGTAGTGTTGTTATTGCGTACAATGTTCTCCTGGTTCTGCTCACTTCACTTTGTTTGAGTTTACATAAGTCTTCTCAAGTTTTTCTGTAATCTTCCTGTTCATCATTTCTTATAGAATAGTATTCCATCAAAATCATGTATTACAACTTGCTCAGTCATTACCCAATTAATGAGCATGCCCTTGATTTCCAATTCGTTGCCACCACAAAAAGATCTGGCATAAATATCTTTATATGAGTTGGCGCTTTCTTTTTTTTCTTTCATCTCTTTAGGATACAGACCTAATAGTGGTATTTCTGGGTCAAAGGGTTGGCACAGTTTTACAGCCCTTGGGGTATAGTTCCAAATTGTTCTCCAGAATGATTGGACTAGTTCATAGCTACACCAACAGTGAATTGGTGCCCTACATTCATGGTATAATAAATCCTACCTGGTCATAGTGTATAATCTTTGGGATATATTGTTGTAATTATTGATATTTATTAAGAAAATTGGCCTATAGTTTTCTTTTTCTGTTTTTGCTCTTCCTAGTTTAGGTATCAAAGCCATTTTTGTATCATAAAGGGAATTTGGTAGGACTCCTCTTTTACCTATTTATCATTTTTTTTGTTTATTTTTGGTTTTTGGTGAGGCAATTGGGGTTAAGTGACTTGCCCAGAGTCACACAGCTAGTGAGTGTGTTATGTGTCTGAGGCCAGTTTTGAACTCTGGTCCTCCTGACTCCAGGGCCAGTCCTCTATCCACTGTGCCACATAGCTGTCTCCCCCCCTTTAGCTATTTTTCCAAGTAGTGTCTATAGTATTGGGATTAATCATTCCTTAAATGTTTGGTAGAATTCACTTATAAATCCACCTGGTCCTGGGGATTTTTGAATTTTCTCTTAATTGTAGATTTAAACTCTTCTGGAAGTATGACCCGAACCAAAAGAACTTCTGGTTTTGAACTCAAAGGGTGGTCAAATCTACATACATAACTATTTTGATAGCGATTTACCAATGTTATTAAACTGTTAAGCTATTTCTTACGTAAAATTCATCTTTACTTTCTAAGTCCCTAATTCAACCACTGAAGTAGCTAGGACCTTGAAGAGTTAGTAACTCTTCTATAACGTCTTTCTTCCTTCAAGCAGCATCCATCAGCTGAACTGATGGATATAATCCTAATATATTTGTCTTTTTTCCCTTTTTTTTTACCTGCAACAATTGATTTCAGAATTTAGCAAAATATAAGCTATGCAATTTGTTCCTTACATTCTACTAATAATCTCTTTCACAGTATAAATCCTTTGCCTCTAATTCCTTTAAGAACAAGTTATGCTGGACTAACTTCATTTCCTTTTCTAACAGGATAGTGACCGTGGAAGATAAGAAGAATATTACAGATAGGGGTTACCTACATTTCAGCAAAGCATTTGGAAAAGCCTCTCATGTAATCCTTGTGAACAACATGAGAAGTGAGATGAGTGATGATGCAATTTGATAGATGAGATATTGTGTTAATATTAACTGAAATCTATAAAGTGGTATAAAGTTTGCAAAGTGTTTACATATATGTGCGAACATACACATATATATGTAAAATCACTACATATGGCTCGATGTCTACTGAAAGAGTCTAGTGTGGAGCCCAAGGATCTGTGCGATTTAATTTTTTAAATCAATGACTTGGATAACTAGCATGCTTATCAAATTCAAACATAAAACAAAGGAAGGAATGAGGGATCACTTTCATTAGATGTTAGGATCCTGAAAGATCTTAACAGGCTAGAAAACAGGCCAAAACTAATAAGATGAAGTTCAGCAGGATGATATGCAACATTCTTCCTTCGAAAGTTGAAGCATGAAATTCACAAGTACAAGATGGGGGAGGAGTGATTAGACAGTAATTCATCTAAAATGATTTGAGGGGTTTAGTGGACTGCAAACAATACAAGTCAACAGCATGATGCAGCAACTCCCCAAAAGGTTATTGTTATCTTAAATTGGAGTAAAAGACATTGGTGTCAAAAGGGGAGAGGCAATGGAGAGTCAGAGAGGCAAAGACAGAGAGACAGAAACAGAATGGTGGAGCCAGAGATAGAGACAGAGACAGAAAGAAACAAGACAGAGAAACAGAGAGAGAAAGAAAGAGAGATGGAGAAACAGACAGAGAAAGAGAGTCCAGGACCAAGTTGGTGATAATCTCCCTATCTGGCAGGGACTCAATATAATGCTATATGAAGATTGGTGGAAGGAACTGGTTACATTTAGTCCAGAGCTGAAAAGACTTAGAGGAGACTATATGGATGCCTTCAAGTATTTTAAGGGTTGTCTCATGGAAGAAGCATTATTCTTGTTCTGCTTGGTCCCAGAAGGCAGAAGTAGAAGCATTGAGTAAAAGTTGTGGACAAGTTTAGGCTCAGCATAAGGAAAAAATTTTATAGCAATTGTTCAGTTGTGTCTGACTCCTCTGGATCCTATTTGAGTTTTTCTTGGCAAAGATGCTAGAGTGGTTTGCCATTTCCTTCTCCAACTCATTTTACAGATGAGGAAACTGAGGCAGATAGAAGACACAGACAGTAAGTGTCTGAGACCGGACTTGAACTCAGGTCCTCCTGACCCCTGGGCTGGTCTGCTGTGCACTGAACCATCCCTTTATAACAATTAGAGCTTTTAAAAAGTGGAATGCCTCTGAAGAAAGGAGTTTCCTCCTAAATAGAAGTCTACAGGCAAAGATTCGATCACCACTTCTTGAGTATGTTGGGCATGTCATAGAGAGGCTCCTCATCCAAGCATAAGTTGTACTAGATGGGCTCTGAGATGCCTTCCTATTCTGGGGTTCTACGATCCTTAGGGCAGCTGAAATGAGAGAAGTCACCCAACACAGTGGTATGTGAAAGATTAATAATATACTGAAAAGGCTAGGCTTGGAATCAGGAAGACATTAAGTCCAAAGCCAATCTCTGACACTAGTTCTATCTTGGATAAAGGTTTAATCTCTGTCTCCTTTCATTACCCATCTATAACACAGGGACAATAATACTACCCACCCCCCAGGGTTTTTGTGAGCATAAAATGAGATATTTGTAAAGCACTTTGCAAACTTTAAAGTGCTATAGAAATATTAGCTATTATTAAAATTCCATAGCCAATTTTACTCCAGCCTGAATTATTCTAGCGCTTTTCCTGGAAGTTTCCATTTTCTAGGCTTTTAGCCTTTTCTCATTTGCTTCCCTGTTTGTACAAATATCCATCTTTCCATACACCTTCACAGATGTTTTTTGTTTGTCTTTACAGGGCCCAGAACCTTAGGGCAAGTTATTCCACCTCCCTTGTCGGATATGCTAAATCTCATATAAATCTATTTCAGAGATGTGAACTACTCTAAGAAAATTAAGCATGAGACAGTTACTTCTTAAAATTCTGGGGTCAAAAAATGTCTGTCTTCAGTGTCCGCCTGCCATCAGCTACACAACCAGGCAGTATATTGGTTACACTGCAGCTGGTGGTGATGAACCCAGTCGTGTGGCGGTGCGTCGGAATGTAATACCACATGTCAAACTAAGTCATCTGGAAAAAAAAAAGAAATTTTGCTTCAGATGTTTGTAATTAAAAATGTTTGTGTTTCCTAATAATCTATCCCCATGACACAGAGAATACCTTTTGTTTCTTCTCTTGAGTCAGAATGCTAGTCTTACTATTTTTATGTTTTTCATTAAGTGATTCAACACTTTCATTCAGCTTGTTGCTCAGTGATGTCCTGGAGTTCAACTCTGGCATTTCAAAGTCTGGGCAAGATTCACACCAGCTTTAACATGGGCAGAGCTCATTTATGTTTTCCTTCCTTGGGGAGCTTTTCCTCTTAGTTCACAAAGAGAAGGAAACACAGTGCAAGGCACGCATTAGCCTTCCAATGGAATTCTCCCCCAACCTGCAGACTGCCCAGAGGCATAGTCTTTGTTTGCACTCCTCTTTTTTGCCTTAAGCATCTTGTTTGCCACAGTCAGATGGCTGCAGGCGGGCCAGTTCTGCAGGATGTAGCCAGACAAACCTGCGGAACACAGAACCTCTGCTTTCTGCGGAACACAGAACCTCTGCTTTCTCACGATCCTCTAAATTAGGGCTGGAAGGGCCTGTTCATGTAACCTGGACACAGGAGAGTACAAAATGTCAAAATCCTTTTAACCTCTCTGTGTGGCAGAAATCGAGTGCTTCCTCTCCCCCTCCCCCCGAAGTCTGACCTGCTCTTGCACATAAAAAATACCTGAATACCAGGAGGGGTAGAGGAATGTTTGGGTTTCATATATCTGCTTTATGCCCCAAGAGGATAGAGTGGAGGAGAGCAATAAAGTGGCTTCTGAAGCTTCTACTGTTGCTTCTCTACTTTCCCCTAAACCCTTTGAGGTAGCAACAAGGGGTTGAAAGGTCCCAGTTAGTTTTTGAATCTCAGCCCTTCTGGATCCTGTGGGGTTGAATAGTTATAAAACAGGTTACTCTTTTACTGCAGGGATGAAAGAAAGGTAAATAGTTAACAAGTGACTAGGAGCTTCTAAAAGAGCTGACCTTCAGTCCTCAAAATAATGTGTCTAAGGGCCACTGTAATACATGGGCTGGTGTAATATTTACAGACATGCATGGAATGCACTGTTAACAATCAGCTTACAAAGCAATTTTCTCCCTCAAACCCGCTTAATTTTAATAGCTCCTACACCACAGAAATATTCCAAAACAATTCAAAAGAAAAAAGAAAAAATCTAATAGCATCTGCCTCCCCTTGGTTTGTAGATTTTGTTTCTGATATTACAAGCTTCATATCTTTAATTAATCAACAAGCATTTATTAAATGCCTACTATGTGTTAGGCACTGGGGATACAAAAAAAAGGCAAAAGCAAAACATCGTCAAGAAGCTTACATTCTGCCTCTGCAGAGGCAGTCACATGTTCATATATAGAGGAATATATATATGCACATATATACATACATGATAGAGATAGGCATATGATTTCATTGATTTAGGGAACTACAGAGAGAAGAAACTCCTTCTACAATGCAAATCAATACCTTCTCTGCAACTTAACTGTTTTTTTAAAGAGTTTCAGAGAGCACCAAAAGTTTAAGTGACTTCTTCAGGATCACACAGTTAGAATGTGTCAGAAGTAGGATTTGAACTCAGGTCTTGGCAAGATTTCAACCTAGGGTTTCCTGGCTTCCAGACCAGCTCTTTATCTACTGCTTCATACTAGTGCCCACATGCATGCACACACACAATACAAAACACATACAAAGCAAAACACATAACCTTGTAAGAAAAGGCACTAGCTGCTAGGCAGAACAGGAAAGACCTCCTGAAGAAGTAGGCAATTGAGCCAAAGCTTGAAGGAACTTGTCATTTTACAAATAAGAAAACTGAAGCCCTGAAAGCTAAAGCCATTTGACCAAAATCACACAACTGGTAAGTAGAAGGAGCAGGATTCAAACCCAGCTCCTCTGACTCCAAATCCAGAGTTCTCATCTTTAAACATCAATGTCCTAGAGAGGGCTCTAAGGAGTTAAAGTTTCTTTAGCAAATTCTTTCTCCACTACAGCTTTTCTCAGCTACAACCCAGGAATCCCCAGTGCAGTCATAGGAAAGTTCATACAGGCTGTATTTCACAAGGCGCTCACTTGAGTTGGACGGGGTTGGGCTTGGGGAATCTACTAGGAAAGCTTCCTACTGAAAGGGCTCAGCTGCAGTGCGGCCTCCAGCAGATACTTTCCATGCCTCTGAAATGTGTAATGTTGGGGCAAACGGAAATATTAGAAATACATTCTGGAAAGTAGAAGTGAATACATGGCCGAGGAGAAAAGAGACCGAGACAGACAGAGATAGAGGTAGAAAGTCAGAGACAGAGAGAAGGGGACAGAGAGGGAGAAACAAGGGAGAGGGAGGGATTTAGGAGGAGAGAGAGAAAGGAAAGGAGAGGAGGGAGAAAGAAAGAAAAGGGAAAGAATAAGAGAGAGACAGAGAAAGAGAGAGGGCAGGAAGTCAGAAGCAGAGAGCAGGAGAAGGAGAGAGAGAGAGAGAGAGAGAGGGAGAGAGAGAGAGAGAGAGAGAGAGAGAGAGAGAGAGAGAGAGAGAGAGAGAGAGAGAGAGAGAGAGAGAGAGAGAGAGAGAGAGAGAGAGAGAGAGAGAGAGAGAGGGAGAGAGAGAGAGAGAGAGAGAGAGAGAGAGAGTTTGGCATCAAAGACTAAATGTGAATACAAAATGAGATAACTGCAGAATATCAGCAAGGCAGAGCTTCAATACATGGCTGGCCCACAACGTTTGCCAAACAGGGAGGTTATCACTAAGAGCTGGTTAGCAAACCCTTCAGCAGGATCCAGCTCAGGACTTTTGAAGCGATGCTCTGAATTCATAGCATTTCAGAGCTCCATTAAAAATGCTTGGTAATTGTTTGCAGCTGCTGTTGAACCATTTCCTTTACATTCCATGGCACTGAAGACAGAAAGAAAAATTCCTTATGCCAGTTTTTATGGATTGCTGGGTTGGCTGTAAACCACTCCACTGTAGTCTATAAACTACTTTTTTTTAAAAAAATTCTGCTTCTAGTTCATGTCAATGAAATTACTTTATTTTTTTTAAAATAACATAGAAAAGATTTTATAAAGATTAACATAAGCAATTCAGACTAATTTGGGGAAAGGCCTGCCTAAGTTAGTGAAAAGTATGAATTACAGAGCATATCCAAAGGAAATTAAATATTTATATAGATCAAATAGAACTGAGCTAGAAAGCAGTAGTACCTACTTTAATGATTACTAGTATGATTTGTAGTTAGCACAAGTTATTTTATATAAGTTCTTCTGAAGCACTTAAAATGCTAAAAGTGGGGGGAGAGAATGGTATTGGTTGTCTGAAGGGGGGAAATGTGGCTGATACAAGAGAAAGAGCACAGGATTTGGAATTAGAAGACCTAGGTTTGAAAGTTGACTCTATTTATTGCCCATGTGATCTCTTGGAAATCACTTAACATTTCCAGTTTCTTTATCTATAAAATGAAGAGTTCAAACTGTGTAATCTCTAAGGTTGCTTCTTCCTATTCTAAATTCTATGCCCAACTTGTCCTACCTTGTTAACACTCTTGATTTCATTAGGAATTTGTTCTTTCTAGTTATTTCATAGATAAACTTTAATTTAACCCTTGTCAATATTAATACAAATTCCAAATTATCAAAGTAGAAATTAAAGTGGTTTTACTAATAGGAGTGTTTACAAAGTTATTCATGGTATAGACATGCTGGCAAGGGGCACTGGTTTGGAAGCCAGAAGACCTGGCCTCTAGTCCTGCTACCGACACTGTAACTCAGTATCCCACTCCCCAAACCTTTTTTCACCCCTCTTCAAACTTCCCATGGCTCCCTCTTCCCCCACTCTCTCAGCTGAGTACCTTGCCTCCCATTTTACTGAAAAAAATTGAGACCATTCACTGAAAGTTGTATCTTCTCTCTTCCTCTTCATCTTACATCACCTAGATGCCTTCCGTAACTATTTTCTCCTTTGCTCCTTTCTCACATGAAAAGGTGGTCCTTTTCCTTGCCAAGGGTAACCCCTGGGGAAAATATATTCACAAGTGATCCCGTTCCATTCCATCTTCCCCAACAGATTACTCTCTCCATCATCCCCACACTCTCACTTATGTTCATTTTTTCCTTATTTACTGGCTGTTTCCCTACTGCCTACAAAAAAGCCCATGTCTCCCCAATACAAAACAAACAAACAAAAATCCTTACTTAATCCGTCTATCCCCACTAGCCATTGTTCCATATCTCTTCCCCCCTCTTGTAGCAAAATTCCTTGAAGAAGCCTTCTATAAGCCATTTGTCCACTTCCTTTCTTCTCACTTTCTTTTTGACTTTCTACAACCTGGTTTCCAACCTCATCATTGAGCTGAAACAGATTCTCTCCAAAGTTGCTAATGATCTCTTAATTGCCAAATTTAATTGCCTTTTCTCAGTCCTCATCCTTCTTGACCTAACTGTAGCCTTTGACAATGTCATCTCCATGATACACTCTTCTCCCTAGGATTCCATGATCCTCTTCTATCCTGGTTCTCCTTCTACCTTTCTGAGCACTCCCTCCTTAGTCTTCTTTGCTGAATCTTCATCCAGGTCATACTCATTAAATGGCGAAGGTCCCCCCAGGTTCTGTCCTGGGCCCTCTTCTCTTCTCTATCTAGACTATTTCACTTGGTGATTTCATCAGCCCTCATAGTTTCAATTATCTGTAAGTTGGTGGTTTTCAGATCTGCTCATCCAACTCTAACCTCCAGACTCATATCTCCAACTATCTGTTAGGCATTTCAAACTGGGTTTCCCAAAGACATATTAAACTCAATTCATCATCTTCTCTCCCAAAACTTTCCCTCCTTCCAAACTTCTCTACTATTGTCAAGGGTACCACGAGACACCCCCACACCCAGGTTCACAGCCAAAGTGTTATCCTGAATTCCTTACTCTCTCTCTCCCCCCCCATCCAATTTGTTGCCAAATCTTGTTGATTTTACCACTGTAACATCTCTCATAACCAGCCCCTTCTCTCCTTTGACACTGCCACCTCTGTGGTGCAGGCCCTCATCACTTCATTCCTGGACTACTGTCATTGCCTAGTGGTTGATCTATGCTTGAAGTTTCTCCCTTCACCAATCTATCCTCGACTCAGCTATCAAATTAATATTCCTAAAGCAAAGATTTGACCATGTCATTTCTCCTATTCAATAAATTCCAATGGTTCCCTATTACCTACAGAATTAGATTTTTTAAAAAATCCCCTGATTGGCATTCAAAGCCCTTCACAACCTGGCCCCCTACTATCTTTACAGTCTTCTTATGCCCTATTTCCCTCCACCTCCATCCCTCACTCTATGATCCAGTGACACTGACCTCCTTGCTATTTCTTGAGTATGTTACTCCATCTCCAGGCACTGGGCATTTTCACTGTCTGGAATATTCCCCCTATTCACCTCTGCCTTCTGGCTTCCCTGGCTTCCTTCAGGTCCCAACTAAAATCCCACCTTCTACAGAAAGCCTTCCTCAATCCCTTCCCCTTAAAACTATTGCCTCTGTTGATTGTTTCTAAATTATCCTGTACATATTTTGTTTGTACACAGTTGTTTTCATGTTTTCCCCCGTTAAATTGTGAGATCCTTGAGAGCAGAAACTGTCTTTTGCCTTTCTTTGTAACCCCAGTGCTTAACACAGAAACTAGCACACAGTAAGTGCCTAGTGAATGCTTATTGACTGACTGACAAATCACATTCCCTCTTTAGACCTAGAAGGATGGACTTGATGGTCATACAGGTCTCTTGTCATTCTTATTCACTATTTATCTCATTTAATAGGTGCTCTGTGCCAGTATCTCAGAGGAAAGCTGAGAGCTAAGGAAAGTTCAGTGGTTGGAGAAGACAGTTTATAAAGTGAGATCTGCTTTTCAATCTAAGACTAGCTAAGGATCTGTCACTTGAAACCCATTCATTCAGTTTCCCCTATGAAAAACAGGCCAAGTGGAGAGTGTGCTGAACTCAGAATCAGGAAGCCCTGAGTCTGAGCTCTAATATTCAGTAGCTGTGTGGCCTTGGGTAAATTATGTACTCTCTCTGGTCTTCAGTTTCCTCATCTGTAAAATTGGAATGTTTGGGATACCTGTAGCACCTACCTTAGAAGGTTGGTGTGAAACTCAATGAAATAGTGTCTGTAAAACACTTTGTAAACATTGTAATTTCACTTCTCATCTCCAGGGGAGGGTGAAAGGACAATCCTGATGCCATTTTACTATTAGCTAATAGGTTTGTGGCAAGGAGAGAAATTACCTAAAATGAGACCAGGATAGGACTTGCAATTCAGAATGATTTTTAAGAACAAAAAGTTTACAATGGAGAGGAAGTAGAAATGATATACTATGGATTTTCAGAGTACTTTTCCTCTGGAAAGCTCAAAGCACTTCCATAAAGAACAAAAGCCCCTTTCACAGATAAAACTAAGTGGATACTTGGCACTCTTTCCAGTTAATTTGAGCAATGGAGAGAGGAAAACTGAATTATTCAGATCTCAAAGAGCTTTGGGGTTTTTTTTCTGAATTATTTACTTTTTCTTCAGTGAGCAAATTAACCATAGCCACTTGTCACTCAGGGCCATGGATTCTGAGACTATGTGTTATGACTCTCTGGTATATTACAACAATGCCTTCTATGTGTTATTGCAACCAGAATTGCCAATGTTTGATAAGAAAGGCAGGTAATCATTATACCAACATAGTGGAGAAAAGGATGCCTAGACTTTGGGCTTGTATGTATGCATCGATCAATCAATAAAACATTTATTAAGTGCCTATTATGTGCCAGGCACTGTAGCATGTCTGTATGTATGTTCAGGTAGGGTGTTTGGATGGCAGGAGCAATAGATGATTAGATACAGCAAAAGGGTATGCTATTCTACTATGGTCCATGGAGGTCTCAGTAAATTCATAAATGTGTTTTTGTTTTGCTACTTTGAGGGCTTTGTGAACTCACCAATTAAGTATGCTCCTCCAATGATACAGATAATGGCAAAACTATACCTTCTCATGCTATACAACTCTTAGCCATTTCCTCCCATAAATCCTTCAAAGTGAATCTGTCCAACATGCAAGAGGCTTTCCTCTAGGTCTCTCAACAAGAAACACATAAAGCAAATAAGCTGTTCACGTCTTATGGATATGGCCATTTGTCTTTTCAGTGCAGGATGGTCCCACATCTTTCCCCATCATTGACATCTTCTATGCTGTAAAATGTTGCAGTCTATTTACACTCATCACACATCTCTCTATCACCCATAATTTTGACTACTCAGAGGTGGAGGTATTGTTGATCGCTGGAAGAATCCTTATGTATAAAAGGTGGATTTCTATTTCTTGGAAAAGCTTGGGGTCATTAAAAAATAATACATAATTTCCCAAATGCAATCCAGTCTTCTCTCCTCTTCCTCTTTACTTCTAGGCCCAGTTCAGGTTCTATCTGTAGTATCTGTTAACCAACAAGCATTTATTAAGTCTAATTGTAATATACAAAAAAAAATTTAAAAGCCCTCGCTCACAAGGAGCTCACATTTTATCATTTCCATCTGTAACACTCATGTGTTAGGCACTTGAATAGACAATTCAGAGGATTAATCTAAATATGCACATTTACATGTATGTGTATATGCATACATATTCATATAGACATACACATATGTTGTTTGTGTGTATAAATACTATCCATGCATGGCATCTAAAATATGTATCTTAGCTATAACTAGCTAAAATAGCTCTCTATCAAATATATAGAGATATTAGATATGTCTATGTCTATCCTTAGACATCTGAGTTCTAGCAAAGATAGATCTAGACATAATAATATCTTTCCATTATTTCTTATAACTAGGTCTCTGAGTCAGGTTTGTGTTAGGGTAAGCCTTTAGACTAGATGTCAGCAACCTTTTAAATGGGAAGTGCTAAGGTTCAGACCATTGTTTTTCTAAACAGCAAGGAGAAGGAGGTTAATCCAAGAGGTAAATATATGAATTTTTGCAAATGGGGATCAGTTATAGGACAAGCTATTAGCCCAAGCAACATGAAAAATTGGATAATGTGCTATTCTTGGTACACACATTGTAAGTTGCCAGTCCTTCATCTAGACAATGTCTGACATTAATACAGAAAAGGTAAATCTTAAATAACCCAACATGCATTTTCCTTAAAAAATAAAAGTGCTTATTTTTTGATACTTAAATGATTATCAGTGTAATCCTAGATTAATCTTAAAGAATATAATAAAACTTCATTAATTATAAAGGCAAAAGTGATTTTTAAAAAAATTTTTATTAACCAAATTGGAACCATCTGTTATCTTTTTCTCACAAAAACAACAGTGCCACTATTTGGGAAATAGCAATTGCTTTGAATTACACTATTTTGAACTAGTCATTATTTTGACTAAGCTAATATTGATTTTAAAAGTTTTACTATAACTCCTGGCACTATTTTTGTTGCTTTTCAAAACCAAAACTAAAATATTTATACTACTCACTCCCATTTCTATGGAACATACAATTTATATAACTGAAGTTTAGACTGACTATCCTAGCCTAATTAAAATGAAAATGGACACCCATTATCAGTAGGACATTGCAAGACCAGACTAGATGACCTCAAGTCCCTTCTAGTCTTTGATTATATATTGCTTTAAAAATACCTTGGATTGCTTTTCCATTACTGGTGAAAGATTGTGTAGAGCCATCCACTCTTTATAACAGGGAGAATTGAGGTCAGTGCAAAACTGTCATTGCATTTTGATAGTAATTTTGGTACAATAGCAAATACGGAAATGTGACTAATCCATCTCATGTTATCTTCTTCCTGAAATACTGAACCAACTATTTTGGGGTAACTAGAGCACCTTCTTCCCTTTCCAACCCCTCCCTTTCCCTAACATGATCAACAAGATTATTTTTGTGCAAAGTAAAGTGAGCAGAACTAGGAGAATAATTTATTCTCTAACAATGTTGCAAAAATGAACAATTTTAACTCTCATTACACAATGACTAACCATGATTCCAGAAAAATTCATAATCAGAAATGGGTACCCACTTTCTGAAAAGAAATGTTAGACTAAATATGCAGAATGACACAGGTTTTTAGACTAGTCAATGTGGAATTTATTTTACTTAACTATCCATATTTGTTAAAAGGGTTTTTTTTCAAATGGGGAGTGGGATAAGAGGGGAGTGAAAGGAAGAAAAAGTTGTTAATTGAAATAAAATTGAAAGTCCAACCTAAGCATGTCACATACAGCAGATATTCTTTTTTTCTAGAAGACATCAAACTGTATGTTCTGACAATGGTAGCTCCTTTTTGCTCTCTAAAACAACATTTGGTTAGATTACTAATAAAGTTTTGCAAAATCCTCTTAATTCTTACTCGGGTCCTCTATGATCCAGGGTCTTCAGACCAAGCATTACAAAGGAGGACATGAACACATAGTGCAATTGGAACATTCTAAAGACTTGGTTTCCAAATCTTATTTTGTACCACCTTGAGATGTTTCCTGAGAAAAGTGGCCAGAAGGATTAGGACCCCAAGTCACAAGAAGTTAGGTGGCTTGGTCAAGGCAATTATAGCATGGTTGGGTAGTCTGAACTGGTCACCATGAATCCAGGAAATAGGGCAAGGGCAAAGAGGCACAGTCTGTAGTCTGAGTCTGAGGTAATGTCTGAGAGTCTGAACAAAGCAGCCAAGAGAGATCTGTGATACTGCTTGCTCTGAGAGCTGTCAGGGAATTCCTGATGGGTTCCTAAACTGAAGGAGATTAAGCCTCAAGCAAGGGACCCAGTTTCATAAGATTAGCGGTTTTAGACTTGGAAGGTCTCTGAAGATAGCTTCTGTGGGCCTGAATTGAAGGCTGTGAAACAGCCAGACAGACACAAGGCTTGGATCCAAGAAGATACAGATTCAAATTCCACTTCAGATACTTATTTGCCATATCATTTAACTTCTCTGCCTCAGTTTCCTCATCTGTAAAATGAGAGGACTGGACTCCATGGCCTCTAAGGTCCCTGTAAGTTTTATTTCAATGTTTCTAGGATCTTATTCATAGCTTGTGATTACTCATGCAAATACAAACACCCCAGGCTTATAAAGGCTAAATTCTCTTGATACTGGTAATAGGTGAAGTAGGTATGTTAGGTGAGTAAGCATCTGTGACAAAGTGTTATTGAGTGCGTGCAGAGAATGGGGGGGGGGAAGAATACGAGTGTGAGAATAAGAGACAGACATATAGAGAAGGAAACAGATTACAGAGTTACATAACTGTGTGGAAGTTGAGATAGTTATGAGTCGGCACATGTGTTTGTGAGGCTTGTTTAGGTACAGATTCCCCGGGAAATTTGATGACATATTTTGAGTGAAGATCTCTGCTTATTTCTTGATGTGTTTAGGTATGGATTCCCAGAGGGTTCAGGTTCCCCCTACTTTAGGAAGGGTAGAGAAAGTAAGAATTAAGACAGTACATGGTGGTGGTAAGGATGCATCCAGCCAGCAAGATGGAGTTTATGCTAGGTCCTAGTGTCAAAACCTAATGTCTGGGGCAGCTAGGTGACTCAGTAGATAGAACACGAACCCTGGATTCAGGAGGACCTGAGTTCAAATCTGACCTCAGATACATAACACTTACTAGCTGTATGACCCTGGGCAAGTCACTTAACCCCAATTGCCTCACCAAAAAAAAAAAAGGAAAAGGAAAAAAAAGAACCTAATGTCAAAAAGTGGTTCTGGAAGCAGTGATAATAGCCATGTCAGATGGAAAATACCTGAAGAGCACAGTTCTAAGGCCCCAGCAGTAAAAGAGAATATCTAGGGATAGCAAAGGGTGGGGTGGGGATAGGAGGAAACAAACAGATCCAGAACTAAAACACTGAAAGATGAAGTAGGGCAAGATATCAGTCAGTCATCAATAGAAGGAACCTAGATATTATCTATCCAATACCCTCATTTTATAGTTTAAGAAATTAAAATTCAGAGAAGGAAAATGATTTGCCCAATGACACACAGGTGTACCCAAACACTTCTATAAAGGCAGTAATTTGGGGAGTGAAGCTTAAATTTCTAATGCTGGCTGTCTACACAGATCAAAAATACCACATAATTATTATTCAACTCCCCAATTCAAATTTACTAATATGAACATGTAATAGGGGACTGTCCACTGAGCCAAGTCCTTATGAACATGTCCAGAATGACATTGATGCAAATTCCTAAGCAGAAGAATCTGGGGATCCTGCTTCCAGGAGAATTGTGGTGATGTTCAATGGAAGTTCCTTGGAGAGATTTGGAGCATACACAGATGTTCTGCAAATGATTCTAGTCTGTTAATCACACGGTGAATAGGTGCCTCTTTAATTGGCTTCAGTTGTGTACCTGACACTGGGGTATATTCAACAGATACTAACCAACCAGGACTTTGGTCCTTTCTTCATGTAACTTCTTTCTGACTGACAGCATCTTGATGAAAGACAATGCTGTAGGAGGAGAGGCCTCTTAGACCCTCCTGATCAAAGGCTGATATGCGACCTATAAATACAGGCCTTTGCTCTTTGCGTTAACATTTGTTCTTTTGATTTAGATGAAAGATTAGAAAAGACTACAACTTTTTTTAATTTTGAAAGTTCAGGACTACAAGCTATCTGAGGGCCAGGCCATCTAAGAGTCAAGTCCACACTGGTGGTAAGGATGCATCCAGCCAGCAAGATGGAGTTTATGCTGGGTCCTAGTGTCAAAACCTAATGTCTGGGGCAGCTAGCTTTTAGGGCCTGAGGAGTAGTGGCCTTTAGGACCGAGCTAAGGAGTAGATGAGAAAGACTCTTCCAGCAGAGATGTGTCATTCCAACATGAACTTGGTGTGACCAATGCTATGTAGAAACCATACTAAACCAGAGCCTTTAGTCCCTAGAGAACAAAGTGTTATAGGGAAGAACGTGGCCTGGGGTGTCTGTGTGTAACAGGACTGTCTACTCTCAGGTCTTTGCTAGCTCTTTGAAAGGAATATCCCTTTGTAAAAGCTAATTGATGTTAATTGACTAAATGGATCTGAGGTGCTAGTTACTGGTGGTTAACAGAAACTAGGGACAACACCAGAATAGAGGCTCAAGCCTATGGCTTTAGAGAAGAAACATATTAATACCTCAGAGGTACCCCTAGAACTCTTAGATGGCAACATAGCCAGCCTGGCTCTGTGATAATGAGTCAGAATGCTTACTACAAACACACTAACAGCCAGTGTAATTTCTCCCACAGAAACTCAGAATCTCATGTCACTGCACAAACAGAACTTTTCAGGAAGGAATGAAGGAGTTTCTTCCTGGTCTCTTCGGGCTGGGAATACCATCTGTAGACAGATGAGGGCACCCCAAGGGGAAGTTAAATGGCTCAGGGGTGGGAACTAGAGACCTGGGCCCATAAATTCCTCTTCTTCACTATCATTGCCCTTGGGAATAAGGACAACTGAGCAAGGGGAGAAGACAGGTGTCTTGGATACAGAGCCCTGATTCAATTACCTCAAAGAATGTTATTCTAAATTAATTCTAATTTTTAAAATATGAACATATGCCATATAATTCATTAGTGTTGGGAGATGAGAAAAGGGTGTAGAGAGAAAACATGAAGAAATTAAACAAACTGCAGCTGTCACAACTTCAAAAAGTTTGGCATCACTGGTTCAGATAGTTCACATGGAAAATTTACACCCCCCCCAAAAAAAATCCTGTTGGGTTTAAATTATTCATATTGGTTAACTTGACTTCCAGACTCACAGATTGATCACACCAGCTTCTTTCTCTTCATTCAGTTAATCAGACAACTAGGTCATGCTGCCCAGCTTCGTAATTTTCTCAGTCTTGGTCACTGAAGAATACTTAGTATTTGTTTACTTTCTGGAAGGTAATTCTTCACCATATTCATGTCACAAAGAAACCTTTTCAATTGCTATCTTTATTGGAATTGACTAACCATCTTTCAGCACCTGCTATTTTCTCTATCCTTGTATTATTCAATCATTGACAAAAGGAGAGTAATTTCCATTCCATGATAAACAAAATTGTCTTTGTTCTGGACTTCTTCCTCTCATACTCCTTCCATCCACTTGCTCTGAGATCTAGCTTCCTTCAGATGACATTGAATCTATATGACTATCTTTCCCAATTCTTATCCTTATATTAATGGACTTCAATATCCGTATTGATGTTCCCTCAAATTTCCCAACCTCCCAATTCTTCTATCTCCATAAATCTTACGGCATATTCCTTCAATCCATCTCAGCCACACCTAATAATGGTCACACCCTGGATGGGCCACAACTTTTATCCGCAAGTAGTCTGCTTCCTTGACCAAAAATTCTGACATTTCCTCTATCTGACCATAAAATCTTATCATTCTGTTTCTCTCTATGCTTCACCCCTCCCAAACCTATTTTTCACTCTCATTGTGACCTCCAACCTCTTCATTCCTCAGTACTTTCTTAGCCCCTTATCTCTAGTCTGTCTTCATTTTCCTTTCTCTATAATCTCAAGCTTATAGTTAGCCAATTCAACTACACACTGTCAACTACTCACAAATCGCTCACCCCATTGTCCCATCTTTGCTCATCCCTTGACGAACTTCAACCTTGGATTACTCTCACCATTGACTTCCTCCAATCACATGCTACTGAATGGAACTAGAGAACTTCATACAATTGTGCTGAGTACATACATTTATATTATCCAACATCAACTGAGTATCACTGCTGCAAATAGTCCTTTTATTGCTCTCTAATTGATTCCCCACTTAAGCTACCCTAAACCCTCTCCTATCCTCTTTACTTCCTCATCACTCCCCACACTCTCCTCCTTAGTCTTTGTTTCTATATCACCTTTATTTCTGAATAGTGTCGTCCTCTCTCCCTTTCTCCAAGAGCCATCCTTTATAACAAAGAATGAAAAAGAAAGATAAAAAACAAAACAGGGCAACATGTACGTCTGAGAGTACATGTGACAATCTTCATCCATAGTCACCCATTTTTGTAAAGAAGAGAAAGAAATTCATTTTCTCATCTCTTCTCCTGGGCTAAGCTTGATCCTTATAATTACAGTGTTTAGTTTCATTTCTTTTTTTGTTTTTCCTCCCACTTATATTGTACTAATCATCATGTTTATTGCTTTCCTGGTTCTGCTT
Source organism: Vombatus ursinus (assembly GCF_900497805.2). NCBI lineage: Eukaryota > Metazoa > Chordata > Mammalia > Diprotodontia > Vombatidae > Vombatus > Vombatus ursinus. Next base: position 35,015,453 of record NW_020954550.1, read on the forward strand.
GCTTCGTTCTGCATCATATAAGATTTTCCATGACTTCTCTGAATTATTTTCATGCATTATTTCTTACAATACAGTAATATCCTGTTAGGTTCATGTATCACAATTTGTTTAGCCATTCCCTAATTGATGGGCATTTACTTTGTTCTCAGTACTTTGTCATCACAAAAATTGCTGCTATGAATATTTTGGTTTATGTCTTCCTTATTCAATATTACCGTGATGTTATCAATATGGAAACTCTCTCCACTAACATAGATGGAAGCCCACCTTTATCTTCTCATGATGTATAAATGTTAGTTATGTCTTATAGCAATCCTTCAAGGATGATCTAGCCCATACACTGGGAACTCCTTCCTCTGGCTCCATTAGTACTTTGCAGGTACCCACAGTGTAGGTAGATTTCAGGCTGTCCATTAGTCATCCTTCATTCTTGCTCATGACTGTCACACATAACACAATAGGATCATAGGGCTGAATGGGAACTTGGAGGCCGTGAGTCCAAACTCCTCATTTCACCAATAAAGAAACTGAGGTGCAGTTTAAGGTTAAGTGACTCACCCAGGGTCACACAAACCAAATTTGAAGCCAGGTCTTCCTGACTCTAAGTCCAAGATTCTACCAACTACCCCATACTACCACCTTCAATTTCTGTTCGTAAAAGACTTTGATGATATATTTCATGTCACTTCTTACACATCAGTCATCAGTGGTAATACAATACATCCTGCTTATAGCTGGCAAGTATCTTTCCATCACCCTTTGATTCTCCTCCAATTTTGATTCTCCTTGGTTGATGGTGTTCTATGATCCACAGATACAGAACAACATAATTGAATATTAATATCACAAAGATGGCCCTTTCCAGTAGGATGAAGCTTAAGATCATTGGCAGTCCTGCACAATTTGTCAAATGCAGTATAGCCACTCTCTTCAATTTGAGGCCTTCTTCATTACCCATCTGCAAAGCTTTGTTCAAGATCAATAAAAATAAACTAGTGGATAAATTCAATGAATAATCTACCCAACCATGACCTATGATCTGGGTAACATGTATTCTTCATCCAGTTGGTTTTTCCTGTGGCCTATCTCTTCTGAGTCATCCTGGATCTCTTTGAAGAGGCCTTGTACCATTCTGGGGCTCAATGTAAGCAACACAATGTCATCAACAAATAGCACAACTTGGACAAGCTCACCATTTATAATGAACCTCTCTTCTCATTTAACTTTTTGGAAAAGATCCTCCATGACATAAGTAACCATCTTTGTTAGGCATGTGTTTCCTTATTTTATGACCCACTTGATGTTGATATTCAAAGTATAAAAATCCTAAGGTTAATCTGTCACAAATCTTAATAAGTTCTTAATTATGCATAGGGTTAATTTTGTTGGTAGAGAGATATTAAAGTTATATTTTGCTCTTCTGGGGCAAATGTTTTTATAGTCACCAAGCAATAATACAGTAGCTTCTATTCTTTCTATCTTTTAATTAACTATGTAAATATGAAGATAAGGCCTACTATAGAGTATCATATGCAAAGGTTTGACTGTTCCCATCTCATGTTTTCATTGAGGATGACCTTAATGCCTCTATGTACAACAGTAACAGCAACATTGTATGATGATCAACTATGAATAACTTAGCTCTTCTCAGTAATAATGATGCAAGACAATTCCAAAGGACTCATGATGGAAATTCTATCCACATCCAGAGAAAGAACTGACGAACTCTGAATGCAGATCGAAGCATACTATTTTCACTTTTTTCGTGCTTTTTTTTTCCTTCTGGTCTGTTTCTTCTTTCAAAACATGACTAATATGGAAATATGTTTTATATGATTACACATATATAACCTACAAGAAATTGCTTACCATTTTTAAGGAGAGGGAAGGAAAAAATTTTGGAACTTAAAAAATTTTTAAATGAATGTTAAAAATTGTCTTTATATGTAATGGGAAAAAATAAAATACTACTTATTAAAAAAACCTCCCATTTCTTTGTTTTCGTGTTTATTCTATGTGAGTAATATATCTGAAACTTAGGAAAATTACTAGAGTTCAATGTCTGCTTCTGTCCACCTGAGTTTACTTGACTTTTTATGGTGGAGGAGGGGAAGATAAACTTCACTTCAAAGAATCATAGGTCAAAGGATCATCTGGCTCTAGAGCCAGATGGAACCTCAGAGGCTTCCTAATCCACTCCCCTTATTTTATTGAACTTCAGGGAAGTTTAGTGACTTGTCTAAGGTCACAAGGCTGTAAGAATCAGAAGTTGAATTTAAGCCTAAGTTCTCTGACTCTAAAGCCAGTTTTCTTTCCACGGTACCTTAAAGGAGAGTTCTTTACTTTGGGATGGCATAAGTTTGTGATTTGTGTGTGGAAATGCTACATTTGCTAATGTCATAGACATATTAGAAAATTGGAGTGGAATGTGGAACAATCTTTATAAAACTTCAGCAGATAGGTGGTTTCCTTGTTTCAAGTACTCTTTCCCTTCACTAATGTCCATAGCAACTTCTCCTTGTCTTATCAGGTGGTCTCCATGACACGTAGTGGCCAGTAAAAATCACAAACTGGTGCCTGGTGCACAGTAGGTACTCAATGAATGCTTATTGATTGATTGGTTGTGAACTTTTTTTCAAATTTAGGATGCTCCTAGCTAGACAAGAGACATACTGTGTGCATTGCCAGATCTCTCCTCAAGCCTTTCTATCTTGGTAGGACAGGTCCAAGGTCCATGAGTCTAGACTTCAAGGTCATAAGATAATATAATTAATTAGAGCTTGGAAGGTCTTTGAAGGTCGCTGAGTCCAACTTAACTTTACAGATGAAGAATTTGAGACACAGAAGGTTAAGTGACTCCCATAGTCTCAGATTCAGTAAATATCTGATGTAGGATTTGAACTCAGGTCTTCCTGATCCCAAGCCCATCATTCTATCCATTGTTAGGACTTGAGTGGGGTGAAAAACCTCCATGTACAAATCTCCTAAAGATTCCATAGAGATCCAAAAGTAAACATACAGACTGATAAGTCCAGAGGTCTTCTCAGTAAAATTTTTTAATGTAATATAATGACTTCCAGGGCATGTGAGCAACAAGATGGTTAGCTAGACATTTTCTCTGATCCCTACAACATCTCAAATCTCTCCAAAACAGAATTTGTGACAAATAAAAAGCAATTTCAACTGTCTCCAAGGTCTAGGACACCCAGAATCCAAAAAAGACCAAAAAACAAGCCCAAAACTCTAGAATTGATGCTCTCTGACCCTGAGCTCACTCAGCACCCCTTCCCAACCTTCCACACCACCAGCAGTGAGGCTGCTCTAGCAAACCCAAAAACATGATACGACTTAAAATAAAACCCACCTCTGTACCCCATTTCCCTCTTTCCTCTTCCAGTGCCTGCCAGCAGAAGTTTGCTCCAGGTTCAGCAGCCAACTTGACCACAGTTCATCAGGAACAAAAAAGCCTGTGGGGGGAATGTAGCATTTCCACACACAAATCACAAACTTATGCCATCCCAAAGTAAAGAACTCTCCTTTAAGGTACTGTGGAAAGAAAACTGGCTTTAGAGTCAGAGAACTTAGGCTTAAATTCAACTTCTGATTCTTACAGCCTTGTGACAAGCAATGGCAGAAAGCACTTAGAGGAGAAAGACTAGAATGGATACTTTGGATGCTTTGATTGAATGAAGAACAGAGAAAAGAGAGATCAGATAATTATAAGGATGATGAATCAGAGAATGAGGGTCTAGAGTAAATAGAAAGAGCGGGTGGATAATGAAGAGAGTGAGAGAAATCTTTTTTGGAAAAGTGTTCAAAAATGAAATTTGAAAAAACAAATGAACAGAACTCAGAGCACCTAGATGGAGTACTGGATAGAGTGCTAAACCTGGAGTCAGGAAGACTCATCATCCTGAGTTCAAATCTGACCTCAGAAATTTATTATCTGTGTGACCCTAGGCAAGTTACTTAACCCTGTTTGCCACAGTTTCTTCATCTGTAAAATGAGCTAGAGAAGGAAATGGTAAACCACTCTAGTATCTTTGACAAGAAAACCTTAAATGGTGTCATGAAGAGTCAGACATAACTGAAAAACAACTGAACAACAACAGCAACAATGAACAGGTCTAACTGAAGGGGAGGGGAGTAAGGGGAAATCTATTTGACTGTGAGGAAAAAAGGGAAATGATAAAAGCAAGAAAGAAAAAGGAATAAACAATATCCTAAAGAGAAAGGGGTAGCAAGTGAGAAGAAAGGTTCAGCAGTAAGGGGAAGAGAGCCAGTAGAAACAAGATCATCTTAAAACAAAAGATTATGGTAAAGTCTCTGAAGTATCATAATATTGTGTTTATATCAAAAGAAAATATCAAAAAAATTTAACTAAAAAATAAAAACAATTCAGAGACGAAGAGGATAAACCTAGCTCTTATAATACATTGATCTTTAATACATTGATCAGTTGTGCTGTTTTTTCCTCTTCAAAAAATATTATTTGTCACATGACATGGTTCTCAGGGAGAAGGAAGGATATATGTGATACTATGGTGATGTAAGAAACAGAAAATATCAATAAAATCAAATTTAAAATTGTAAATTTAAATTACAAAATTTAAAAAGTAATATAGTCTTTAAAACTTTCTTTTAGATCATTTCCCTTCTTTGAGACATGGATCTTGAAAATTGATCCATGAAGGACTTTAAAATTATGTTGCTTTCATCATGGACTTTTGTATGTACATGACTAGGTCCAGCCATTGTTACCATGTAGCACACTGGGTATCATCGTGGTAGAATCCAAAAGTAGTGATTCTATCATCACGTGGTCATAGGATTTAGAGATGGAAATCATCTAGTCAAGTCCCTTAATTTGATAAATGAGGAAATTAGAGCCCAGGAAAGCTAAATAAAGCAGTCTAGGTCACAAGTACCAAGATATCAAGCCAGAATTTAAACACAGGTCCTTTGACTCCAAGTCTTATACTCTTCCCACTACACCACCAGCATAAAGGATGAGAATTCTTCTCTCTCTAGTAGGAATACAAAGTTTGTTCCATTTCAACTCTATGTATTGTCTTCAAAGTTTCATCCTTGAATGTTTTCCAGGTTATTTAACTTATCTGGATTTCATGCTAATTTTTCACAGTCTCATTTTTCCTTCCAAATGTTAATGAGACAATGCTGACCATCTTTATCCATATTCATCCTCAGTAATATTTTTCAAATGTCCCTATAGTCTAAATTAGTTTTGACTTTGGCCATCCTGTCTCCCTATTTAGCAAGAAAATCAGGCATTTGCTACTTCAGTTTCTCAACTCTTTTGGTCTCCTAATTATAGCAACTATTTATTTTGATTGGATTTGTGTAAGAAGTGGGGATCTTCAGAGTCAAAGAATGTATTTTTGGCTATTTCCCATTGTTCATTTAGCAGCTTGTTTAAATGGATATGAAATGAGCTACATCATGTACACAGTCTCTTCTCATCATTATCCTTTCAGTTTTGGTAGAGGTTTGGTGTTCATTTTGACTTTCAATCTAATCAGTCAATGATCTGATATCATGTGGTGAGCTGATTATAAGGTGACTCTTTCTTAGCAGAGAGGAAAAGACTGAATACCAAGAGGGTAGGCTATTTTATTTTTTTCTGATATTTTTCAGTACTTACCACATCCTGAAATTTCTGACTCTTTTTGAAAAAAAGTATTCGTGATCTACAGATATGAGGCTTCTGAGCAGTCTACATGCACATCTTTTGTCTCCTTCATTTATTAAGTCTGAAACACTTTCTGATATATTTACTTTTTCCCTCTTGTGTCCAACTTTACATTGAAGTCACTAGGAATCAAATTAGTTTGGAGAATCTTGTCAATTTCTTTGATGTACTTTTCTACTTCTTTAGTCTGTGCAACAGATGTTAGCACGTAAACTGCCATCATCTTCATACTGGTCTGTGCATAATGAAAGGCAAGATGTCCCTGAAATGACATTTCTTGTATCCCTTCCTTGGGTGATAGAACCATTTTCACCTAATCCTTTATTTCTCTCTTGAAAGAGAACCTGTGAGCCTTCTACCCTTTTAACAACCTATTCTTTATGTCTTATGATTTTATTTAGAGTGAGAATGCTAACATGATTATAATTTGGTTCTACAAGTAGTATATCAAGTTGGTAGTGGAACAAACATTTTGTCTCTGCCTTTGGGAAATGAGAAAAGAGCAACGACCATTGGATTGAGGAAGGAAATAGTCTATGGCCCCCTTTAGAAGCAGCAAGTGACACTCTCCATCTTTGGTGAACTCTGGGGGAAGAGAAGGTCTCTTAGTGTCCAGCCTTCTGATTGTATCTCCTAACTTGGCTGGCATGATCTTGGGACCAGAGACTCATACATCACTGGACACATACTAAGAGTGGTTACCATTTAATCAGAACTTACAGAGTTTGTGAACTATTAACTGCCTTTAAAAAAAAACCATAAGCTGCCTGCACACCAGGAAGCACCACTGGGGGATCTTAGTGGAGGATTCATTTGTTGTTGTTTTTGTTGTTTTTGTTATTGAAATTCCCTGGCACTTTTGAGTAATATAACAGCCAATACTAATAATTTAGGACTCAACCCTCTAATTTTCACCCCACTCAAGTCCTAACAATGGATAGAATGATGGGCTTGGGATCAGGAAGACCTGAGTTCAAATCCTACATCAGATATTTACTGAATCTGAGACTGTGGGAGTCACTTAACCTTCTGTGTCTCAATTTCTTCATCTGTAAAGTTAAGTTGGATTCAGCGACCTTCAAAGACCTTCCAAGCTCTAATTAATTATATTATCTTATAACCTTGAAGTCTAGACTCATGGACCTTGGACCTGTCCTACCAAGATAGAAAGGCTTGAGGAGAGATCTGGCAATGCACACAGTATGTCTCTTGTCTAGCTAGGAACATCCTAAATTTGAAAAAAAGTTCACAACCAATCAATCAATAAGCATTCATTGAGTACCTACTGTGCACCAGGCACCAGTTTGTGATTTTTACTGGCCACTACGTGTCATGGAGACCACCTGATAAGACAAGGAGAAGTTGCTATGGACATTAGTGAAGGGAAAGAGTACTTGAAACAAGGAAACCACCTATCTGCTGAAGTTTTATAAAGATTGTTCCACATTCCACTCCAATTTTCTAATATGTCTATGACATTAGCAAATGTAGCATTTCCACACACAAATCACAAACTTATGCCATCCCAAAGTAAAGAACTCTCCTTTAAGGTACTGTGGAAAGAAAACTGGCTTTAGAGTCAGAGAACTTAGGCTTAAATTCAACTTCTGATTCTTACAGCCTTGTGACCTTAGACAAGTCACTAAACTTCCCTGAAGTTCAATAAAATAAGGGGAGTGGATTAGGAAGCCTCTGAGGTTCCATCTGGCTCTAGAGCTATGATCCTTTGACCTATGATTCTTTGAAGAGAAGTTTATCTTCCCCTCCTCCACCATAAAAAGTCAAGTAAACTCAGGTGGACAGAAGCAGACATTGAACTCTAGTAATTTTCCTAAGTTTCAAATATATTACTCACATAGAATAAACACGAAAACAAAGAAATGGGAGGGATAATGTAGAGATCATTCACTAAGCAAATATTAATTATTTTTTAAACAAGAAGCATTTATTGAACACCTACTGTGTGTACACTGAGTTACTCTGTATACACTGAGTTACTGTGTACTAGATCCTGTGCCAAGTGCTATGAAGAATACAAAAGAACTACAGGATGCTGTAGAAGAACTGGAGAGACAAGACAAAGAGCTGGGAATGTTCAATAATAACTTTGGGCAGCATATGACTAACTACCATATGTTTGTTACCAACAGATAGAAAGATAGTAAGTGCTTGAGGAGTTTAAAGGCAGGTGGGAACAGTGGGAGCACTTGGAAAGAGATGTGGCTTCAGCCAAGCCCAGCAGATAGAATTTCAATATTAAAAATTAAAGGCACAACCTTCCCATAAAAACCTCTAAGTGGTTATCACTGTCATCTTTATCTCACATACCCTATGGATACCCAGATATTCAATTGATTAGTACTGAAAGAGGTTATAATTTTGTTAGTGGGAGCATTCCTTCCAACAACGCTGATTACAAACCATACATACCATCATAGGTGGTCTTCAAGAAGAACTGTGGCCAAAAAACCATCAGCCACCCAAAGGATGACCCCTTCTGGACCTGGCCAGTCTGGCCTGAAGACAACAAACATACATTCCATCACCAGGTCCATATGCAAAGCCTGCCAAAGCCTCTATGTCACTAGCAGACCCTGGAGTAACCGGTATAACTTCAAAGCCATAATGAGCCTTCAGAAGAGGAAGACTTCAGTAATATCATTATTATGGACTGAAAAAATATATAGAAATTACTAATTCACTGTAAGAGTTTTGAAGATTTTTGCTGTCATTCATCACGGCAAGGTTGGGTTACCCTAGAAACATTATCTTAAGCCGACTATTGATGGCTGCATTCCATTTGGAATTCTGCCTCTCAGACATTCTGACTGTGTTTGGAGGACAGACTAAGGAGCCTGAATCTCACCCTCAGCTCTCAAATGACATCATATCATAGGAAACAAATGGCTTGTATTCAACCCACACAAAACCACCCTCTGTTGAGCCCTAAGTTTAGTCAACAAGAATGAGAGGTAGAGCCTTTCCAAATGTTCACTTACCACCGGGATATTTGGAAAGCTCACTTCTCTTCACTGAAGCCCTCAACTTTCTCTAAAGACAGGTAGCATCTGGCCCCAAATTTCACCTTCTATTTAGTAAATTAAACAGGTATGGTCCCAAGGAAGTAGGAATAGCTAATATGGAAAACAGTCATATTTGATTCAATCTCACTCTTACTGCCTACAGAGTTATATGTGAGTCTCCTAGACAGGCAATCAGTCAGATTGCCATCAAAGACCAGACAGACTCTGCTTGAAAAAATGAAGTAGGAGCCAAACCAACATATATTGCCATAGTCCAGATATGAAATGATGAGAATCTACAATTGGATAGTAGCAATGTTAGAGTACAAAAGGGAGCATATATGAGAGATGTTAGGAAGACAGAATTAACAGGATTCAGCTATACATTGAACATGATGAGAGAGATAAAGAGTCGAGGATAACACACACATCTGTTTGGTTTTGACTCTATGGACATCATGCCTTTCCCAGGATAAGCTCATCACTTGAAATCTCATCATGGAGGCTGATCCTCAACACATTCTCAGCACCCTCTGTTGTCTCTCCCCTCTGACTGGGGGGCTAGAGGCTGGGATAATAAATTTCTCCCAAAACCTCTCTTTATAAGAGCTCAGAACTTTCCAGCTAGACTCTTCATTATCCATCAGTTATTCTGCTTGGTTTCTACTCAGCAAACATCATGCCCCTCCACCAAGTGGCTACTGTACTCTTTTCTCATTTTCAGTCTCCTTTTGTCTATTGTCTTCTCCTATTAGATTGTAAGCTCCTTGAATGCAAGGACTATCTTTCTTTTTCTTATTTGTAACCCCAGCATTTAATATAGTTCCTAGCATATAGTAAGCACTTAATAAATGTTTATTGTCTATTGACTATCAATACTGATTTTCCTCCTCCACTAAAATCTTTTTTTGTTTCATCATTCCATGGAGATAACCTTGGGCCCTTAGGAACTATGCCAATGAAACACAACTTCTGGTATAGTCTAACAAGCAGGAAATGCTGTATGGATAGCCCAATGATGCATTTAACATCTGTCTTGATTTGTAGGTGTAGTAAGGAGTACAAAAATGGACTTTTTTGAGTAATCCAAAAAGAAAATTTTCCCACAGTCATCTGAGAAGCCCTGGATTCAGAAGTGTATTCTTGAGCTATAACATAGTTGGTTCAGTTGTCACAGTGGACACTCTATAAAAGTCAACTGCTAAAAATCTGATTCCTTGGGGAAAGTGAGAAGCATCTCTATGGAAGGAGGAATTAAAGTGGATCCACAGAAAGTCAAGTGATAGGGTGCAGGGGCTTTGTAAAGTACAGCTAAGTATAAAGTAGCTAAGAAGGAATACAACGCTAGGATCTAAGTCACAGGAAATGGTTATAGAGGACACTAAACAGAACCTAAAAAGAATAATGACTACCTGTGGGGTGCAGAAGTAATTATCTTGCCTCCCCCCCAAAAAAAAGCCTTCTCTCTTCTACATTTCTCCATTACTTCCAAGGTCAGTACCATTCTCCCAGTGCCCAAGGCTCACAACCTAGGAGTCATCCTGGATTCCTCACTCTCACTTCCCATAGCCAAAATGTTAAATGATTTTCCAAAAGCACAGGTCAGATCATGTCATTTCCCCATCCTGAACTCTAGTAGTTTCCTATCACTTCTAGGATCAAATTTAAAATTATCTGTTGGGTATTCAAAGTCTTTCATAACTTAGCTCCTCCCCCTACCTTTCATTTTTCTTAGACTTTGCAACATCATCCCTTCTTCCCCTCATGTGCTTTTTCTCCCAGCAAGATAGTCTTGGCTCTCAAAATTTTCTCTGGCTGTTCTCCATGCTTAGAAAGCTCTCCATTTCTCATTTCCCCCTCCTGACTTCATTGGCTTCCTTCTAGTACCAGATAAAATCTGAGCTCCTATAGGATACCTTTACTGATGCTTCTTAATTCCAGTGCTTTCCCTTTGTTGTTTGTTTCTTATTCGTCTTGTACATAGCTTTCTTTGTTCATATTTGCTTTCTCACCTTCCCAATGAGTTGGGTAAAAGATGAAAAGATTGAGGAAACAAAAGTTCAATCTTCCAAGCATATCGATTTATTATTAGACAATTGCCTAATCCTCCTCTCTGCTTGCTAAGGAAGGAAGAATGACCTGAATAAATTCACACAATGTTAATATGTGTGTCCAGAAAAGGAAAAACTTCACTTCTTCACAACATTAGGTGATCTGATTTCTAATTGGATGAAAAATTAGGGATTTTCCAAGTAGGGAGGGGGAGAAAACCAGTGCAATTCCCTGAAATCAGAAAAGGAGGTGTCCCATTCCCCAAACTTCTGTGAACAATCAAAGAAGCATGGAAACAATAACTGATTGATCACTCTGGGGCAAGTTTTCATATAAGACATGTGAATTGCTTGAGATGTACAATTGTGAGAAAACTCCTTGCCTCAATCTTTGGGTCTGACTGGGTTTCTGGTCAGCATAACCTAGGTCATTAGTTAAGGCTCTCTAAGCAGCAGGGAGAGGTGGTCCAGCTTCCCAGACATGAAGGACTAGATTCACACAATAAAATAAGATTTTCTCCCAATTCCCACAATTGAATAAAGTTTTCTTACAAGACAGATATTGGACTAGACCCATAATTGTGAACTGAGCTATCTGTAGAACTGAGTCACAAGATGGAGTCAGTATGGTTCACTCAATTCCTACAATTAACTGCTTGCTGTCCTAATCCCCTCAGTTCTCTCAATTTTCCTCACCAACGAACGAGCCTGTGAGTTCTTCAAGGGCAGACACTGCCTTTTGCCTTTCTTTGTATCCCCAAAGCTTAGCACAGTGCTTGGTAGTAGGAGCTTAATAAATGCTAATTGACTGACAAAAGGAAGGATGAAACATAACAGAAAGGATCAAACCCTAGTCTCCTCCACAACGGAGCCCCATCCATGGTAATAATGATAGTCATGTAATGATTGTGGGGGGAAGGGAAGGTCCTTTGACTCTAGAGTTATAGACATGCTTCCTTTCTGTATATATCAATTTGTGAACAAAACTGCATGACATTTTGAGTCTTGTGAACTTTAGTACTTATAAAGGGGGCTGTTGGCTATCATTGGGGAAAGGATAGTTAAGAGGATAGCCAATAATATCCAGGCACTTTGTGTATGACACAAGGGACACATGGACATTCTTATACCTCTTGCATTTTTATCTTAGTTATGGGGATAATCCTCCTCTCTCTGCCTGCAAAGAAAGGAAGAAATGACCTGAATAAATTCACACAATGTGAATTTGTGTGTCCAGAAAAGGAAAAACTTCACTTCTGCCTCTAAAACATCTATGAACATGAGTAATTTTGTTCAAGCCTTGTTTTGTTTCTGCATTGCAGAGAAGTCCACCACCCAAATAGAGGTAGTGTGAGGTATACACACACACACACACACATACACACACACACACAGAAAGAGACAGAAACAGAGACAGAGGTAGTATAGAGGTGGTACGGAGACTGTGCTAGTCCCACATTCTCTGACACAGCCTCTCTTTGTGTGAGTGTATATAGAAACAAAATTTTGGCAAAGAGAGAGGGTCTTGTTTTCTTGACAGCAAACCAGCTCCAAAAGACATTTCTTTCTATCTAATTTTATTATTTTTTTTCCAGGCAGGAAAACAACTGACAAGCATTTATTAAAGCACTTGCTATAGGCCAGGAACTGTGTTAAGGGCTGGCAAACAAATACAAGAAAAAAGAAAGTCAGAATGTGGAAATATGTTTAATATGACTGTACATGTATAGCCTATATCAGATGGTATGCTGTCTTGGGAAGTGGGAAGTGAGGGAAGGAGTGAAATGTTAGAACTCAAAATCTTATAAAAGTAAATGTTGAAAACTAAAAATAAATAAATTTTTAAAAAATCAAGAACCGGCATAATGTGTAATGGAGAAAAATTAGTTTTCCCCTTAAATAAAAAAATGAAATGATAAAGTCTACTCTCAAAAAAAAGTCAGTACCTGCACTTAAAGAGCTTACATTCTAATGGAAGGAAGACAATAGATACAAGGGAATTGAAAAGTAGGGAGATGGTGGCCCTGAGGATGGTACTCGAGGACAGTACTCACTTGGGGGCCTGGCAGCAAAGCCTTGAGAGTCAGAGAGGAATGAAGGGCAGCCAGCCTGGGCCCCTTCCTGAAATGGAGTCAGTAACTGAGGTGGAAGGGGAAAATGAGCAGAGGCTTTATTCAAATGTTATGCTAGTTCTGCAGTTCCTCAAAGGCCACAACTCCAAAGAGGGCATAAAGATAAAAGGAGGCTATGCTACCTCCATTTTCTCTGCTTGTCCAGTATATGAAGAAATATAATTTTAGGAAGGAGAGAGAGCCTTGTTTTCTTAATGGTAAACCAGATCCAAATAACATTTCTTTTTTACTTAATTTTATTATTTTTTTCCTAATTAACAAGTATTTGTTTTCTCTCCCTCCCACTCCCTTCCCTACTGAACAATAAAAAAGGAAAAAAATGTAAAACTTTTGTAACAACTATGCATGGTCAAATGAAAAAAATTCTCGCATTGGCCATGACCAAAAATGTATGTCTCATTGCCATTGCTTCTCTATCGGGGTAGATAGCAGGCTTTCTCATCTGTTATCCTGACTTATGGTTTGTCATACATTGATCAGAGTTTTAAAGTAAAATACATGATATATAAAATGCATTCTTTGAGTCATTTCACTTGCAATCAGAAAAAGTTTACAGAAGAAGTAGTTCACTTTCAGTATGGAGGTAGTTTGAATGGTCTGTGGGTTGGTATTTTATTTATTACCACCACCATCAGCTTCCACTTCCTTGAACTGGGGTTTTCTTGTGGGGCACATAAACACATAAACAATAGGGATGAAGTCTGGGATCTGCTGAGAATTTTTAAAGTCTTTAATAAAGTTTGAATTGAATGCTCACACTAAATGTTACATGTGTATGTGTGTGTGTGTGTGTGTTTAATTTAGTCACCATAAGATTGAAAGTAACTTTTTTTCATGGATAAGACACTGGTTCAGAAATAGGAAACAAAGAAGAGTGACAAATAGGCACTTCTCTAGATGGAGAAGTACATATAAATAGTGAGGTCCCGCAGAGATCAGTGCTAGAACAGGTCTTACTTAGCATTTTTATAAATGATCTGGAAGGAAAAATGCATGGTGAAATAGTAGGCTCTGCATAAATATTTGCTGAGTGAATGAACTCTCCAAGTATGTAGATGACACTAAGCTATTCTTAATGAAGTGTCAAGGCAAAGGGGATACACTCCTAAGTGCTAGAGGATCCAATGAGGCAGGGGGGCAGATGTGGACAAAAGAACAATACATTTAAAGGGAAATAATCTAAATCATATGTGTGCATGTATATATAGATATAGATATGTATATAAGTGTGTATAGACATCACATATATATAGAATATATGTATTAAATGTATGTGTGTGTATATATACACATATATATGTTGTTTATTTGTTTCAGTCATGCCTGATTCTCTGTAACTCCATTTGGAGTTTTCTTGGCAAAGATACTGGAGTGGTTTGCCATTTCCTTCTCCAGCTCATTTTACAGATGAGGAAACTGAGGCAAACAGTGTTAATATACTTGCCCAGGATCACACAGCTGGTGTCTGAAGTCAGATTTGAACTTGGAAAGATGAGTATTCCTGACTCCAGACCCAACAGTCCATCTACTGTGGCTACCTAGATGCTCTATGTATGTATATATGTGTGTATATAGAGATAGATAGATAGATAGATAGATAGATAGATAGATAGATAAATAGATAGATAGATATGTATATATGCATATATGTGTGTGTGTGTATATACATATATACATATATAACTCTGTATATGTGAAGGGGAGAGAGGGAGAGGAAGGGAGGGAGAGAAGGAGAGAGAGAGAGAGAGCGAGAGACTGAGCAACCAGTTATGACCCAGGAAAGTAGTCATTCATTTTCATTAGTTATTTTCATTAGTTATTATACATGTTCCTCTAAAGATTCTGAATCAGTTTACTTCTATGGCAAAAAATGGTAACAAAATGGTAGGTATCCTCAAAGAAGGTATTAGAAATCAAAGAGAAAACGTTATCTCCACCTAGTACAAAACCTTGCTGCATCTACACCTGGAACACTGTGTGTACTTCTGGTCACTGTCACTTAAGCACATGATGGAATTGGAAAAGGTCCAGTGAAGTTTGACTACAATGGTAAAAGGGTTTAAGAAGTTACCATATGAGGTAGATCAAAACATTCAGGGTACTTCAGTCCAGAAAAAAAAAATTAAGATTGAGAGCAGAAATGATCAAAGTCTACAAAATCTAGAAAATTGTGGAAAGGCAAAGCCCCACTTGGAAGCCTAAACAAGATCAATTTGCAACAAAGAACAGCAGTATCAGATTAGAGTAGATGATAAAATGTTGGTACCTATCATTGCAATACTTGCTCCCATGCAGCAAGATGAAAGTGCAGTAGAATGTGAATCCTCACGTGCCCTTCCCATCCCTTCAAGTTATAGTCCTACATCTCTCCTCACTTTTATAGCCAAACTTGTAGGAAAAAAACAGACAAACAAAAGGACAGTCATTGTTTCCACTTTCTTCTATCTCACTAATTTCTCAACCCCTTGCAATTTGATTTTCAGGTCTAACACTTTGCTAAAATTGTTTTCCCCAAATCACCAACAATCTCTTAATTGTAAACCCAGTGACCTTCTCTTAAATCCTCACATCCTTCTTAATATCTCTGCAGCATTTGACACCGTTGACCCCTTTATTCACGAAGACTCTCCTTCCTTGAGTTTTCATGACACTACTCTCTGCTGATTGCCTTCCTATACCTGTCTTTCTTGGTACTCTCATTCTTGGTAATCTCATGTTTCCCAAAAGTTCCATAATCACTTCCATGAAGATGACTCAGATCTATGTATCTACAATGGAATTGATTATCCTTCCTCTTTGGCTTTTCTTTTTAATTTCCTTATGGGAAAAAAATGATACCACCATTTCCAGACATCCAGGATCACAACTTCCAAATCATCTTTGATTCTTCATATCCTTCACTAATCACACTCCCCTCCCCCATCCAATCAGTTGCCAAGTCTCCATCTCTGCAACATTTCTCACATCTGTTCCCTTCTCCCCACTTACATAGCTAGCACACTAATGGAAATCCTCACCACCTTTCCCCTGGAGTATTGCAATAGATTATTTTAATAGCCTCTGAATTGGTCTATCTCCTGTCTCTCTCTTCTCTAATTAATCCATCACATAAGCATCAAATTGATATTCCTAAATATTCATGTCACTCACCTGCTCAAAAATTTCCATATTGTTTCCAGAATAAAATAGAAGTTCTTCTGTTTGGCATTGAAAGCCCTTCACAGTCTGGCTCTAACCTATCTTTGTAGATTGATTTACTATTGATCTTTCTCACCCACCATAAACCAGCCTGCCTTACCTATTTGCTCTTCCACATGCATATTTGCCCTTCCTTTCCTGCCTTTGCAGAAACTATTCCAAATGACTGAGATGTTCTCCTGCCTCCCTTTCAATTCTTGTAGTCTCTGATTCTTTTCAAAGCTCAGCTCATTTGCCAACTCCTAAATGTGGCCTTTCCTAATCCTCCCAATTCTTGGTGTTTTTTTTTCCTTCCCAAGAAATTATTTTTCTATGTACTTATCTGTATACACATTATTCTCCCTCCCCCAAATAAGCTCTTTGAGGGCAGGGATTGTTTAGCTTTTGTTATTGTATCCCTGGACTCTGGCACAGTGCCTAGCACATAGTAGGTATTTAATAAGTGCATCATTATATTGAACTGAAATATCCTGATGATAAGACTACATCTTTTTAAAAAAAAATCTTTGTACCTCCAGTTTCTTGTACATGACAGGCAGCCCTTAATATTTGTTGAATTGAATTTAAATAAGGTTTAGATCCTTTTCATTTAGAGATGACAGATCCTCGTGGATTATTAGGGGAAATCAGAATGTTGTGGGGACACATGGCTAGCCTTTTTTTTAATTTTGTTTTTTGCTAGGCAATGGGGTTAAGTGACTTGCACAGGGTCACACAGCTAGTAAGTGTCAATTGTCTGAGGCCAGATTTGAACTCAGGTCCTCTTGACTCTAGGGCCAGTGCTCTATCTACTGTGTCACTAGCTTTTTAAATTGATTCCATTTGGAACAACCCTGTTTAATCAGAAGTTTTTTGAGGTTCCAGAGACAGGGTTAGATGAAGCATGAGTTTGATCCACTATTGTGAGTCCTAGTTTCTCAATGATTAGCATTTGCCTTTGGCCTTTTGCACAGCTTCCAGAAGTTAATTGAAAGTTGGATATATTTGTAAATGGATTACAGGCTTCCTGGAGGCACTGGTAAAGCCCTTGGGCAAAGTGAATGGAAGGTGAAAGAGCCCTAGTCTTCTTCCTTTGAAGCTGGAGCACTTATGTTGTCCTCCCCTGAAGGAAGAAAGCTGTGGGTACCTCCAAAATTGTACCTGGGAGGAGAATTTTAAGGGGTATGACAGAGGACTTCTAGAAAAATAAGAGGGGGAAATGGGAAGGACATCAACTCCCCCTGTCCCCTCTACTTCAGAATTATTCAGGCTGATTTTAGAAAGGCCAGAAAAGTTTCCTACTTAAGCAGGATGTCCTTGGCTGTTTTGATTTAAGATCCACCATTTCAGAGGCCTTTCCTTCCCTGCTGTGTCTCCCATGAGCCCATCTAAATTCCATAGTAACAAAAACTCATCCAAATTAATGTAGTTATTGACGTCAGTAAGGCTACAGCTGAGCAGTTAGATGTATAATGGACAAGCATTCATTCAATTCATTTCCATTCAATTAAGTTCAACAAGTGTTTATTGAGAGCCAAATGGGTCTTGTGCTGTACTAAGAGGAGGCAGGGAAGAAACATCAAGGGATAGTCCTTGACTTCAAAGAGGTCCTTGGGAGAGAATATTTATGCATGTGAAACAACTGACAAGGTAGAACAGTATCCATGCTACTGAGCGGAAGGAACAGTAAGCATAGAGAGAGATTAACATGGAATTCAGTACGTAGTAAGAGGATGCTGAACCTGAAGTGGTAAGACTTGAGCTGGTCCTTGAAGGAGGAGTAGGGTTTGTACTGAGTGGGGGTAGGAAGGGCATTCCAGCAATGGAAGATAACCTGAGCAATGGCACAGGAGATAGAAGTCAGCATGAAGCATATGCATGATGATGAGACCAGCTTGCCCGAATCAGGAAGAGTTCATGCGGAAGAGCTGAGGACCTAAGGTGGTCAAGGGTGGGCAAGGTTAAGTACCATAGGAAATTGAATATCAGGATGAGGAGTTTGAACTTGAAACTAAAGGCAAGGGGACTGCTTAAGGTGACACGATGAAAGTGGTATTTCAGGAAAACACATCTAATGGTGGTGTTGAGTAGGGTGAACTGGAGGTAGAGACCACTTAGGAAACAACTGAAATAATTTGGGTATGAGGTAACGTATGCCCAGATCAGAAGAGGCATAGGAAGACTGAAAGGTATAGAACAAGCCACCAAGAAGGAGAATTCAAAGAACTTGGTTTCTACATACAGGAGATGAAAAAAAGAAGACTCACTGATTGTCTCATTAGCTTATGGCAGGCCATCCATATCATTCCTCTGGCTTAGGGAAAACATTTTCACCAAATAATAAAGTATACAATACTCTGTTTTGTTTCAGGAAGTGGGGGAACTAGACCTGGGATTTCATCTGCTTAGGGAATTCCCAAGGTGGAAATTTTCTTTCTCTATGGAAAGTAACATCTGCTTGGCAACTCAAGAGTTTTAGAGGGGTGCCTAGAGTTAAGTGAGATGCCCAGGGTCCAACAGTCAGTTATTGTTGTTGTTGGTGGTGGTGGTGGTGGTGGCAATGACCCTTCATTCTCAAAAAGGACCAATGACATCACAAGATTGATCCTCTTCAAGAAACATAACAACCCAGAGCCAATACTATGAAATTAACCCAAATCTTCCTGACTCCAAGACCAGCTCTCTATCTACTCAATCATGCTGCCTCTTGGCCAGGCATAGTCATGAATAAATGATAGGATTTTGAACTGAAAGGAATCTTATAGATCAAGTCTAAGCCTTCCTTTTCAATATGTAGAAATAGAATCCCAAAAAGGTTGTGATTCATCTAACATCACACAGCTAAGAAGCAACAGAGCCAAGGAGTAAACCTAGGTCCACTGATTCCAGATCCAATGTTGTTCATCCCATGTGGGCTCCAAATGGAATGGCAGAGGTAAAAGTCTATGTTTCCAGGAGATCTGTAAATACAGGCAAAAATGGAGTCATCAGTATTTTAATAATATTAGAAATTAATAATCATAAAAAATAGTTCTGCCTATAAATTAATGGAAATGTCTTGGAATACTTTCAGACTTAATAATGTCTATACTCCTCTGTTTTAAACCACTGTATTCATGTCTGTGTGACCTTGGGAAGGTTATTTAGCCTCTGTAGGCCTCAGTTTCTTCATCTGTAAAAATTAACTGAAGGATCAAAGGATACTATTTTCTTTTTTTTTTTTGGTTACTTTTTTTGTTGTTTTTTTTCTTTCTTTCTCATGGTTTTTCCCTTTTGTCCTGATTCTTCTTTCACATCATGACTAATGTGGAAATATGCTTAATAGGACAGTACATGTATAGCCTATATCAGAATGCTTGTGGGAAGAGAGGGAGAAAAAATTTGGAACTCAAAATCATATAAAAGTGAATGTTGAAATATATATATATATATGTATAAACTGATGGACTAGATGATCTCTAATATCCTTTCTAGCTCTAAAATTTTATTATTCAATAAAATTCAACTCCCTAGTCAAGGTAACTGCAGGCTCTATTTATTTTAATGCAAGAATTCATTATGTGGAATGGCACTATTGTGATATAACTGTGTAACCTGAATATTTTAATACATCAGTCCTCATTTGATCAATCTGAGTTATTGAACACACTAAAATAATTTAACTCATTTAAATTATTTTTCCACTTGTCAAATTTCACACAATTGCCTCTCCCTTAGGTATTATTAGTTTTTCTAGGTATCCTCTGGTTTTTAACTAATTTGGTTTTGCAATAGATGAAATTTGTGCAATGTTTCTCAACATTGCTGAGCTTATGACATGAAACAGAGTAATTTTAATAGGAATTACCTATAAAGAAAATGTATACCTTATAGAACTTGCCAGTTTATGCAGTGATACATTTTTATCCATATATGCCTTGAAGGCAAGTGTTCTTAACCTGGGATATACAACCACTTTTTCATATTTTAATATGCATTTTAATATAATTAGTTTCCTTCATATTTCTCTGTATTTTATTTTATTTATCTGAAAACATTATTCTAAGAAGGAATCCATAGGTTTCAGCAGAATGCTGAAGGGATCCATGACACAAAAAAAGGTTAAGCATTCTCCTTTAATGGCAAAGACTTTGCTCCACCTCATCATCATCATCTTACTGCTGCTCCCCCCACCCCTTTCTCTTTATTTTTTTTTAATCTTTTGCTAGGCAATGGGGTTAAGTGTCTTGCCTAGGGTCACACAGCTAGTGGGTGTTATGTGTCTAAGGTCACATTTGAACTCAGGTCCTCCTGACTCCAGGGCTGGTGTTCCATCTACTGTACCACCTACCTGTCACTTTCCCTTCCCTTGGAACAGACCATCCTGGTGCCTCTTTTGTGAAGCTGAGGTTGAAGAGATCCTCTGACTTGCCATGGCCAATGAAAAGCTGAAGGAAGTAGTGAAAACAATGACCACATTAATTTGAAGGTGGCAGAGCAAGATGGTTCAGCGGTTCAATTTAAGATTAAGAGGCACACACCACATGATAAACTAATGAAAGCCTAATGTGAATGACAGGGTTTGTCAATGAAGCAGATCAGATTCCAATTTGATGGGCAACCAATCAATAAAACAGACACATTTGCACAGTTGGAAATGGAGGATGAAGATACAGTTGGTGTATTCCAGCAGCAGACAGGAAGCATTTACTAAAAAGAAAACCTGCAATTCTACTCTAGAACTGTGCTCCCAAGGAAAACAATACATTCACAATTGGAAACCAAGATTTGATTCATCTACATTCTGACTATTGCAGTAAGGTTTTCTCTCTTCTTTGATTCCCTTCTCCCATTTCTTTATTATACATAAAGTAACTTGTGTATGTGCACAGGCAAAATGTGTATTTTTTTTTTTTACTAAATGGCTGATGGTGTGTTTTGATCAACATCAAATGGAGATGGAGAAAGAAAAACAACCAAACTGGTTCTGTGAAAATTTCCCTTTCCTCCATTAGTGGCATGCTCATTCAACTTTTATTATTTTGCTCTCACTATTTAAGAACAACAACAACAAAAAAAAAACGCCAAAAATCCTTGCATGCCTTGTTTGATTGGATAATTTATATGTTTTTTTTCTTTTATCATTGTAAAACCAAGGACAATTTTGTAACTTTTTTGTTTGTAACTGTTACATGTAGGGCAATCTCTGTCTCTCAGTAGGGATAAATTATTATAAAGAAATTGATCCTAGATAGTTTTCCCTTCAAGTCAAACATCTTGTTGTTTAAATAAACTTCTTGTTTATTTAAAAAGAGGCAGAGACTTTGTTATTTTTTGTTTATTTATTTAATCTTTGTATCCTCATGACCTAGCTGATTGACATCCAAATCATTAGAGGCCTTCCTCTGGTTCTTTTCATCTCTCTGGGTTACCCACAAAGCCCTCCGTTCAGGCTATCTAATTATTGGAGCTTACTCTCCCTTTATAACCAACCAACCTTCTTTTTTTGTCAAATGTGTCCTCAATGATATCTTTCACACCTCTCCTCACACATAAATTGCACCAGAGCATTCCACAGCCTAATTGTATCCACCATGAGTCTCTTCAGTGTCCTTTTGGTTACTTGTAAATTTGATTATTGCAGGGCCAAGGGACCTCAGAGTTCATCTGTTCCACTCTCCTGATTTTTCAGATGATGAAATTGAGGCCTAGAAAGGTTAAGTGATTTTCTCAAGGTCACAAAGGTAGAAAGTTCAGACCTCAGGTCCTATATCTTGCTACGATGACACACATTAATCTGGTAACAACAATATCAACAAGCAAAAACAAGAACACTTTTATATTGTGGTTTGAGTTCTTCAAAGCAATTTACCAATAGTCATCCCCTGAGATCACGGTATTCATTGATTCTTAGCCACAGAGCATTTCTAGGGAACATTAACATTAAAGAGTTAGACCTTTACAGCAGATAAGCATGAAAAGCAATGTACTCCCTAAATTGCAATTCGGCTCTCCTTCTCGAAGTTAGGCCTCATTCACTCGTCCATCTGTGGATGCTGTATTAAATATTTGGATCAGTGAATGAATTCAATGGGTCAATAAATCGAAGGCATCATGGAATCTCATGTTCTCTACCTCTTTCATCCAATTAGTTCTGGGACCATAAAAATATGGCCTCCTATAGAAAATTGTCTTTGAAAGCCACCCTGTTCTCTTCTTGTGGCTTTTTGGTCTGTTTTGTTTTTAATTAGCAATGTCCTTGATGCCTCTACAGGTCATAAGATAATAGATCTGGAGCTAAAAGGGACCCCTCAGAGCCCATCCAATCGTGTGTGAGGAATATACTTTAAATATCAAAAAACTTTCATGAATTGAAAAAGTTGTTAAATACTGGAATAGGACATATAAAATCTGTCCTCCTCCAGTAGTTTTATATCATAGATAATTTAAAATTCGTCTTGCCTAGATCCGATCAAAGTGTACTTCCTCTGTAGGAAATTAAGGTGGACTTCATTATTTCATTAAGGTCCCTTCAGTCTGTGATTCTATAATTCTAAGTCTCCTGCCTTGGCTCCTGACTCTCCAGACTTTTCCACCTCTTCCCAGCAGCCTTCCCACCTTGTAGACGCCTTCATCCCTGTGGCCTCCTCTTCTGGTTGAGTTTCTGTCCAGGACCACCATTTAAGGAAGTGTTTAGGCTATCGCATGCTCATTTCTCTCCTTGATCAGCTCCTGACAGTCCAGGATCCCACCAACCTTCCCAGCTCCCTTCTATGTATTATCTTCCTCCATTAAAATGTAAGCTCCTTGTGGGCAGAGGCTGTCTTTTTTATTTGTTTACATTTGTATTCCCAACTCTTAGCATAGTGCCTGACATACAGTAACCATTGAATGTGTGTGTGAAGCTTCTTAATACTGATGCACCACATATTCCTCATCTGAAAACAGGTAAGAACAAATACCTTATTAAGTGCATGGAGATCCTTATATGAAAGTGCTTTTTAAATCAGACCCATGATTTCATTGGATATAGTTCTAGGTATAGCGAATCCCAGACAAGTAAACTTCCTCTATCTGCTCTGCAACATGTAGCCTGGGAACTCATGATGAAAAATGCTATCTACATCTAGAGAAAGAATTGATAGAGTCTGAATGTAAATCAAAGCATGCTGCTTTTCACTTTCTTTTTTTCATGGGTCTTTTTCCCCCTTTTGGTCTGTGCCATCTTCTACGAGACTAATACGGAAATATATTTTGCATGATTGCATGCATGACTGCACATGTATAGCCTGTATCAAATTGCTTACCTTCTTAGGGAGGGGTGAGGAGAGGAAGGGACGGAGAAAATTTGGAATTCAAAATTTTTTAAAAAATGAATGTTAAAAATTCCCTTTGCAGATAATTGGGGAAAAATAATTAAAAAAAAAAAACATTTAGCCTTAGAAAGTTGTCTGATAACACTGAGAGGTTATGAGAATTGACCAAGTCACACAGTTACCTTGTATCAGAGACAGCCCTTGAACATTTTTGACACCAATGCTAGCTCTTTATTCACAGTGACATGCTGGAAAGTGCTGCATATAACAAATTCCATTTGTTTGTTAATAACTTGGGAAAGACAAATCAATGATGTAAAGTAGAAAAAATGTGGTATCCTATAACCAATACTCCTCTTGATGTCAATTGTTTTACAGTATTTCTAAATTACTGGGATAATTTACCTATAATCAATTACTACTTCCTGTGATTTTTTTTTGTCTTCAGAGCAGTTCTACTAGGTAAAATAGGATTTTAATAAAATTCCTTTCATTAAAGAGCAAGATGTTGGACAGGCCAACAATAACACAATTATGAAGACTGAATCAACATGTTTATTAAACAATGTTAGATATATTTACTTAAAGATGAATAACATCTAATATCTTGATCATCACTTCAGAAAGAAAGATAACAGCATTAACTTCTTGAGTAATGTAACCTACCTTCTAAGGCAGAGAAGCTACAAGGAACTCACATCTCTTGCTATGGAAATTAAAAAAAAAACCACCTTTGGCTAAGGCTCCTGTCTCCCTCCCTTGACAATTTATCACAAGCACTGGTTTTGCAAATTATGCAGCATCCTTTATGTGTCAACCCAGCTGAGATCCAGGAGAGAAATGATTTTTCTCTCATTAAATTTCAAGATTAAAAAAAATGTACTTAAAAATATAGGTTTCTGCCAAACACAGAGATAAGGTGTCATGGAAATGACTCAGAGGGGAGGAATCATCAGACATACCTGCATTTTTAAAATGTTCTAGTTGCATTTTTTTCCAAAGTAAAAACTTAATGTATTTTTTTTTTGGTGATTAAGATGTACCATGAGATCCAAGGCCATATCACACATCTAATTTGATCAAGATCAGCATATTTTCAAGCCAACTTGGGCTACAAAGTGAATTGATTGCCATTTATATGACCTCATTGAAAAAAATAATTGGTGGTTCTCCCCTTAACTCTTCATTATGTAGACATAAGTTTAGCCCTGAGCTTACTGTCTAAGTTTAGTCATATATAATGCTCCATTTCAAATGGATGTACTGCACTCAACATACCCTGAATAGTACAAATCTGAATCATCTCATCTTTCCTTTCTCAAGTTCAACTTTACCATCACAACAAGTAATGGTATCACATCTTCAATATGCAGAGTAAGGATACTCAAGAGTAATCTTTAATTGATCGCTGTCCTTGATTCTTCATCTCTAATCTATGATCAAATTACGCACTTTTCTTTATATAACAACTCCTTTACCCTTCTCTTCTCTTCTTCTCAGCCACTAAGACAGCCCTCATCTGCTCTCATCTTGACACCAGTAAGCTCTTCTCTTAAAAAAGTCAATCAATCAACAAACATTTATTAAGCACCAACTATGATGTCGGACAGAGGTTATAGTCTTTGCAGAAGAAAAAATAGAATGAGAAATGCTCTACTTATAAGAAGCTTATGAGTAATTCTAATCAAAGAGACAAATACATAAATAAACATATATGGAATAAATATAAAGAGAATAAATATGAAGTATTTGTACAAGGCAGATTAGAAGAAGAGGGGAATCTAGATGGCACAGTAGATAGAGTACCAGGCTTGGAGCCAGGAAGACTCATCTTTCTGAGTTCAAATCCAGCCTGAAACACTTACTAGCTGCGTTACCCTGGGCAAGTAGTTTTCTTCAGTTTCCTCATCTGTAAAATGAGTTGGAAAATTAAATAGCAAACCACTCCAGTATATTTGCCAAGAAAACTCCGAAAGGGGTCATGAAGAGTTGGACATGACTGAAAACAACTGAACAAGATCAGGAGAGAAGGTACTAGAAATTGGGAGGGGGATCAGAAAAAGTTTCATGCAGAAAGTAATAACTGATCTTAATCTTGAAGGAAAGTATTGTGGGTTTAGAGAAATTATTCAGAGAAATTTAGAGAAATTGCCCAAATTATAAGAGGGAGGGAGGACTAGAGAGAAAGAGAAGGGAGAGAGGGAGAGAGAGAGAGAGAGATGCAACACTCTCTTTCCTATCCTGAACTGGATAGATGAAATAATAGAGCATGGACAAGGTGACATCTTGAAACCTTCCATGAGGAAATGAAAGGTAATAAATATTCCTGAAAAAAGGTAAAATCAAGTATTGATTAATAGTAATATTGGAGTTCAAAAAGAATTATTATAGGAAGCATTGACATTTAGTGGAAAGATTTGGAAGTTTGAATAATGGTTCAGCTGCTTATTACCTGTGTGACTTTGGGCAAATTATGGTACATCACTAGGGCTCTGTCTCTTTATCTACAAAAGCAGAAGAGTTGAACTAGACAGCTTTCAAGGTGGCTTCCAGTGATAAATCTAATGTTCTGACTTGAATTTCTCAGACTTCTCCACTATTGCCCAGGAAGCTCATCATTGAGGTAACCTCATCATCCTGTAAGATCTTAATCACCTTGGAACTCTACCTCATAACTACCCTTTATTTCTCTGATTGGAGGGTGAGGCCATGAGCTCCAAACCTCCATTTAAGGAGGGAGCTCGGCACAGAGATGTCATTTGTTACCTGACTGCACTACTTTGGCACATCTTGGACTTTTTCCACCATGCTTCCATGTAGGATACTTCCTACCACCAACAACAATCACTGCAGACTTTTCAGCTTTCTTTTTCATGTTGTCTTCCTCCATTAGATTGTAAGTTCCTTGAGGGAAAGGACTTTTTTTTGTATTTATATCCCCAGTACTTAGCACAGTGTCTGGTACATAGTAGGTGCTTAATAAATGCATATTGACTATTGAACTTAGTTCTTTATATACTTTATATATGTTGGGAGAGAAGAGGTATCATACTGCCTACCAAACTGAAGGGCTGCAGAACTGTTGAGCTGACCTCATGCTTGGGAAACCTGGTCAGTAAACCTGTGCCATGCCAGGAAACTGAATCACTTCCATTTGAATTGTCTTAAAATTCTCAAGATCACCTGGCAAGATAAGGTACCAGACACTGAGGTTCTTTCTCAAGCTGAACTGCCAAGCATTCAAACTGTACTGCAGAGAGTACATCTCTGATGAGCTGGCCACATTGTTCAAATGCCAAGCACATGTTTGCCTAGAAGACTATTTTACAGAGAACTCATACAAGGCAAGCACTCACATGGAGATCAGAAGAAGCAATACAAGGACATGCTCAAGGTCTCTCTGAAGAACTTTGGAATTGATTGTGAGATATGGGAGATACTGGCACAGGACCACAGCATAGTGTACCCTCATTAAAAAAGATACTGTGCTCTGTGAGCCAAGCAGAATTGCAGTAGCTCAAAAGAAACATGAGACACACAAATTTAGGGATGCCTCTGCTCCAAATGTTCACATGGACTATTTGTGCCTGACCTGTGGTAGAGCCTTCCAAGCTGGTATTGGTCTGATCAGCCACAGTTGGACACACTATACCTGGACTCCTACATAGTGATGTCATTTTGGTCCCCTTCGAGAACTAAAAATAACAACCAGTACCAGAACTATATGTTAACAACATGCAAATACAATAAGTAGTTAAATGTTTATTTTAAAATTTATTTTAGCAGTTAATTGTGCTGATAATTTTATATTGGCTTCTGTTTTATATTAACACAAAAATCAGAATTAACTATTTCACATGCTCAGAGTACCTGAGCAGCATCTCTCTGAGAAGCCCATGCACTAGAGGGGTGAACAAGCACCCCTCTATTAGCATAGAGCAACCATTTGAACCACGGATCAGCTTCTATGAGATATGCCATGCAAAACCAAGTCTATTAAGCAATGGAAAATGTCAGCCTATGGAATCCCCTTTTGCCAACCTACCAGATGATACACTTTCCTTTTGTCATTTCAATGAATCTTAAAATGCCATCTCCTCCACAAAACATTCCCAGATTAATAGAAAAAGAAGTAGAAGACTTATTTTCTTGATGTTTTCACTCTAAATTTTTACTTGAATGCTTAAAATGGTCTTTCCTTTTTATGTATCACAACTTAAAATGCAACAGTTTGTTACTAGCAGAGTAACCCATTGGGCCAAAATGTGGAAGACTTTGGATTCTATTCCCATATCTGTTCTTGATTAGCTAAGTGATGCTAAGCTGCCTACCCTCTTTGGGCCTCAGTTTCTGAGTTGAAAAATATGAATACAAACAGCTGGTTGCTGATGTAAAAAGTAACAGAGAAACTCAGCAAGTGTGCTTGACTCCTAGAAGACAATGACAAAGACAAACTAACCTCTAGAAAATTTCTACAGGAGGCTGATCAAAACAGAAAGGACAGTAGAGTCCTACAGAGTGAAATCTCTAGCAGAGGGATCCTCCATTTGTGGAAGGGGAAGCTAGATGTGCATACTGATCAAGCTGGAAAAATCCTGAAACTGCCCTGCCACCTCTGTCCCATCCCCCATTTCCGCTGAGCATGACCATGAATAAGTTAATTCATCTCTGTCTTCAAGCTGACATTAGAGCTATCGAAGAATGAGCTGACAGTCTTGTATGGCTTTGCAGTGTCAAAGATTATTCCTCACCCCACACCTAGACATGAGGCACTTACATTCCTTAGGTTTTACTTGGATAACCCTCCCAACTTAGAAGGATCACCTTAAAAGAGAATGTAAGCATTGTGGGTTTAGGTGTGGGCTTGTATAGAAGGACCACGAGGGAAGAAGGCAGGGGTTAGGAAAGGTTCTATTCCTATGGCAATTCCATACTGTAGGCCTTAACCACTATACCAGTACACCCACTATGAATGACTTCTAACCTAAGAATTAGGGGGATTTCTCTCACTTCTCAATTTAATATGCGTTCAATTCAGTTCAAATATTTATTAAACATATTTTGTGTTTCTATCTCTGTGCTAGGAATTGAGGGAGATTCAGTGATGAATCAGATGGATTCTTTCCTCTCATGGATTTTATCAAGGATACCACACAAAAGAAAACAATTACAAATCAAAGAACGTGATACAACCACAATCCAAGAATAAAGGGAGATATAAAATGAGTGTAGTTGGAGGTCTGCACAGGGTAGATAATATTAAGGTATATTTTTCAATGATAACTTATTAACTTCCTTTGAAGGTCCCTTCTTAGAAAGGCAAAGAAGCGCCAAGTTTGCGGACCATCTTGTCAGCACACAAATGCTTCCTGCCTGTAGGAGAGGACCCACAGATATAAAGGTAGATTATGTAAGAATAAGGCAAGAGATACCATTCATGAGCTGGCTAAGTAGGTGGCAGTAATGAGCCATGTGGCTCTAAAGAGGTGGGGAAGGCAGTCAGAATGTGAGGACTTCCCTTTGGGTTCCATATGTCCTTCCAGCATCATCTCCACTCAGTTAACACCATGTACATGGAACCATGACCCACATTATACCTCTGAACTAGGATATCCATACTTCTCTGGAGTCCACTCTCTGTAACCAAATTACATAGATAGGGATAGGGACTGGATTTGTGATTTCATCACTCTAAGGAGCTCCCAGGTGTGGCAACTCTCTCTACCAATACAGAACAGTGCCTTCACTGAAACTTATTCTTAGAAAGTTGCCTAAAGCTGTTTCTGTGATTTGCATATTGACTTGGAAAGCACCAAATTAACATGATCAGCATTGTGCTGTATTTTTATTTATTATGTCAATCATTTCCCAATTACATTTTTATCTAGCTGGGCCAACTAGGAGTTTAGCAAACCTAACTTAACCTAGGCAGCAAATCTGATGCCTCTGGCCTATAGCACTGAGAGGAAAGATGACTTACTGGGGTCACAACGAATATATGTTAGAGGAGGAATGTAAATCTAGGTCTTCATGGCTTTGAGGCTAGCTCACTATCCACTATACTACACTGCTTTTAAAATATGTATGTGTATGTCTATATCTATAGGGTTGGCACATATTTAATAAAGTAAACAACAAAGCCCTCCCTGACGAACTTTGTACATATACGCAACATGTCTAGAAAACCTATGGTGAAATGGGGTGTGGGGGAGGAGCAGGGGGAATCTCAAATGATAGAAAAAAAAGAAAGAAATCTCGGATGAAATATGCTGTCATTACATTCTAATAAAATCTCAGCTTTAGAAAAGGAGGAAAGGACATGACTCAACATCATCAACATTAGTACCTTGTGAGTGCCATGGTGCAGAGCATTGGGTTCTAAAGGATTCTCAACCAGGAGTGAGAAGTATAGTAGAAAGGGGGATAGAGCAAAGCTAAGAAATAAGGGTTCTAATTTTGGCTCTGCCCCAAACCAACCTTGGACAAATCACTTTACCTCTTCAGGCCTCATTTTCCTCATCATCCCAAATGATCCATCCAACATTAGAATTCCCCAAACTCACTTATTTGATAGGAAGTTGCGAGACCCTATAACCTAATAGGAGATGAAAAGACAAAGGTGTATATAGCAAGGATATAAGAGGTAGCACGTTAGAATGTAAGCTACACGGGAATAAGAATTCTTTCATTCTTTGTCCTTATAATCCCAGCACCTACCACATAATAGGTGCTTGATGAATGCTTATTGATTGATCGGTTGATAACATATGGTATGCTAAATTGAAAGAGCACTGGTCTTAGAAGCAAAAAGACCTGAATTTAAGTCAAGGCTCTACCATTTGCAAGCTTGTAACTGTGGGCAAGGCAATTAAATTGAAGACAAGTTTCCTTGCCAACAAATTAGGGACAATAAAATTTGGACCACTGTTGTCCAAGTATTGTTGTGAGGGTAAAATGAAATAATGAATGTAGAACACTTTGTAAGGTGCCATGCTGATAGCAGTTATGATAGCAATAACACATTTATCTTCACATGTGCTGAAGTATTTATGAAAAGATTTTGTAAGCCATCACAATACTAGTGATCACTATGGGGCTGACAATGAATTGACTAAGCCACTCAATTTAGATCACGAAGCCATAAAACTAGATGGTCCTAACTTCAAACCTACAGAGACTGAAAGAGAAAATTTGGACAGCACAATATTTGGACTGTGATCATGAAACCCAGACTAAGTTAAGCTCAGGAAAGGTCTTTTAGAGGAAAATGAAAGATATTCAATCTATCACATCCATCTACAGAGAAGCACACTATTTGATAAGATTTTTCTATGGCCATCTCCTTAGGTCTGGATGTAAATGAATGGGGAGGGGAGTTATTTAT
Organism: Vombatus ursinus; assembly: GCF_900497805.2. NCBI lineage: Eukaryota > Metazoa > Chordata > Mammalia > Diprotodontia > Vombatidae > Vombatus > Vombatus ursinus. The sequence continues at coordinate 35,046,225 of NW_020954550.1, forward strand.
ATCATCAGTTTAGAGCTGGAAGGAAACTTGCAGGTCATTTGGTCCAATCTTCTTGTTTTACAGATCAGGAAACTAGAGGAGATGCCATGACCCAAAGAAATTAAGCAACTTTCCCAAAGATATATAAACAATGAGCTGCACAGCTGGGATCTGAAGCTATATCCTCTGACTGCCAATTCAGTACTCTTTCCACTGTACCACACAGCCTTTTTTTTTTTAAGGCAATTAGGGTTAAGTGACTTGCCCAGGGTCACACAGCTAGTAAGTGTCTGAAGCTAGATTTGAACTCAGGTCCTCCTGATTCCTGAGCCGCTGCTCTGTCCTGCCTAGCTGCGCCATCACACAACCTCTCAAGAAGGCTTGAGCATCTTGGTTTTCCAGGTGGTCAATCATCCAAGAGCTAACCTGGCCCAACCTTGCTTGGCCTACAAGACCAACGCAGCTAATGCCAGATCTTTATGCTCTCCTCATCCCCAGAGGGTACAACTGTTCCTAGAAAAAGAAACAACTCCAGCTGTGAGATTTTCCTCCTGACCTTGGCCCTTCCCTACTTAGAGTCATCCCTTTACTTATTATGGCAGCTAAGATTGGGGGACCACCACCCCAGCAGCTACAGAGTGCTGAGGTATTCATGAGAACAAAGAAAATCTCAGGGAGGCCTGGGTCTGGGGCCTGGCTACGAATGTCATCCCTGGGACAATTTGTTATGCTCCGCCTTCAGTAGGGCATTAATTTGATTTGCTTCAGTAGCAATGGAGATTACTGATCTTTAGAATATGTTTATCCCTGGTCTCTGTTAGGCCTAACAGTATTTCTTCAAGATGAGCTGGTCAGCATTTGAGGTGCTGCCTACAGCTACACACCAAAGCAAAACTGCTTTGATTAATCAGGCTGAGGATTGGGATAAACGCTGAAAACAACAAAAAAAGTTTTGGGTTTGTTTTTTAAACTACAGTGGTGGAGAGAAAAATATAAAAGGAAGAACAATGCAGTCTGAACTTGAAGTCACTGAACCTGAGTTTGTAACCCAGCTCTGACCTCTCTTACATGACCTTATGCAAGACGATCTTTCTGGGTCTTAGTCTCCTCATTTGGAAAAATTGGGGAGTTGGGCTATGTCACTAGTAAGATCCCTTCTATCCCTCCAATCCTGACGGACAGGACCATTGCTGGGGATGAACAGGAAAACAATAAGTGGCCCAGATAAAAGAACTACTCAACTCCTATTTTTCATTTTAGAAAAGAGAACAAAAATGGTTATAGGGAATTGAAACCCAAGATAATATAAACACAGTAATAAATATTTGTTAAATGGAATGTTTGAAGATAAGATAGTAAAACACCCAGATTCCTTCATTGTTCCCTCAGGCTGGACATCCCAAGGATCCTTGAAGAATTTGCTGCTGTTATTGCTAAAGCCCTATAGGCTATCTTTGAAGAATCATGGGGAAGGGGAAACATGTCACAGAAATGGAAATGGGCAAATGTCCTTGTTTTCAAAAAGGAGAGGGAAGTGTTCTACATTTTTATAAATAACTTGGATAGAGGCATGGGTAATATGTTTATCAATTTTGTAGATAATCTAAAGCTGGAAGGGATAGCTAATATGTTGCCTGACAAAACTGGGGTCTGAAACTATCTCTACAGGCTGAGAACATGGGCTGAGTCAAACAATAAAATAATTAGGACAAGTATCAATTACTACACTTAACTTTAAAAAAAATTAAACTTGCAGTTATACAGGTACTGAAAGATGGAGAAGCACTAGTCAAAAGTCATTGTAAAAAAGACCTGCGATAGCCTCACCTCATTTTGCTCTACTCAGAGCACATTTGGAGCATAAAAGTTCTGGATCCTGCATTTTAGAAAGGTATTGACAAGCTGACATAGATACTGAGGAAGATGACCAGGATGGTGAGGGGACTGGAAGTCACGCCATCCCATGCCACAAAACAGAAGTGACTTGAGGTGGGAAGGACAGAGTCAAGGATTGGGGAGAAGGGTTTGCATAATATGATGTTCCTTTAAGTGTTAAATGGATTTCATGCAAAAAAAAAAAAAGGGTTTAGACTTATTTGTTTGGCCCTAAATGGCAGAATCAATGCCAGTACTTGGAAGTAGTGATGGGGAACCTGCAATGATCCAGACATCTGCTATAACTCTCTCTTTCTCTCTCCCAAAATGGAACACCTGGCAAACTCTTGTCTTCCCTTAATGATAATTTGGAGAGAAACTGTTACTCTGGCCCTAATCCAAAACCATCGGGAGGACCCGCCTGCTGAAAAAAGAAATGGTAGAAGCCTTGGGAAGAAGTGACTAGGCTGTTCCAACAGGAAAAGAAGAAAAAGAGGAGCCATTTAAAAAGACCAAGAGACTATACAAGGAATTCATCAAGCAACATATTTACAAAGTGGTATTTGCAGGAAATAAGAATAAAAGCAGTTAACTAGAGTGAATGCAGAAAAGGGCATGGTCCTATAACAATAGTGTCAATCAAGATCATAAAAGTTCAGATAAAGCTGATTCTAGTAAAGAGAATAAAAATGGCATTTTTAGCTATATTAGGAGAAAGAGGAGGATCAAAGAAAGGATAGGACCTTTGGAGATGATTGATTACAAAGAGAAGCTAGTGCTATTCAACTCTTTGTTTCTGTTTTCTCTACTAATGTGGATAGTATTCAGACTGGGGTGGATAGAATCAAAATGGTTAATAGGAAGTCAAAAACCAAGGTAAGTAATATAAGAAAATATCTATTGGAACCTCTCTAAATGAGTCCAAGTCAATGAGGACAGGAATCCTACATTCTAGGATATTGAAAGTATTTAATGATCTGATTCCTGAGCCATTATCAATGGTCTCCACAATATTGTAGAGAAAGGAAGAAGTACCATAAGACTAGAGAATTGATCAATTGAGGGTGGGAGATTATGACAATATTTTTTCAAATGAAAAACCAGTGAGCTTGAATTCAATTCCTGATAAAATTCTATAATGTATTATTTAAATGGGATAATAATACCTTCATGATCTACCTCACATGGAAATATTTAGACAAAAGCATTTTATTAACTTTGAAGTATTCTTAAAATGTGAGTTATTATCATCATCCCTGGTAAGACTACTTCTATGTGAATATGTCACATGTATGGAGTATATTTCATGGCATCTGGTTCTATTGCTTCGTGGCAAATAAAGAGAGAAAAAATGGAAGCAATATCAGATTCTATATTATTGGGTTCAAGTATCAGTACAGATGACTACTGCAGTCATGAAATTAAAAGGCACTTGCTCCTTGAAAGGAAAGCTACAGCAAATCTGGACAGCATACTAAAAACCAGAGATACCACCTTACAAATGAAAATCCATATAGTTGAAGTTATGGTTTTTCCAGTGATAATGTATGGAGGTGAGAGTTGGACTATGTGGAAAGTTGAGCACCACAGGCTCAACTCTTTCAAAATGTGGTGCTAGAGAAGACTTTTGAGAGTTCTTTGGACAGCAAGGTGATCGAGTCAGTCAATACTTAAAGAAATTAATTCAAACTATTCATTGGAAGGTCAAATACTGAAGCTGAAGCTTAAATACTTGGTTACATAATGAAAAGACAGAACTCATTGGAAAAGACACCATCTGATGCTGAGAAAGATTAAAGGCAAAAGGAAAAGGGGATTGTAGAGGATGAGATGGATAGTGTCATGGAAAAAAATGAACATAAACTTTGTTAGAGTTTGGGAGATGGTAGAGGGCCAAAGGGCCTGGCGTGCTGTGGTCCATGGAGTCACGAAGAGTTGGACATGACTGAACAACAAAACAACAACAATCAGGTCAATGATAAAAAAAATGAAGGGAAAATAATTCCTGTAGTATCTCAGGAAAAAAGCAGTTCTATAGAAGAATGGGCAAAGTGCCAAATGGAGGGATTGAAAAGGGGAGAAAAGGGGACATCATAATTCAGTGTTAGTAGTGGGCCTCTCTGAAGAACATTTCCATATGGGGGAAAATATTCTCTATTGGGAAATAGGGGCTTTATAATGGGTATAATCTGCAGGGCTTTGATCTTTAGAGAGACCACAATCTCTGAAAGCATATTATGCCTTTAGGGACAGTATCTTTCCTCAGAAAGAGAATCAGAGCTCTTGGTTACAAATGACATCCAGAAGGGTGGGAGAAAAATGGACTCCAAAATTTCAAGAAAAGTGGGGGAAAAGTCAGGAGGTAATAATGAATTCTTCAGTCAGGGATGCAGACAAATTCCTGCTGCTGTGATGGCAATAGTTCTATCCTCTCTATCCCACTGAAGGAATTCTCACTTTTTAAATTTAATTTATTTTTTTCTGAATTAAAAAATAAAACAAGCATTTCCATAACATAGAATAGAAGGAAAAAAAAGATGACTGTACATAAAACTGAAAATCCATTATGTACAACTTGCTATTCCTTTTAAATATATGATAAAGTTATCATATAACTTTCTTTTTTTCCTTTTTCTCCCTCCACCCTAGAGATGACACAAATATGTAAATATATATGTAAGTATGTATGTATGTATGTATGTATATATACACACATTTTATATGTATATGTATATGTATATATATATATATACACATAAATGTAAAAACCATTCTATACATACTTCTATTTATCAGTACTTTCTCTGGGTGTAAGAAAGTATCTTCCTTCATAGGACCTTTGTAGTTAATTTGGGTCTTTATAATAGTCAAAATGGCTTAGTCACTCAAAGTTGTTCTTAAAACAATATTGTTATTACTGTATACAACATTCTGCTGGTTCTGCTCATTTTACTTTTCATTATTTCATGCAAGTCTGTCCATGTTTTTCTAAAATCTTTGAGCTCATCATTTCTTAAAGCACAGTAGAATTCCATCACAATCTTATACCATGCCTTGTTCAGTCATTCCCCAATTGACAGACATCCCCACAATTTCCAGTTCTTTGCCACCACAAAAAGAACTGCTGTAAATATTTTAGAACACAAAGGTTCTTTTCCTTTTTCCCTAATCATCTTGGGAAATATATCTAGTAGTGGTCAAAAAAATAACTTTATAGGAATGCTAATGATTTATGTGGATTTATATTATATACTTCTACTTTGCTAAAAATTATTAATTGTTTCAACTAACTTTTTAGTTAAGTCTTTGGGATTTTCCAAGCATATCATCATATCATCTACAAAAAGAGATAATTTTATTACCTCCTTTCCTATTCTGATTCCTTTTATTTCTTTTTCTTCTCTTATTGCTATTGCTAGGATTTCCAATAGAATATTGAATAATATTGGTGACAGTGGGCATCCTTGTTTCACACCTGATCTTACTGGGAAGGCTTATAGCTTATCCTTGTTACAAATAATGCTTGCTAATGTTTTAGGTAAATATTTCATATAAATTTAAGGAAAAATCCATTTATACCTATACTTTCAAGTGTTTTTTTTTAATAGAAATGAGTGTTGTACTTTATCAAAAGCTTTTTCTGCATCTATTGATATAATCATGTTGGTGTTTTTTAAAAATTTTATTATTAATATAATCAATTATGTCCATAGTTTTCCTTATGTTAAACCATCCCTGAATTTTTTATATAAATCTCATGTAGTCATAATATATAATCTTTGTAATATATTGTTGTAATCTTTTAGCTGGTATTTTATTTAAAATTTTTGCATACATATTCATTAATAAAATTGGTCTATAATTTTCTTTCTCTGTTTTTGCTCTTCCTGGTTTAACTATCAGTATCATATTTGTTTCATAAAAGTGGTTTGGTAGAACCCCTTCTTTGCCTATTATTCTAAAGTATTGGAATTAGTTGATCTTTAAATGTTTGATAAAATTCACTTGGAAATCCAACTGGTACTGGTGCTTTTTTCTCAGGGAGTTCATTTATGGCCTGTTTAATTTCTTTTTCTAAAATAAATCTATTTAGATATTATCTTTCCTCTTCTGCTAATCTAGGCAATTTATATTTTTGTACATATTCTTCCATTTCACTTAAATTGCTAAATTTATTGGCATGTAACTGGACAAAGTAATTTCTTATAATTGCTTTAATTTCATCATCATTAGTGGTGTATTTACCCTTTTCATTTTTGATACTAGTGATTTGGTTTTCTTCTCTTTTTTTTAAAACCAAATTAACCAATAATTTGTCTATTTTTTTATAAGACCAACTCTTAGTTTTATTTATTAATTCAATGGATTTTTAACATGCGATTTTATTAATCTCACCTTTAATTTTTAGGATTTCCAAGTTAGTGTTTAATTGAGGATTTTTTAGTTTGTTCTTTTTCTAGTTTTTTTTTAAATTGCATAACCAAATCATTATTCTGTCTTTCTCTATTTTGTTGATATAAGCATTTAAAGATATGAATTTTCCTCTGATTAGTGCTTTTGCTATATCCCATAGGTTTCAATATGTTGTCTCATTATTGTCATTCTCTTCAATGAAATTATTGATTATTTCTATGATTTGTTCTTTAACTCATCAGTTCTTTAAGATTAGGTTGTTTAATCTCCAATTAGCCTTTAATCTATGTTTCTGTCATACCTTATTAAATATAATTTTTATTGCATTGTGATCTGAAATTGATACTTTCAGTATTTCTGCTTTTCACTATAAAATTTTTACATCCTAATATATGGTCAATCTTTGTAAAGGTACCATGAACCACTGAGAAAAAGGTATATTCTTTTCTATGCCTATTCAATTCTCTCCAAATATCTACCATATCTAGCTTATCTAAAATTCTAGTCACTTCCTTTATTTCTCTTTATTTTTAGGTTAGATTTTTCTAGTTCTGAGAGGAGAAGGTTGAAGTCTTCCACAAGTGCTACTATCTATCTCCACCTGTAATTCATTTAACATTTCTTTTAAAAAAAACTGGATGCTGTAGTATTTGGTGTATATAGGTTCAATATTGATATTACTTCATTGTCTATGATGCCTTTTATCAAAATGTAGTTACCTTGTTTATCTCTTTTAATTAAATCTATTTGGGCCTTAATTTTATTTAAGATAATGATTGCTACCCCTGCCTTCTTTGCATCAGTCGAAACTTAGTAAATTCTACTCCAATCCTCCATTTAACTCTGTCTCTCATTCAATAATGAGAATGAATGTTCTTGTAAACAGCATATGGTTGGATTCTGATTTTTAATCCATTCAACTTTCCATTTCTTTTTTATGGGTGAGTTTGTCCATTCACATTCAAAGTTATAATTACTATTTGTGAATTTCCTTCTTTATTTATACTCACTATTGTCCTTCTCAGCCTCTCTTTTTATCCTATCCCTATTACTTATCTTCTCCCCTTTTCCTCCTAAATCTTACCCTACTCACTCTTTTAAAATCCCTCTCTTATCCTGTCCCCCTGGTCCTCTTCTTTCTTTATAAATTTAGAAGACTTTTATACCCTTTTAGATGTATATGCTGTTGCCTCTTTAACCCACAGCCCTCCACCCCCTGCTTCCTCTATATCAGTTCTTCCTTTCATGCCCCATTTTTATGAGATAATTGCTACTTTTTATATTTTGTTACCCAATTTTGTTTTTTAGAGTCACCTCACTATACACAGCTCACCCTCAACCTTTCTTTCAAACTGTCAGAGGAATGGTGACAGTCTTAAGAATACTGATAACATTTTCATATATAAGAAATTCGTACTTCTAAGAATGAGGCACAGTAGAAAAAAAAGGATGAAAGAGGACAAAATCTACAAGTTGATAAGTTAGAAATTGTACAAAAGAAGGAATTCAAAATTTTGAGCCTCATGTATTCCATGAGAAATACAGAGACTAAAGAATGAAGAAATAGCTATAAAGACCATGAATCTAAGAATGAAAGTCTAGAACAAACAGAAGAGTAAGCAAATTAATGAAGAGACCAAGGGAAGGAAATCCTTAAAAAAAAAAAGAGCAGAAAAATTTTAAAACTAACAAAAAAGTTGAAGGGGAGGGGGAAAAGGAGGGGCATCAGTTACTTGACCATTTAATTGAAACATAGAATAAGAATTAGAAAACTAGATAAAAGGAAGAAAAAATAGTAAACTAAATTAAACCCAAAAATTAGGAAATGGGGTGACAAATGGGAGAGTGGGGCTTGAGGATGTAGGGAAGAAAGTCTGTAAGAAAAGACTGCATAGTCTTCACTAAAGAAAAGTAACAACAAAACATCAAATAAGAAATACAGACCAAAACAGAGATTTTACAATGAAATCCTAAATAATGTGTGAGTCAAAGAACAAATCATAGAAATAATAATCATATTAAAGAGAATGATGATGAAACAACATACCAAATTTTCTGGCATGCAGTTTAAGCAGTCCTCAGCTGGGAAAATTCTATCTATAAAATTATATATTAACAAAATAGAAAAGGAAAGGATTAATGAACTAAAGACGCACTTTTTAAAATTAGAAAGTCACCAAATAACAAATCTAAAATAAAATTGGAGATATTGAAAATTAAAGAAGAAAGAGACTAGAAACCAAAAGGAATATAGACATGCAAAAACAAAAATAAAAGCTAGTTTTTAAAAATATTAACAAAAGTCTATAAAATTTTAGTCAACCTGATTAAAAAGAGGACAGAAAATCAGCTCAACAAAATAGCAAACAAATAAGATAACATCACAAGAAAACCAAAAGAAAATGCTTTGAATTATTAGAAACTTCTATGTAGGGTAACAAAACTAATAACACAAAAGAAATAAAGCAATACCTCAAAAATAAAAATTAACCAACCCAACAAGAGACAAAATAAAGATCGAAAATAATCCAATCTCAGAAAAGGAAGTAACAGAACTACCAAAAAATGGTGGGAGGATGGGGGTAAGGGGTAATCTTATGCCTGATAGAATCACAGTAGACTTCTATCAAATTTTTGAAGAGCGATTAAAACCAATACCGTGTAAAAAAATATTCCAAGGGAGAAAATTGAAAAGAAAGAACTCTACCAAATTCTTTTTGAGATAAAGATAATCCTAACAATCTAAACAAGGGCAGCTAAATGGCACAGTGGATAGAACATCAAACCTAGAGTCAGGAAGACCTGAGTTTGAATTTGGCCTCAGACATGTCCCAGCTGTATCACCCTGGTCAAGTCATTTAACCTTGTTAGTCTCAGTTTCCTCATCTGTAAAATGAACTGAAGAAGGAAATGGCAAACCACCCCAGTATCTTTACCAAGAAAACCCCAAATGAATTCACAAAGAACCAGACACCACTGAAAACAACAAAACAAATAAGGGGAGAATAACGGAGAACAGTAGACTAATATTATAAAGGAAAAGTGGTCTAAATTTTTAAAATAAAATCCTGTAAAATAGACTACAATAGTTCATCCAATAAATCATTATGATTGAATTGGATTTATATGAGAAATACAATGATAGTTCAAAACTAAGGAAATTACCAACACAACTGATCAGATTAAAGACAAAAACATGCAAAAAACATATGATTATTTCAATAGGTTCACAAAAAGCCTTTGGCAAAGTACAACATTCATTTATACTTCTTTAAAAACACTACAAAGTATAATCACAGAGACACTTTTTTAAGGCAATCAGGGTTAAATGACTTGCCCAGGGTCACACAACAAGTAAGCATCTGAGGTTAGATTTGAACTCACATCTTTTCCACTCCAGAGCTGATGCTCTATCCATTACACCACCTAGCTGCCCTACAAAGATACCTTTTTTAAAAAATATATAATGAAAGATATCTATCAAGAACCAAAAGCAGGCATCACATTCACTGGAGTATCACTAGAAGCTTCCCTAATAGTCAAAAGAATAAAATAAACATGTCCATTATCTCCATTATAATTTAAACAGTTCTAGAAATTCAGAAAGAGAGGGAGAGAGAGAAAGGGAGATGGCATAATGTTATAATGGTATACTTGAAAAATTCTAGGGAATCAACAAAGTTACTAAATTAATAGGTCAGTTAATAATTAATAGTTTCCAGAAAGTTGCAGGTTATTAAATAAGCCCAGAAAAATAAAAGCATCTCTATGTTATAATCACAAAATCTAAGAAGCAATAATAAAAACGGAACTATCATTCAACATAACTACAAAATGCATGAAATATTTGGGGATCAATCTACTATATCACACAAAATATTTGTATGTATTCAATTAAAAAGTGCTTCCCAAAGATTTGAAAAACAACTTAAATAGATGGAGGAATATTTAGTGCTCATAGCCATGTCATGTCAATAGAATAAAAACACCAACACTATCTAAGTTAATTTATATTTTTATAATGTTACACCCATCAAAATATCAAAGAGGTATTTTTCAGAATTCAACAAAGTAAAAACAAAATTAATTTAGAGAAACAAGATGCAGAATATCATGGGGGAGATGGGTAAACAATGTAGAGGTGATGGAAGAATAGCACTTTAGAACATCAAACTGTATTATAAAGCAACAATCATGAAAATTATTTATATTGATTTTAAAATAGGGAAGTTGATCAATGAATCAGACTAGATAAGGAAGAATCACAAACAATGGGACTCAATTACCCAGAGTTAGACACAGATTAATAAGAAAAAACTTACTATCTGAAAATTAAAAAGAAAAAACCTGCTGGGAAAATTGAAAGACAAAATTAGAAACTTTTCATTTTCTAATTAGGCTTAAACCAACATCTTATATCATATTGCACAATAAATTCAAAATATATACATGACCTTAATATTAAAGATCACACCAGTAAAAATTAGAAGAGAGTCATATCATAAACATTGTACATTTGTAACAGATATACCCTTAACCAAACAACGGAGAAGAGGCAATTACAAAATTTAAATAGATAACTCTGATTACATGAAACAGAAAAGCATCCACACAGCACATCTAAGATAAGAAGGGAAATGGCCAAATGGGGGGAAAATTTTATTAAATATCCAAGATAAGGGTTAGGTATCTGAGTTATATAGACAACTAACAGGTATTATTTAGAAGACTAAAAACTATTCTTGAATACAGAGGTAATGGAGAGATATAAACAAAAAGATCTCAAAAGTATTTCCAACTATTAAAAATTGTATTTTTAAAATGCTCCAAGTTGCTAATAACAAGATAAATGTAAATCAAAACAACCCTAAGGTTTCACTTCACACCCTAAAAATGGGAAAAGATGACAAAGGATAGTAAATATCAATGTTGGAGGGGTTGTAGGAAGGCAAGCAGGCTAATGTGGTGGATATGTAAATTAATAAAAATCCTTTTGGAAAACAATTTTGAATAATGCAAATAAAGTAACTAAAATTTCCATAACTCTTGATCCAGATTTTTATCCAAAGATATAGATCCAAAAATTTAAATCCCAAGGAAATCACTGATAAGAAGATATAAATATAAATCAAATGATATGTATAGTATGTATATATATAAATGCTAATATGATATATAAATATTCATATTAGCACTTTTTGAAGTAGCAAAAAATTAAAAACAAAGTAGATGTTCATTGACTGGACAATGGCTATATAAATGGGGTACATGAATATAATGGAATAGGACTATGCTATAAGAAATGACAAATACGGAGAATCATAGAAAACCAAAAGCAATTGAAAGTGAATGTTGCAGAGGCTTTTAGGTCATGTGAGCCACAAGATGGAGGAGTAGGTATTTTTCTCCCTATGACCTCTCAAACCTCTCCAAAACAGAAATTATGCAATTTCAGCTGTCTCCATGGCCTAGGACATCCAGAATTCAAAAGAAGGGATAAAAACCCTAAACATATGAAGTGACATTCACCGACCCTGAGCTCACTCAGTACCCATTCCCCCACCTCCCATATTGTATCAGCCTCAAGGCTGCACTAGCAGACACAAGGACAAACACAGACTTAGAACAAAGCCCACTCCCACACCTCTGTCCCCTCTCTCCCTTTCTGGTGCTGTGAGACCCCTGCTCCACACTAAAGAAGTTTACCTGGCCCTTGACAAACAGCAAACAGCCTTTAACTCTTCAATAGCAAAAGCTTGCCACAGTCTATAATTCTATAACACCAGCTCTAGAAAACTCTGAACTTCAAGTACCAGGTCAGACAACTGAGGAACAGGGGAAGAAGGGCGGGACACCAAGAAAGGATGCCATGTGTAGGGGACAGGAGCTATGTAGTATTGTACTAAACCTGAAGCAAAAAGCATAACATCCAGATGGGGCCATTTCTGGCAACCAATTTTGGGACGGGTACCTAGGCTGGTGAATAAATTGCATGGTATAAGAAGTTGAAACTCTTTCAGAGATACCCCCCAAAAGGATACCACCATTAGAAGGGACACATTCAGAAAGTGAATAGGGTAAAATCAGGAGGAAAAGAAAGAAAGAATGAAAGAAAGAATGAAAGAAAGAAAGAAAAAGAGAGAAAGAAAGAGAGAAAGAGAGAGAGAAAGTGAGAGAGAAAGAAAGAAAGAAAGAAAGGAAGAAAGAAAGAAAGAAAGAAAGAAAGAAAGAAAGAAAGAAAGAAAGAAAGAAAGAAAGAAAGAAAGAAAGAAAGAAAGAAAGAAAGAAAGAAAGAAAGAAAGAAAGAAAGAAAGAAAGAAAGAAAGAAAGAAAGAAAGAAAGAAAGAAAGAAAGAA
>NW_020954550.1:35058947-35066201 GCF_900497805.2 Vombatus ursinus
AGGAAGGAAGGAAGAAAGGAGGAAGGAAGGAAGGAAGAAAGAAAGAAAGAAGTTATCAAAGATCTAAGGAAGAAGAAAATTTGAAGACCTTGAACATAAGCAGATAAATCAATAGGAAAAATATTAGCAACAGATGGAAACAGGCCTCCAGATTTAGTAAATGAGTGAAGGCATCTGTGAATTAAATACTATAAAACAAAATAAAATGATGCAACACTTGATGAGACAGAAGAGCCTGTGGAATGTGAGAAAATGGAACCACAATGAGTGATTCAAAAGAGAAATGAGAATTATAAAAGCAGAATTCGTGCCTTGCTCAGTAAAAAATAATGGGAAGAACAGAAAAACCAGAATCTTTGATGGCAAGATTAACCAAAGAAACAAAAGAGAATAATATATTAGAAATGCAAATATATAAAAGTAAACGACAATCTAGAAAAAGAGAAGTAAAAAATAACTTTAAAAGAAAATATACTGGGGGCAGCTAGGTGGCGCAGTGGATAGAGCACTGGCCCTGAAGCCAGGAGGAATTGAGTTCAAATCCGGCCTCAGACCAAATACTTGACACGTACTAGCTGTGTGACCTTGGGCAAGTCACTTAACCCTGATTGCCTCACCAAAAAAAAAAAAAGAAAGAAAAGAAAATATGCTTATTACACAAGCAAAACATACTGATCTCAAAAACCAGATGCATAGAGACAACTGTAAGTCATAGGTCTCCCAGAAGAACATAACAGTACAAAAAATTTAACTCCATAATGCAGGAAATAATAGAAGAGAACTCCCAAGAACTTCTGAACTTAGAAAATGAAAAACCAATGGAAAGAATTCACAGATCCCCTCTAGAAAAAAAAATCCAAGGCTGCAAACTGCAGACAAATAGTGATTAAACTTAACAATTCAATTCAGAAACAAATTTTGCAAGTGATCAGGTGAAAGTCCTTCAAATACAAAGGAAAAGAAATTCTAATAACACAAGAGTATTGCAATCAGCAGAAAACATAGGAGGGAATGGAATAATTTGTTCTGAAGAGCAGGAGAGTTCCATACACAGTCCAACATGACCTTTCCTGCAAATTTCAGCTTAACCACACATGATTAAAGATATATATTCAATAGTAATGAGGCATCCAAAACATTTTTAGAAAGAAAATGAATGTGGGACAGCTAGGTGGTGCAGTGGATAGAACACTAACCCTGAAGTCAGGAGGACCTGAGTTCAAATCCAGCCTCAGACCAAACATTTGCTACTTACTAGCTGTGTGACCTTGGGCAAGTCACTTAACCCCGATTGTCTAAAGAGAAAAGAAAATGAATGTTGCACAATTACAAAGGAGTGAAATGAAAAGATATTGCCACCTCATTCCTTTGCAGGCGTAGGAGGTTCACAGGTGGGGTATATTGTATACATTTTCAGACTTGTTTCCATGTATTGATAGGTTTTTCTGATTTCTTCCACTCACTCTTTTTTTTTTCATAAAATCATGATGCAAATTTGTGATGGCTCTCTGGGAAGGTGAGGAGGAATGAGAGCAAAACTGAGGAGAAGTTCTGGTGATTTAAAAAACAACAGATATCAATACAGTTTTATTAAAAAGAATTGGTGATACTCTGAATTAAAACAAATGACCTCTTACAATGTGTCATCATTATTTACACAGCTGTTGGAGTTGTTGTTCGTCTTTCCTTCTAGAAGATCAACAAAAAGCAATCTTTGATGCAAAGTGGAATTTAAAGACCTCTCAAACCTTTGCTCTTAGGCTAAACCACTTCTTCTATGATCCCCATCCAATGGTCTTTCCATTGTACCATTATCTCCTTTGTGTATTTTCTGCACTGCAAGCCTGTGTAAATTCCTTTTAGCAGTATTAGACAATTAAGGATCATTCCTTAGTGCACATCTGGAGATTTCAGGTGAGATCTGTAGCCTTTGGGTCTCCTAGAGACTTTTCTACTGGAACAAACCTGGATTAAGTTGGCCCAAGGGGACTCAGCAGCTCCACTGAAGTCTTCTCTTATTTGATGGGCATTGCTTCTGGGCCAAAGAGCTACTGGGGAGACAGGTTTGGCTCCTACCGGGCTCAGTTTAGTCTAGGTGAGGAGTAGTTTTAATACACTCTCATTGAAATACATCATCATTCTGTAGAAAACACCCTTTCCCCCTAAGGTACAGTTTTGCATAAGTACAGCATATTTTATTGAGAATACCACCCTAAGATATATTTCCTGCTTCTGGGGTGAGACAAACTCTTTTATCCTTTCCTTTCATAATATCTTACATTTATGTGGTGCTCTGTATTTTCCAAAGGATTTTCACATATTACCCCATTAATGAGGGTAAAATGTAGTCTCATATGGGGAACTAAGGGGAACTGCTGATGATCTATGTGATTTCAGGCCAACTTGTTCTCTCCAATGTGAGACTAGGTCTGTTTCCCAAGATGATGAGGGGAAAAGGAAAAGAACCTATATGTTTTAAAATATTTATAGCAGCTCTCTTTGTGGCAGCAAAGATTTGGAAATTGCATGGATGCCCATCAATTGGTGAATGGCTAAACAAGTCGTGTTATATGATTGTGATGGAGTACTATTGTGCTATAAGAAATGATGAGTTCAATGATCTTAGAAAAACAAGGAAAGACTTGCACAAAATAACGAAGAGCAAAATGAGCAGAACCAAAGCAATGTTGTATACAGCAATATTGTTTTAAGAACGATTTTAGGTGAATAAGTCATTTTGACTATTATAAATACACAAATTAGCTACAAAGGACATATGAAAGAAGATGCTCTCTACATCCAGAGAAAGAACTGATAAATAGAAGTATGTATAGAATGATTTTACATATACATATATATATACATATACACATATACATATATACATATATACATATGTGTGTGTATGTGTGTGTGAAACAGTAGCCATCTCTAGAACAGGAGGAGGGGAAGAAAAAAAGGAGGGAAAAAGAAAGTTATGTGATAGATTTGAAGTTTCATATGCAATCATCTTTTTTTCTATTCTACTATAATATGGGAATACTTGTTTCATCTCAAGTTCAGAATAAAAAAATGTTTTTAAAAAGAAAAAGAATGCTGTGAAATTACAATGACTGAGCTTGCTCCTAAAGACTTATGAGAAAGCACCTTTACCCTTCTATGCAGAGGTAGGGAACTATGGGAATTGAACAGTTCATATAATGTCAGACTTTTGCTGCATTGGTTTAGTTTTGATGAATTAGAAGATTTTTTTCTCTTTTATTATTAATTATTTTAAGAAATAGCTTTCTGGGAAGGAGAATGTATTGGATACACTGAGAAATGTAGGTGATATAAAAACAAAGACATCAACTTTTTTTTATTATTATATGGGTGTCAATTGCAATGTGCTGAGTCCATCTATTATCCTTGTTCTTGCAACATGCCAGGCCCAATTCCTTTTCTAACCATACATCTTTCTGCAAATTCCTTCCTGTTGTTTCTTGTGTTTAGCTGGTAATATGCTACAGTCTGTTTATGACCACCATCTGTCTCTCCATTGCACTTTGGGTGACCCACAATTCTGATTCTTTGTAAGTGGTGGTATTCCATGAATCACAGCCATATAACATCAGCAGAATAACTGGTGATTAAAAAGATGGCTTTGTTTCTGGGAGAAGCCTGGGTCATTGGAAGCACTAATTCCCCAAATGCAAAACAATCCAATTTCTTCTGTGTAATTCTGGGCTCAGTTCATTGTCTGTCTACAGTGTCTGTCTAAGATGGACTAACAGACACACTCAATGGACTATTTATCATCTGTGCATCATAGTTTGGAAAATAGACATTCTTCAACTACTTTGCTTTTCCTGTGCAGATTATTAACTATTATTAACAAATTATTAACTCATTTGAGTGGTTGTGAATCTCATCTAAGAGGATCTAAAATGTTCCAGGGTTTGATGCATTAAGTACAATGTCTACCTCCAACAGAAGCATCTGGAGGACCTCACCACCTGCGGCATATACCTCTTCTATTTGGAGTGCATACTAGAAATGACTGTGCATACCTTCTATGAGCATTCATAGCCATACTGATTCCTGACCTGTTCCCCTTTGCACATCTTTCTTGACTACATAGGTTCCCTGAAGGGTGTGCCCTCTATGTCATGCCCTGGTCATGTATGTTCTCTATGTTGGTACCTTTCCCCACTGGTGGTATGGTAACTTGTTGGAACACAAACTCTATAAGTGCATGGGGTAGAGACTAGGTAGGGGGGTAATAGCAAACACTCTTCACTTATCACTTTATTTCTTATGTTGTTTGACTAAGTGTCTTATTTTGAATTAACATGGCCTCTGCTTGGCAAAAGTTAACAAGTTGGTAAGGGTTCATGAACTAAGGTCTTAAGAGGATGGTGACTCACATAGCACATTGAACTTGGAGCAGTTTTTCTGTCTGCATACATGTAAGAGGGAGCCCCAGGTGCTACATCTGTAAAATGGGGATAATCATGCCTGTAGAATCTATTTTAAGGGGTAGTTATGAGAATCAAATAAGATAATGCTGACAAAGCACTTTTACACCTAAAAAAAATAAACAACCCTCCACATACATTCCATTCTTTTTGTTGTTAAATCTAGCAGGTCTCTGTCTTTCCCCAGAATTAGTGAAGGGCATTCATTATAAGCAAAAGAGCACTGATCGGTCAAGCTGTCACTGCAAGGAAGTGTGGCACAATGGAAACAGTCCTAGATGGGTAGCCAGAAGACGTGGGCCAGAGTCAGGATAAGCCATGTGATCCCAAGTCCCTTAACCTCCCAGCCCATTCTCCAGTTACAAAGTGGGCATGATGCTTACAGTAACTGCCTCATAAGATCATTATTCAGAAAGCACTTTGTAAACCCTGTAACACAATATAGGTATGAACAATCATTGGCTCATCCTCTTCAGTCGTGTAACCCTAAGCATGCCTCTTCTCCCCAGTTTCTTCTGCTTAAGGCCTTGCTGATAGGGAATTTGACTCTCCAGGTGGTTACAGTATCATTGTCAGGAAATATTTCCTTAGATGAAGCCAAAAATTTCTTTTCTGCATCTTCTACCTACACACTGCTCCTCCTTTTGCCTTTTTTGGACCAAGCAAAGCAAGGCAAATCCTTTAAATCATGTGTAAGACCTCATTGGCCAAAGAATATGTTTTGGGAAATCTCTGCCCAGTTCTTAACATTTCAATGACTTGAATTTTAATATGGTCTGTGATCTCTTTCTAAAGCATGATATACTTAGTATAGTAGTAAAGTAAATCCAAAGGATCCAAAAGACTGAAGGCAGGATAGGAGATCACTGTAAGCAATTGTTCCTGGAGAGGCAGGATATATGGTACAGAGGAGAGAGAAATAGATTTGGAGTCAGAAGACCTAACTCCATCTCAAACTCTAACCTTTCCATTTATTACCTGTGTGACTCTGAACAAGTCACTTCATCTCTCTGAGCCTCAGTTTCCTCATCTGTAAAATGGATGGGGAAGATAGGACTAGATGACCTCTAAGGTCCCTTGCAGTCTAAATCTATTATTATCCTATGAAGCCATAAAGAAATAAATTGATTGGTGCAAGATTTGAGGATAGTAGCCAGATAAGGCAGAGGCGGCTAGTTGTTATTGTTTGTCCTTTGTTCCCCAACAGGACCATGACATCAAGAAGGTAATGCCATGACATGCAAGTAAATCGGATTTAAGTAAGGGAGGGCAGTGCAAAGATACCAGCCTCACTTTCTCCCCTGGAGCCATCTGGGTCCAGCAGCAAGACACAGATCAGGACAACTGGAGATGGACCCCCCAGCAGGAGACTTTGGTCTTTTTAAGCTAAGGTCTTCAACAGGTCTCAGTTTGACTGAGGCAATGCCCATTCAGTGATTAAGGCTAGGTAAGAAATGTAAGAGAAGGCAATGAGTGACCAATAGGTTGCAGAAAGCAGGGAAAGACAGTAGAAATTTACCTTGTGAAAGAGGACAATCTGCCTCCTTATTGCAGATACTAATTTTTCTACCTGTATTTGCCACCAAACCAGACTCATAGGCAGTGGTATGCTTAACAATTGTCTCTCTGGAAAAAAAAATGTTTTTTCACATTTTTAAAGTGAAATTATTAGCATCTTCTTTATCACTTTATTATATCTAGACAATCAACAAAACAATAAGTCAAATTTTGATTTGTAGCATTTGCTGATTTCCAGGGTATAAATGCTCCTACTGAAATTTTAACAATCGACTTTCACAGGAGCTGGAACAAGCTGGCTCCAGCAAACCCCTATGCCATAGAGTATTTTTAATAAAATCTGGTAATTAAATGCAAAGCATAAATGTGATATTTTATGGCATTTTTTTCTAAAGAATGTTAAAGATTCATTTTGGAATGTGTCCAGTAAGATGAGTTCTCAAATGGGGATCATTTTTCATCAGTAAATTAATTCATCCTTATGAAGGATTGAAATTCTTTCAATTAATTCATCCTTATGAAGGATTGAAATTCTTTCAATCTTGGGGAATGAAGGGGAAAATTTTGTAAGACTTTGGCCAAATGATCTTCTATCAAACATAAATATTTCAGACAGCCTGGACCAAAACAAGGATTCCACATGTGACAGGGTTCCATGAAATTGTGACAAATTGTCCCATTCATGGTCACACTGCCAGATTCCATCACACAGTGTGGGAGACATTAATAAATATATGTCAGCCTGTCATCCCCTCACAAAACACTCCCTTAACCCAAACAAATGGGCATTTTGCTGCCACAATGGCGATCTTTATTTGAGAGACATACATTCAACTTGTTTGCTTCAAACAGAAAATAACACAAAACTCTTTATACCTGGAAAATCTAACAACCATTCTTTACTGGAACCACAGATCATCTCCTCTGCCTCCCAGAATCTCTGCAAGAAAGTGTAATCCTCCATCATCGAGGCTTTCAGAAAGAGTGGCAGAAAATCAGACCTAATATATTGCAAAGATGAAGTTCCAACAACAAGATAAATTGGAATGACGATCAAATAATTTTAACTTCCAATGACATGACAGCATGGCTTAACAATGTGAGACTGCTGATCCAGTTCATTTCTTACTTTCAGAGAATGTTAATGCAAGCATTATGTAGCTCTGTTCATAGTGGAGTTATTTTGGTACTTTAAATAAAAATTCTCAGTAGGAGAACTCTTCTTCTTCTCTTTCTTCTTCTTCTTCTTCTTCTTCTTCTTCTTCTTCTTCTTCTTCTT
>NW_020954550.1:35066211-35067854 GCF_900497805.2 Vombatus ursinus
TTCTTCTTCTTCTTCTTCTTCTTCTTCTTCTTCTTCTTCTTCTTCTTCTGAAAGAAGAAGGAAACCTTTTTCAGTGTAGATAGGCATATTCTGTACAACATTTAGTCTTAGGAAGTTACCTGAGGCACTAAGATGTTAAGTGACTCACCCAGGGTCACAGAGCCAACATGTTCAAGATACTGCTTGAACCAATGTCTTCCTCACTCCTAACCCAGCACTATCTCCATTATGTTACCCGGACACAATAAATTACAGGATCATAGATTGAGAGCTGGAAGGGACCAACCCATTCATGTTAGAGTTGAGTAAATTGAGACCAGAGAGATTCAAGTGACTTGATGTGGGTTACACAGCTAAGTGTCTAAGGTGGAAAATGATACCAAGTTTTCCTGATGCCATGGTCAATATTCCACCAGCTATACCATGTAGCCTCTTAAATACTTCATATGAAACACAATATCCCTCAAAACTAAAAAAAAGTTACTTGGCAGGATACCCTTCCAATAAAACTCACACCTACCTCTTATGATGAGATATAGCATTGAGGTAACTTCCAAGTACATTAGTGTTAGGGCCCCCTAGCTCTATCCAAGCTCCCCTTTAGTTAATGGCTCTTTCAAGAGCACTAAATGGGACCTTTTTGCACTGAAAGAGTCCCTTCAGTGCATATGGCTAAGCAGTGCTCTGCCAAAAACCTGCTATTCAGCACAGAAAGAGGCATCATTAATGTGCATTCACTGAACCTCATATTTGCAGAGTGGTTTGCTCATTATCTCCATCATCCCTGTTATGATAGTGATGGGTATAATACAGTTAATAACCGGGAATTTAGAACTGACTGAAATATGGAGAAAATTCATTAGTCTTGATCTGGTAGATTTCAAATCATAGTAAGGTGGGGAGAAATCAATAGATGCTAATGTTACAAGTATGCATTTAAGCTTGTCCCTTGGATTCTTCTTCCAGTTCTGCCTCCAATTCATTATGTGAGAGATCTAAGTTACCTTCACCCATCTTTGACTCAGTTGGCCCAGATTTCTCCACAGGATAATGTTTTCCTGATTATTCAACTAAAAGATACTCCCTGACTACTCTGCCCTCCCTTCCCTGCCCCCTCCTGGGGGGGGGGAAGTATATAAACTGCCAGAGTTAGTTTGGGGTTGGGTTTTGCAAAATCAGGGTTTTTACCCAACAATGGATAATTTGGGTTTTGGTTTTGGCGCCATGCAATATAAGAACATGAAGCATTTTCACTTTCCAAGCTTTCTTTACTAACTGGTGACGCATTCTGAAACAAGAATCATTTTTTTCCTTTCCAATGATTCTTTCCTGCTGTAAAGACAGTTGTGTGTGTGTGTGTGTGTGTGTGTGTGTGTTATTTTCCAGGTATAAAAAAACTGCAACCCAATGAAAACATACAATATCATCATTGCAAAATTATTCATCAGAGTAGACAAAATCCCAATATCCTCTGTCTTCTTGAACAAGGAGAGATGCTAAGGGTTTGGGGTGAGATAAACCATGGGCAAGCATTCTTTACTACTTAAAAGGAAAATAGTGGCTTCTTACTTTTTAACTTGGTCATCTCTCCCTAGGTTCCAACACCCCTCCATACACACACACACACACACACACACACACAC
>NW_020954550.1:35067864-35259407 GCF_900497805.2 Vombatus ursinus
CTTGGACAGTCTTTGGGAGATAATGGAGGACAGAAGGCCCCGGTGTGCTGTGGTCCATGGGGTCAAAGAGTCTGACATGACCGACCCACAATAACCACCTTGAATTCAGAATCCTGCTTTGCCACTAGTTGCCTTCATGACCTTGGGAAAGTTATTTCAATGATATAGTCCTCAGCATCTTCATCTGTAAAATCAGGGGGTGAGACTCTATAATTCCTTTCATCTTTGATCTTCCTTTCACATCAGAGATAAATACCAGCTACCAGTGGTCCTTACCCTCCTTCCTGTTCCAGGAGAGAGTGAAAGCCTTTCACATCCTTTCTAGTGCTGCCTTGCTACCTGTCTGTCTGCACCCTGTCTCCCTTCCTGTAAAATAGTGTAAGCAAAAGTATGCCCCGGCAAAGGTGGAGACACTTCCAAATGCAGGGGAGTACCCATTATCAAGCCCCACCAAAGTCAGGGGTTTAGAAAGGCCTTAGCCCAGTGATCTGCAATTCCCCTGGAGCTGCTGCTAAGCCAACCTATCCCTTGGGCTTCCAGTGGTTTTGACAAAAGGTTAATTCCATAAATAGTTCTTCCAATTCTGATGCCTCCTCATAGTCTCTGGGACACTTGAGTCTTAAATTCAAGATCTAGACTTTATTTGCAGGAATAAATCAGGAAAAGAAGTGTCTGGCTAAAGCAACTAACCTGTCATTTTCTCTTTCTATTTTGAAGCTGACAGTTTGGGAGTTAGCTTGTCCCTGGGGAAAAAAAAAAAGCATTTAGAAAATGCTTGGTTGGGAGGCCTGCTTTTCATGCTTTGAATGAAACCTGTGGTCAGAGATAAACTCTATAGCATACCTTCTCATTTCTATTTTGTCTGTACATATTCCCTTTTTTTTTTTTAAAGAAAGAGAAAAGTTACTTGTTTACAAAATGATGTAGAAATATCTGTAAAATACCTAGAAAATATTTATTTACTGAAGCTTAACTAACTCTATAAAACATAAAAAGTATCCTACTTTATAAAGTTAAAAACTAGAGTTTTCTTCTCTCTCTCTCTCTCTCTCTCCCCCCTCCTTCTTAGCTCCCACCCTATTTAGTCTCACTGTCTCTCCCTCCTTTCCTTTCCTCTCCTTGCTCCCCTCCCCCCACAGTGAGTAAATATGATTTTCATTTCACTTTGGGCCTGCATTTTAATAGAGCCTGCTTTGTTTAGATGCCCCAGCCTCCTGTTCTCGCTTCAAGTTGAATGTTATAGAAATGTTGTTGCAAGCCTCAATCAGAATGACTGCAATGTTTTTGTAGGGTGTCTCCTTCCCAGTCATCATTAATGTTTACAGTTTCAATAGCAACGTGCATTGCTATAGTAACTCTTAAAGGGGCATTCTTCCCCCCAAAATGAGACTGGAAAGAAAACAAATCCTGGCATTTAGACCAAAAGTTCCTGACATATTGATTGGCATTTAGATAGCTCCAAAAAGTGTGCTCAGAAACCCGAGGGTCTCTTATCCCATTAAATCAGTTTTACATAGTGTTGGATGATGAAAAGTAGCAGAATTTGGACAAAAGCCCCATTTTTTTCTTTTAAAAAAACTTTTTAGAAATATAACTTCTCTCACTGCTGAGGGAAAGTATGTGAAAAAGGAAAACAGACCCTGGGCAGAAAAATTTTTTTTTTCAATGTGAACAATTCAACTGCTAATAAGAGAGTAAATAAGCCTATTTAAAATTTCATATTTACCTCTTGGATAATAAAGGGAAAGAAAATCATTCTATCTAATTATACTTCAGACTGTTTATCAGTATAATGGTTCACATGTACACAAAATATTTGTATTATGCATACCTAAGATGATGTGGTGAATGGGAGGAATGCTATAAAATAAAAAGTGGTATTCCATAACAAATCATGACTAAGATGCTGATTTATTACAAGATTTTTGGAGCTACCCCCTTCTCTTACCTAAGGATAATTCTTATAGCCAGGAGATTTGTTAGGCTCTCCCTGTATCTTCAATATGCCAGGAATTCTGTTTCAGTTTCAAGATGTCATTGGCCCTGGACAATGCTTATATCATCAATCTACCTTGGACACTAGTATGCTCAAAGTAAATAAACTTACCCTCCCTTTTTTCCAACTTAAAAATGGGTGGGGTGGTAGGAAGGTACTTGCCCTACGACTTTAGGGAATTACTGCTATGAATAATAGCATCACCTCCACAAAGCCTTTAGAGCTTGGAGAAAGAATGAAACTATCTAGGTATATTCTTTTTTTTTAATTATTATTTATATAACATCCTTTAAAAAAAAACTCAAGTTACAAATTATCTCCCTCCTTTCCATCAAGAAGGCAAGTAATATCATATCAATTATACATATGAAATAATGCAAAACATATTTCCACATTAGACATGTTGCCAAAAAAAAATCAAAGAAAGAAAGAAAAATAGAATGGAAAAAATATATACTTCAGATTGAACCCAGAGTTCATCAGTTCTCTCTGAAGGTGAATAGCATTTTCTCAGCATGAGTCATTTGGAATTGTCTTAGATCAATGTATTGATCAAAGTAGCCAAGTCTTTCACAGTTAATCATCATTATAATATTGCTGTTATTATGTACATCATTACAATATTATTGCTATTATATATAATGATCTCTTGGTTCTGTTCACTTTACTCTGCATTAATTCATCTAGATCTTCCCAGGTTTTTCTGAACACTGCTCATCATGTCTTATAACATTACAGTATTCCATCACAGTCATACACCACAACTTGTTCAGTCACTCCAATTGATGGCCATTTCCTCAATTTCCAATTCTTTGCCACCACAAAAGGAACTGCTATAAATATTTTTGTACATAGGGGTCCTTTTCCTTTTTCTTTAATTTCTTATGGTACAGACCTAGTAATGGCATTGCTGGATCATAGGGTATGCACAGTTTTATAGCCCTTTGGGCATGATTCCAAACTATTTTCCAGGATGGATGGGCCAGTTCACCGCTCTACCAACAATGCATTAGTTTCCCAGTTTTTCTACATTCCTCCCCCCCCCAACATTTGTCATTTTATCTTTCTGTTATGTTAGTCAATCTGATAGGTATGAGGTGGTACTTCAGAGTAGTTTTAATTTGCATTTTTCTAATCAATAGTGATTTAGAGAATTTTTCCACATGATTTTACATTATGTAGGTATATTCTTAAACCATTTTTAAGCCATTCTCCAACCAGTATTTATTTGTAAATAAAAAGTTCTTATCTGTACAAATAGATAGCTCAAGAATTTCAAAACGGTAAATTGTAAAACCAGACATATAATGCACTGTCTTTGTGTAATGTTTACCCACCACCTTCCAATTAATTGTCTGAATAATATAATGCACCAACTTTGTGTAAAGTTCCCCCTCCCATCTCCTGACTTTTGATTTAGTAGTTCTTTATATCTTCAACAAAAGGTGAAATACCACTTTAGAAACAGGAAAGTGAGGCCCAGATTAGTTATTTGCTTAAGGTCACACATTAGTTACAGCAGCTAGATGGCAAAGTGGATTGAGCATCAGGAAGCCTCATCTTCCTGAGTTCAAAATCTGGCCTCAGACACTTACTAGCTGTCTGACCCTAGATAAGTCACTTGAACCTGTTTGCCTCAGTTTCCTCATCTCTAAAATGTGCTAGAGAAAGAAATGGCAAACTACTCCAGTATCTTTGCCAAGAAAACCACAAATGGGAGTCAGGAAGAGTCAGACACAACTGAAAAACAACTGAACAACACACTAGTTGAGACTAGAAATTAATCTGCCTTCTTCCTGATACCACTACATTCTATGGCAAGAATATTCTTTCCACTGATAAACACCAAACTTCA
Organism: Vombatus ursinus; assembly: GCF_900497805.2. Lineage (NCBI taxonomy): Eukaryota > Metazoa > Chordata > Mammalia > Diprotodontia > Vombatidae > Vombatus > Vombatus ursinus. The sequence goes on from NW_020954550.1 coordinate 35,071,716, forward strand.
GCTTTCCCACTAAGACAAGCTATGATTTTCATTTCTTTTTTTTAATATTTTTTTCTTTATTTGCTTTGTTTATTTTTTTGTTTTCAACATTTACTTCCACAAGATTTTGAGTTCCAAATTTTCACCCCATCTCGCCCCTCCCCCCACCCAAGATGGCATGCATTCTAAATACTCCTTCCCCTAGTCTGCCTTCCTTTCTATTTCTCCGCCCCCTTCTCTTATCCCCTTCACCTTCAATTTTCCTGTAGGGCAGGATGGATTTCTGTACCCCATTTCCTGTATTTCTTATTTCCAAGTTGCATGTGAAAACATTTTTTTTAAACATGTGTTTTTAAAAGTTTGGGTTCCAAATTTTCTCCCTTCCTCTCTCCCCACCCACCCTCATTGATAAGGCAAGCAACTAAATATAGGTTATATATGTGCAGTTATGCAAAACATTTCCATAGTAGACATGTTGTGAAAAACTAACTTTATTTCTCCTAATCCTATCCCACCTCCCCCATTTATTCTGTTCTCTCTTTTGACCCTGATCCTCCTCAGAAGTATTTGCTTCTGATTACTCCCTTTCCCAATCTGCCCTCCTCTCTGTCATTCCCCTACTCTCTTGTCCCCTTCCCCCCCTATTTTCCTGTAGGGTAAGACAGATTTCCATACCCAATTGAGTGTGTATATTATTCCCTCCTTAAGTCAAATCCTGTGAGAATAAGATTCACTCATTCCCTCTCACCTTCCCCCTTTTCCCCTCCATTGTAAGAGCCTTTTCTTTTCTGTTTTGTTTTGGGTTTTTTTGTGGGATAATTTACCCCATTCTACCTCTCCTTTTCTTCTTTTCCTGGTATATTCCTCTCTCAACCCTTAATTTTATTCTCCAGATATGACCCCTTCATTTTCAACTCACCCTGTACCTGCCATCTATCTATCTATCTATATCTATATATAAGTACATATAATTTTTCCCCTCCAACTACCCTAATACTGACAAAGGTCTCATGAGTTACAAATATCACCTTTCCATGCAGGAATGTAAACAGTTCAAACTTAGTAAGTCTCTTATGATTTTCTCTTTCCAGTTTATCTCTTCATGTTCCACTTTAGTCTTGTATTTGAAAATCAAATTTTCTATTCAACTCTGATCTTTTCATCCAGAATGCTTGAAAGTCCTCTATTTCACTGAATGACCATGTTTTCCCCTCCAGGATTATGCTCAGTTTTGCTGGGTAGGTAATTCTTGGTTGTAATCCTATCTCCTTTGCTCTCCAGAATATTATATTCCATGCCCTGCGGTCCCTTAATGTAGAAGCAGCTAAATCTTGTGTTATCCTGATTGTGTTTCCACAATACTTGAATTGTTTCTTTCTGGCTGCTTGTAATATTTTCTCCTTGACCTGGGAACTCTGGAATTTGGCTACAATATTCCTAGGAGTTTTCCTTTGGGGATCTCTTTCAGGCAGTGATGGGTGGATTCTTTCAATTTCTATTTTGCCCTCTGGTCCTAAAATATAGGGGCAGTTTTCCTTGATCATTTTTTGAAAGATGATGTCTAGGCTCTTTTTTTGATCATGGCTTTCAGATAGTCCAATAATTTTTAAATTCTCTCTCCTGAATCTATTTTTGAGGTCAGTTGTTTTTCCAATGAGATATTTCACATTGTTTTCTAATTTTTCATTCTTTTGGATTTGTTTTACAGTGTCTTGATTTCTCATAAAGTCACTAGCTTCCAGTTGCTCTATTCTAATTTTTAAGGAAGTATTTTCTTCAGTAAGCTTTTGACTTTCTTTTCCATTTGGCCAATTTTGCTTTTTAGGGCAGTCTTCTCCTCATTGGCTTTTTGGACGTCTTTTGCCATTTAGGTTAGGCTATTTTTAAGGTATTATTTTCTTCAGTATTTTTGGGGGTCTCCTTCAGCAAGCTGTTGACTTGTTTTTCATGATTTTCTTGCATCACTCTCAGTTTTTCCTCTACTTCTCTTACTTGCTTCTCAAAATCCCTTTTGAGCTCTTTCAAGGCCTAGGACTGATTCATATTCTTCTTGGGGGCTTTGGATGTAGGAGCTTTGGCTTTGTTTTCTTCTGGTTGTATGTTTTGATCTTCTTTGTCACCAAAGTAAGAAAATATAGTCTGACTCTTTTTGCGCTGCTTACTCATGATCCCGGCCAATTACTTGAGTTTTAAACTCTTTATTAAGGTAAAAGTCTGCTTCCAATGTGAAGAGTGTATTGTCCCAAGCTTTGGGGGTTTGTACAGCTGTTTTCAGAGGTACTTCTAGGGACCTGTAAATTTTCTCTCCACCACCACAACAAACTCCACCGCACCAGCACTCCTCCTCGTCCCAGGACCACCCCTCAGAACTTTGACCCAGATCCAAGCACCGGTAAAGCAAGAGATTCCTGCTTCAGCACTGGCAAAGAGATCCCTGCAATCCCTCTCTGATCACCCACTCAATTCCTCCTCAGTTTGTGGACCAGAAGCTCAGGAAAAAGCTGCGGCCCTGGGCTGCGCTGGAGACTTGTGGCTGAGACCTAGCTCCTCTCTCACTGCAGTCACAGACTTTTCCCACTGACTTTCTAAGTTGTCTTTGGTGTTCAGGGGTTGAGAAGTCTGGAAACCACCACAGCTGCCCATGATTCAGCTCTCTGAGGCCTGCTCCAGGGTCTCTGCAGCCTGCATACCCACACCGAACTGTGCTCCTCTCCCCGCCTGGCATGATATATCTTTCTGATCCACCATCCAGGCTGTCTTTGGCTGGAAATTTGTTTCACTCTGTCTTTTTGTGGATTCTGCTGCTTTAGAATTTGTTTAGAGCCATTTTTTATAGGTATTTGGAGGGCTTTGGGAGAGAGTTCAAGACAGTCACTGCTTTCCCTCTGCCATCTTGGTTCCACCGATTTTCATTTCTTAATGGCAATGCTGTTAATTCAATTCAATTCAATTCAATAAATATTCATTAAGAGCTGTGCCAGGCACTCTACTAATTGCTAGGGATATAAAAAGAGATAAAAGATAGTCCCCGCCCCTCAAGGAGCTTACAATCTAAGGGGGGGGGAAGAGGTGGAACAAAAGGAACAAATATATATAAAGCAAGTTTATAAATAGGATAAATAGGAAATAACTAACAAAGGGAAAATGCTTGAATTTAAAAGGATTTGGGGAAGGCTTCTTTTAGAAAGTGAGAGGCTAGGGAGGTCAGTAATCAGAGTGGTGGAGGAAGAGCATTCTAGATATGAGAGACAGCTAGAGAAAAAGCCCCAGAGAGATGGAGTGTCTTGATCTTAGAACAGCCAGGAAGCCAGTGTCACGATCTAAGAGTATGTACTGGGGAGTAAAGTGTAAGAAGACAGCAAAGGTAGGAGGGGGCTAAGTTATGAAGGACTTTGAATGCCAAACAGAGCGTTTTGTGTTAACCCTGAAGGCAACAGGAAGTCACTGGAGTTTATTGAGAAAAAGAGTGAGTGACATGGTCAGACTTTAGGAAAATCACTTTAGTGGCAGAATGGAGAATGGATTCAAGTGGGGAGAGACTTGAGGGAGACAGACCCACCAGGAGGCTATTGCAGTTATTGAATTATGAAGCGATGGGGGCCTGCATTACAGTAGTGGCAATGTCAGAGGAAAAAAGGGGGCATATTTGAGAGATGTTGCAAAGGTGGAATCGGCTAGCAACAACTTGGATATGAGTTTGTTGTTCAGTTTCAGTTATGTCTGCCTCTCTTTAACCTCATTAAGGTTTTCTTGGCAAAGATACTGGAGTGGTTTTGCTATTTCCTTCTTCAGCTCATTTTACAAATGAGGAAACTGAGACAAACAGGTTTAAGTGACTTGCCCAGAGTCACACAGCCAGAAAATGTTTGAGGCCAGATTCGAACTCAGGAAGAGGAGGTCTTCTTGATTCTAGGCCCAGCCCTCTATCCACTGCACCACCAAGCTGCCTTTTGGCTATAAAGGGTGAGAGGTAGTGAGGAATCCAAGATGAGGAATCCTGGGTTGTGAGCCTGAGGAACTGGGAGTATGGTGTTAACCTCTACAGTAATAGGGAAGGTAGAAGGAAAGGGTTTGGGGGAAAGATAAGGAATTACGTTTGGGACATGTTGAATTTAAGATACCTATGGGAAATCTAGTTTGAAAGGCAGTTGCAAGATTGGAGGTCAGCACAGAGATACTGGGGCAGAAAAGGTAGAGCTAAGAATCATCAACTTAAAGATGGTAATTAAATTTATGAGAGCTGATAAGATCACCAAGTGAAGTAGTATAGAGGGAGAAGAGAAGGGGACCTAGGACAGAACCCTGAGGGACACCTATGGTTAAAGGGAGTGATCTGAAGAAGGATCCATCAAAGGAGATAGAGAAGGAATGGTCAGATAGGTAGGAGGAAAAACAGGAGAAACTGGTATCCCAAAAACTGAAAGAGAAGAGAATATCATGGAGGCAAGAGTGATCAATAATATTAAAAGCTCCAAAGAAATCTTTTTTTTTTTTGAGAGAAGACCATTGGATTTGGCAACTAAGAGAGAGGTGGGTCAGTAGATAGAGCACCAGGCCTGGAGTCAGAGTGACTTTTCTTCCTGAGTTCAAATCTGGCTTCAAACTCTCCCTAGCTGTATGACCCTGGTCAAGTCACTTAACCTTGTTGGTCTCAGTTTCCTCATCTGTAAAATGAGCTGAAGAAGGAAATGGCAAACTACTCTATCATCTTTGCCAAGAAAATCCCACAAGGAGTCATGAAGAGTCAGACACTACTATAAAATGATAGAACAACAACTAAATAGATCATTAATAACTTTGGAGAGAACAATTTTAGTGGATTGATAGGATCAGAAGCCAGATTGTAAGGAGCTAAGAAGAGAGTGAGAGGGGAGAAAGTGGAAGTACCTATTATAGATGGCCTTTTTGAAAAGTGTAGCTACAAAGGCCTGAAGTATGATAATAGCAGGGATGGAAGAATTAAGTGAGGGTTTTTTCAGGATGGGGGGACTTGGGCATGTTTGTAGGCAATAGAAAATGAGCCAGTAGAGAGGAAGAGATTGAGAATAAATGAGAGAGTGGGGATGACAGAGGGGGCAATCTGTTGGAGGAGACTGGAAAAAATTAGATCACTTGAACAAGTGGAGGGATTGCCTTTGGTAAGGAGTAAGACCCCTTCATCACAGGAAATAGGGGTGAAGGAGAAGAAAGTGGCAGGCAGTACCTGAGTGATAGGAGATGAGGAAGAGGGGGAAGCCACCTTTTCCCAAACTTTACTCTTTAAAACACTGGCATTTCCTGAATGATGAATAAGGGGCCCTATTAAAAAAATTTATGCTAATGATAATTTTATCTAAAATATTTAAAATGAAATTATATGTATTGCAAATACTTATTGCATGGGGAGTTCTGTGGTATAAAACCATGTTTAATTTCCTTTTATTTGCTCCAAAATGTAACCAACCATCCCTTTGTTCAGAGTGTTTCATGCCCACGGGCCAGAATTTATGGGTTCTGTCAATATAATTTAAGTCCCAAAGTGTTTGGTGGCCAAATTAGTTTGGGAAAAAATGACTTAGGAGAAATGTCATTTATTATATTGAGAGAAGATCCATTAAGATGAACCACAAGTGTCTTCACTTACCCCTACACTTACCCTACAATTTATTTTTCTTATTGACTAGAAATATTCCCTGACATTTCATAAGGGCCAAACCAATGTGATTATCTAGCCTGGAGGCTGTTTAACAGTGAATGGGCTGAAAAATCTAAACCATTACTAATGGAATGAGCAGTCATCCCCTGAGGAACATCTTTTTCCCCTTATGAGTCCCTTCTGTCTTTCCTCCCTTCCTTCATATAGGCCTTTTAATCCTGTTTTTAACTGAAGAATCTTTCTGATTCTAAAGGATTTCCTAGGGATGACTGTATCTGATAAGCATTCCTCAGCCAAGAGAAACAAGGGGTCACCAAGAATTGCCATAGAATCTATAATAAGCAGGGAGGTCAGTGAACTTTTTTTGAAAAAAATAATTTTATGACTAAATTTAACATAATTGGTTTTCTTTGTAATCCTATATATTTTATTTTATGAATTAAAAGACATTATTCTGAGAAAGGGTATATTCAGCTACACCAGAGGGCCAAAGACACTTAGAAAGGAGATAGCTGATCTTGTGGAAAGGAGTAGAACGATCTGACCTGTTTACAGGAAGGAACTCATATCTGTGAAGGAAAAGCTGAGGAGAGTCCTAGGATTTTTTAAAAATAAATTTTATTGATATATTTGTTTTTTCTATCACTTATATTTTTCATTGTAATCATACTACTCCCTCCCCATACAGCCCTCCTTAATAACATTTTTTTGTGTCAATAAGCATTTATTAAACCTCAACTTTGTTCCAGGCACTGGGCTAAATAGGAAAGAAAATAGGAAGAAAGACAAACAAACAAACAAACAAACAGAGGAAAATTTCATCCCTGCTATCCAAGAGCTCACAGTATAATGGAACATTTGTTTTTTTGTTTTGTTTTGTTTTGTTTTGTTTTTAAAGAATGGAACTAGGGAAGGAAAAAGGATTTATTAAGTACCTATTATGTGTCATGCACTGTGTGCTAAGCACTTTACAAATATTCTCATTTGAGCCTCACAACAACCCTGGGAGGTTAGTATTATCATCATCTGCATTTTACAGTTAGAAAACTGAGGCAAACAAAGGTTAAAAAAAAAAAAAAAAGCAAAACCTATCAACACATTAGGAAGCAGATAGGTGGCTCAGTGGACAGAATGCTGGGCCTGGAGTCTGGAAGACCTGAGTCTTCAAAGCCAGTTTCAGACACTCACTAGCTGTATAACTCTGAGCAAGTCACTTAACCTCTCTTTGCCTTGATCCATTGGAGAAGGAAATAGTAAACCACTCCAGTATCTTTGCAAGAAAATCTCATGTATGGTATTGTCCAAGGGTCATGAAGAGTTGGATATGACTGAACAACAACAATCAGCACATCAAAGAAGCCCTGGCAGCAAGGTGGTGCAGTGAATAGAGCACTGGCCCTGAAGTCAGGAGGACCTAAGTTCAAATACGGCCTAAGACCAAACACTTGACACTTACTAGCTGTGTGACCCTGGGCAAGTCACTTAACCCCAATTGCCTTTAAAAAAAAGAATGTCTTATGCAATATTCCACACCTGCCAACCCCAATTCCACAAAGAGGGATGTGTATGGGAGAAAACTAGGGGTGTGGGGAGAGTGTCTCCTCATATCTCTTCTTTGAGCCAAAACATCTCTTTAACATTTTTCTAACATTCAGTTTCAATTATTTTGTGGTGGTGTTTTGTTTTTTTTTTCCTGTTACATTGGAGCCATACTGTTTTCCTGGGACTGATTAATTCCTTCCATGTCAGTTCATGTAAGTCTTTCTGTGCTTCTCTGTATCTAATATGATCATTATTAATTAATAATGATTAATAATTAATTAATGATGATTAATAATTACACAGTAATATTTTATTACATCTGTGTACTATGGTTTGTTTAGCCATTCCCCAATTAATGAGCATCTGCTCTCCTTACAACCACAAAAAGTGCTGTTACAAATGTTTTGATATATAATATATTTTGATATACTCCTTTTTGTCAATAAATTCCTTGGAGTCATTCTACTCAGCAGGGGAATCTCTGTGACAAAGGATATGGACATTTTATTTGCATCATTCCAAATTGCCTTTTAGAATGGTTGAACAAATTCACAGCTCCACCACAAACACATTAGAATACTTCTCTTCACACAACACCATATAATTTTACAGTAAAATTAGAGGAGATTTTAGAGATGACCAAGTCTAACTCCCTCACAGCAGATGCTACCACTGGGGCATCACGGATAACAAACACTTGTTCAATTATCCCAGATCTAGTGGTACCAAGCAATTCTTTAGAATCAAACTTCTTTTTGGACATAGTAGGGAAAAATAGAAGGCAAAAATTTGATAGCTATATGATGATACAGTAAGTAAGAGGAAGCAACCACATATAGATGTGTATATTTGTGTATATATAATATATATGCATGCATACACACACATCTCACTCTCAATTATCTGTGCTACTGAGAATAAAACTGAGAACATCATGAACCAAAAATATTTATTTAGACAAATATTTCTACCTTCTCTCAATATCAAATGCATGGTGAACGTGTATTCAGAAGAGCTGGGTTCAAGTCCCCACTCTACTAGTAATTAGCAATATTATCTTGGGCAAATCATTAAATTCTGAGCCCCAGTTTCCTTATCTGTGAAATGGGAATAAAAATACCTTACCTATCTACTTAACTAAATTGTCATGAGAAAAATATCTGAGTAATTTAAATGAATGAATGGATTAAAGAAAAACAACATTTATTAAATGCTTACAACTTGCCAGGCACTCCCCTAAGCACTGGGATTACAAATAAAAGTAAGCAAGTACAAATATAAGTAAAGTCTCTGCCTTAGAGCTTATCTTCTAATGATGGCAGCCTAGGTTGTTTATTTACTATTATTATTTCCTTATTTGGATCAGAATTCTTAAGTTCCATCAAGGATCAGGTTAAGCCATCTCCATGAGGTTGTTTTTGGTCCCCTTGGGGCCCTCAACTTCTGTATAATTATTTGGTTTTGTGTCTCATAATGATTTATCTGTATATATATATTGTTTACCTCATCTAGAATCATAGAGCTTAAATTCTATAGTGGGAAAGTATATTTCAGTCTTGTCTTTTCATCCCCAGTACCAAACACAGTGCCTTGCACATAGCAGGTGATTAATAAATGCTTGTAAACATCAATTTACTACAGACATGAATGGTAAAGGTAAGAAAGAAATTATAAACCTGTGCTCACCTCCCTCCCATGGGTCCCTGGCAGAGTAATCACCAGACTGGACGAAGCCAAGGAAAAGGGAAAAAATGGACTCTGGGACAGACATGAACCATCAGCCGAGCATGTGACAGGGAAGTCTCTTTCTTGGGCTCAGACTTTGTACCTGTTTGTCCTACTGGTCCTGGTGATGTGAAACAGACAGAAAAGACAAGCTTATTAAGCAGATCATCTGCCTTCAGCCTGAACTCAGTAAACCAAAGAGAAAGGACATTCAAAGATCAGTGAGGCAGTCATTACTCACCAACCCTGGAGGATGGTAAATTTTAGGAATTCATAACTGAGCATTCTCCTAAGGGTTATTTAAATAACCTCTGTCTCTTGGGGCCATGCTCAGCCAAGGAAATTGAGACCCACCCATCTGCAATAATCTGTGATTGGAAGCGATTTGAAACCTAACCACATAGCCTATTGGTCAGAAAGAATCCACACATCAGAATTTGAAGTGAAACATACATGTGAAGCATTGGGATTCCCAACTGATATTTGCTTTTCCACATGCAGTTCTGTAGGCAGCTTCCTGGTCTATATCACACACACACACAAACAATATTCATATAAAACCACTTATGATGGAGATACACTAAAAAGAGAAAGGTCTGGCATATCTGTGGCTCCTGGGCCTATAAGAAATCAGACAATGGGACTAAATGAAACATAATTTTTTTTGTTTGTTTTTCATGTTTATTTTATTTTTCCCATGTAAAGTGCCCTTGTTGGATTTCACGTGAATTTGGGATAGAGAACTGATTATATGTGGAAGTATTCACTCAGTCTAATGAGGGAAGAAGTAGGAAGAGGAGACCAAGAGATTCAATCCCTCAACAAGAATATATGCAGCCTTCGCTTTGTCAGACATCAGGCCAAGCAGTGAGGATACAAACAAACAAAAATGCCAAAATACAGTCCCTGCCCTTAAGGAGCTTATGCTCTAATGGGATAAATATATGTAAGGAACTAGACACTTATGAGATATATATCATGTAAATGGAAAGTAATCTCAGAAGAACGTGGTGAAGTAGAGTGAGGAAAAGAAAAGGCCTCTTACATAAAGTTGATCTGAGTCTTGAAGGAAGTCATGGAAGTGAGGAGTTAGAGATGAAGAGAGAAAACATTCCAGGCATAGGGGACAGCCAGTGCAAATGCAGAGTGAGGAAGAATGGTGTCCTGTGTGAGGAATAAGAGTAGAAAGAGAAAGGATATAGCATTTGTTGACTATGTGAGGACAGTCCCAGTTTTGAAGGAGTAGGAAGAAGAATCAGATTACCCTGTAACTTCACCAACTGATCAACTCAGCACTTTGAAGCAATCTATTAATATGTATTGAGCAACCATAATGCCACTTTATTGTTTTTGTTTTTTGTGAAGCAATCAGGATTAAGTGACTTGTCCAGAGTCACACAGCTAGTAAGTGTCAAGTGTCTGAGGCTGGATTTGAACTCCGGTCCTCCTGACTCCAGGACTGGTGCTCGATCCACTGTGCTGCCACCATAATGTCACGTTAACAATAACTGACATTTATAGGGCAATTTAAGAGTTGCTAAGCACTCTATAGGGCAGGTAGGTGGTGCAGTGAATAGAGCACTGGGCTTAGAATCAGAAAGACTCATCTTCATAAGTTCAAATCCAGTCTCACACACTTATTAGCTGTGTGACCCTGAGCAAGTCACTTAACCCTGTTTGCCTTAATTTCTTCATCTATAAGATGAGCTGTAGAAAGAAAGGGCAAACCACTCCAGTATCTTTGCCAAGAAAACTCCAAAATGGGATCACAGAGAATCAGATACAACTAAACAACAACAAAACAAGGACTCTCTCTATTTATTATTTCATTTGATCCTCATAGCAACCCTGTGAGGTAACAGCTGTTTGCCTCCATTTTACAGATGAAGATATTGACAATCAGAGAAATTGAACCACTTGCCTCTGGGTCACACAGTTAATCAGTGTCAGATATGGGATTGAAATCCATGCCCTTCTAATTCTAAATCCCAAACTCTATTCACTATAATACTCTCACCTTCCAATGTAGTAGGTATCCTTGTGAGAAGTAGGAGAATATGACTTTAATATATTTCATCAGTGTGGGTATTCCTTCCATTAAAAAAGATCTTGTGAGATTCTTGCTTGTTTTTCCGTATATATTCTCCAGAGGTTGTGTCCATGGATGTCTTCCTTTTATCCTTCTAGAATCTTTTAGAATATTGAAATGCCTGAGCTATCATTGCCTTTTTGCTATCAATAAAAAAAAATCCTCAATAATGTCTTAGGAGCAGTTTCTGCTACTCATTTTATCACTGATACCTTGCTACAATCAGGGACTATGCCTACATAATGTCTCAAAGAAGAAAAGACTGCAGAACAGTGGAAATGATTGCAAACAATGTTTTCACCAAAAATGTGACCAAGAAGACATCAGCCAGTACCAACCTATAAGCCTGCCTTTTCATCTCTACAAAATCATCATGGATGATCTATGCACACAGAGGACAGAAAATATAAGAAAACTGAACAGGGAGGCATTTAAGACAAAGCGATTTTCTACAGGATACCATTTTAACAAAGGTAGACAACTGCCTAAAAGGTATTGAGACTATAAGATACTTTGATTTTAAGAAAATATTTTACTCAGTAGACCAATCTTTAGCCTTAAAGTCATTTTTCACAAAAAGGTGTCACTTGTATGTTTATTAAATTCATATCAGATGCAACATAATTTTTGAATGTAGATTGATGGATATTAATTATAGCCAGTGTTGAGTGATGGGCAAATGCCCAATATTAGCTTAAGAGACTGTCCAATGTTGAATAAACAAAATATCAGAAAAACACCTATTTGAGGGATAAATGGTACTTTCAATATCATTAATTTATCAGTTCTCATTCACCTAATATATTGACTTTCTTTAACATGTGAATATTTTCTCCGTAGATTACTTTATAATTTTATATAGCAAAGGTTTCAATCAAGGGGTACACTTGGGGCATCTCCCTTACCCCCCCACTCTTGGATGTTGTATGCTCAGGAAATGCAAATGAATGTATAGTGCCTGATACTCCTATCTAAGATGTCCTTCTTGGATTTCCGGAAGAACGGAAAACTTCTACTCTTCCCCTCAAGAAAAAAAACTGACCACTGATCTCCTATGGAATAGTAGAACCAACCTGATTATAAGCATAAACAAAACACAATTAGGAAAGTCAATTTGCTGTGACCAAAAAAAAAAAATCACCACTTGCATTCCAAAGCTGAGTAGTAATTAGTCGGGGATTACTTGCTGTTTAGGATTTCTCAGCCCACTATTCCTCTTCACAAGTATAATAATTGACATATAAACTAGGTAACTTTAGCAGAGTTTGGATTTAATTTGTCTTGCAAGTGGCTAAGTGAACAGTATGGGGGGGAAAGGGAGAGGTAATTTTGTAAAAAAAAAAAAAAAGAAAAAGAAAAAAAGCATTTTATTACATTTTTCCTGTATAACAAAAGCTATTTTCTGCCACAGTTTTTTCACGCAATCAAATGGACCAAAGATGAGATTTTTATGACCAATAATTATTTAATATGATAGTGCCTGATCTATCTTTGGGAAGATGGAGATTCCTATGCCATCTATAGTCCTGTCCATGGAGGTATCCCCAGTGCTTAGTTGCAAAGTATATTTTGCTAAATTCTTCCATCATCAGTCTTTGTCTAGTGTTTTATCTTTTTCTTTTATTTGGGTTTTCAGTACTTCAGCATGTTATTTCACTGAATAGAGGATCCATGAGAAAGGTGGGTGACAATACAATCAAGGGAGAGATGTCTCTGGGAATAGATGCTATGTGAAGGGAGATATCATTAAGAGGAAGGATTATATCATTAAGTTATATATACTCTCTCTCTCTCAATGTATATATATATATATATATATATATATTCAGATCCTTAAGTGGAACCCAATTATATATGCATTTAACTTTGATGGGTGCAATCATTAATTGTGTAGCATTGAATTTACTTTCCATTACTAGCAAAATAGATTTATTTTTTTGGTCCAGAACTGTGATTTCATCTGTACATGAAATTCCCAGTATAGAAATTCTGCCAGTACAGATCAGTACACCATCTCTATCTTCGAATTTTGAAGAATTCACTGAAACACCAAGAAAGGAAATTACTTGCCTAGGGTCACACTGCTAGTATGTATCACTGCTAGGACTTAGATTTTTGTATTCCTTTCTCCAAGGTTGGTTCCCTATCCACTATGGCGTATTATCTCTTGGTAATATTCTTGGGATATATTCTAAAAGAAATGTTAGCTATGTTGAATTTGTTATATACATTTTTTTAAAAAAATAAGCTGTCCATCATAGAGATTTGTGGTAATATGTAAAACTTTCCTTTTCTGTTCTTTATATGTGGAAATGTTAGTGTCAGGGTTTGTCAAGTTCAAAACAACAAAAATAAAAATTATTTTTAATAGAAAAAGAGAGAGAGCGAGAGAGATGCTTAGTGAACTTCTAGGAAAGGAAATGAGCCAATTCGCATGGCTTTATCAAAAACTTGACATGCCAGGCTAACCTCAGTTCTTTTTTGATGAGGTTACTGAACTGGGAGATCATGGGAATACTCAAGCTATAGTTTACCTTCCAAGCTACTGGACAAAATGGAGAGCTATGAAGCAGACAATAGTCCAGTTAGGTAAATTCAGACCTGGTTGAAGGATAAAATTAACAAGCATTTATTAAGAACTTACCATCACTGTGCTAAGGTCTGAGGGTATAAGAACTTTTTGTTTTTTCTGTTTTTAAATAGCCTTTTCTTAAATAGCTTTCACATTCTAATGTGGAGAAAATGTGCAAAAGCTATATATGAGCAGAGTAGTTTAAGGTAATCTCAGAAGAAAAGAACTAGGAGTAGGGGAGATCTCTTACAGAAGGTTGAATTTGAGTTGAGTCTTGCAGGCAGCCAGGGAAGTCAAAAGGCAGAGACAAGGAGAGAGAGCTTTTCTGGCATGGGGGACAGCCAGCCAGAGCCATGGGCACAGAGTCAGGGACCCAAACAATAGTAAACAATTTTTCACTATAAACTCTGAAGATAGAAGGATCTGTGTTTGGCTCTATGCTGTTTAACATTTTTATCAATGATAAAATAAAAGCAGAGATTGTATGCCAATCGAATTTGCAAGTACACAAAGCTGAGAGGAATAGCTAAGATACTACGTAACAGAATCTGGAATTAAAAAGATCTCCATGCATCAGAACATTAGACCCAGTGTAATAAGATGAAAGTTAATGAAAGATTTTTTAAAAATCCATTTCATGTGTATAAAATGGGAGTGGGGTCAACATAAAGATATAGCAGTTTGTTTGAACAAGACTTGAAGGTTATTGAAGCTCTGTGAATCCGCAGTGTGGTTTGGAAACCAAAAGGCTAATAGCATTGTTGACTACATTAAAGAAAGACTAGTATCCAGCAACACGGAGGTGGCCATTCCTTGGTATTCTGCTCAGATCAGACCACACCTGGAGGGCTCTGTTCAGTTCTTGCTGCCACATTTTAGGAAGGATGCTGGTAAGTGGGAAAGCATCTGGTGACCATAATGTTAAGAACCCCAAGATTCTGTCATATGAGGATTGGTTGAAGAAACTTCAACTAATTTTTAGCCTGAACAGAAAAAGACTGACAAGGACATGATAACTATGTTAGAGTATTTTATGGGCTATCATGTGGAAGAAAGAAGAGAAGGAAGAGGAACAAACATTCATATAGAGCTTTAAGGTTTGCCAAACACTTAAAAATATTATCTCATTTGATCATTACAACCACTCTGGGAAGGATGTTCTATTATCCCTATTTTACAGAAGAGGAAACTGAGGCTGAGAGAGATTAAGTGACTTGTGCAAGGTCAAGTCTGAGGCACAAATCTGAATTCAGTTCTTCCTGACTTAAAGTCCAACATTATACCCACTGAGCCATCTACCTCCCTACTAGACTCTTGTTTGGACTGAGGGTAGAACTAGGAAGATCATGTTGTAAAGAGGCAAATTTCAGATTGATATTAAGAAAATCTCCTAAAATTTAGAGCTATCCAAAAATAAACTAGGCTTCCTCTGAAGTAAGAGTTCTTATCCCTCACCTTTTTTTTTTGGTATCATGAAATTATTTGAATGTTTCAAATGAGATAATACTTATAAAGCCCAGTACCTAGCACATAGTAGGAGCTGAATAAATGTTTGTTCTTTTCCCTTCCTTCTTCTCCTATCATGTATTCCTTTGATAACTTTGGTAGAGTCTACAGGTCACTTCCCAGAATGTTTTCAATGCACAAAATAAAATACATAAGATCACAAAGGAAACCAATTATAATAAAAGTAAAAATGTAATTTTTTCCCATCCAAGTTCACTGACCCTCTGAAATCTATCCATGAACCTAACCAGGCACCCTTTGAGAGGTTTTCAACCAAACACTAGGTGACTTACCTATTTAGGCATATTGCAAAAAACAATTTCTTATTCAGGGAGGGATTATACTAAATGGTTTGTGAGATCACATACAGTCCTAACTGAGTTGCTGTCAATCTTCTTTATTCTCCTGATCCATCACCAGGACTATATACCTTACTAAAAGGCCAAATGTAAAATACCTACTGCTCAACTCTAATTGAATCATCAATTTTGCTATTAAAAAAGTTCTCCAATAGTTACATTTTGATCTCAAACAAGCCACTTAAATTTAAACTCTCAGAAAATTAAATTCAGACTTCCACTTCTATAGTGCCTTTTCTAGATTTTCTGGAAAATACCCATGATCATATGCCATTGCTTTAAAATCATGAGGAAAGAAGGACCATCTTCGATTCAAATCAACAATGAAATCATTGAGCACCACCTTTGTGCTTAGAATTTTGCTAGGAGTTGTGTAAGATAAAATGATGTGTAATAATAGCAAGACATGAGGACAGAATTCAGCTGCTGTTATCCTGTCTGCTACTCCACTGTACTAAAGGTGCTTTCGGTGAGACTATAAAAGATAAGCTTTATCATAATATTTTTATTCAACTACAAAAAACAGCCATTTTATCCATCACTGCAATAGTTTATAGAACAAAGTATGTGAAAGAATAGAAAAAGAGTAACTAGTATACTCTAAATATATGCTTGTTGATTTTTGTCCCATGACCATCTATCTGAACTCCATAAAACGAGATGAAAAAGACAATAATAGTTCAAATTGATATAGTGCTTTCAAATTTGCCAAGCACTTTATCTACATTATCTCATTTAATTTTCACAACAATCCACGAAGTAGATGCTATGCCCATTAATTAAGATGAGAAATCTTAAGGCTCAGAGAGGCTACATGACTTGCCCAGGGTCACAGAGATTGTGAGGATTCATACTTGACATTTCATGACTCCAAGTTCAGTGCTTTATCCACTGTTACATTGCATAGAGCGTACATTGACCCTATCCTCAAATCTAATTGAAAATACGATTACCAAATAAACAATAGTATAAAAATATGAAATGATACATGATCACATTCCAAAATGTAAAAGCAATGTGAATTAGACTGTGGACTAGAAGAGCTGAAGAAGGTTTTGTGAAAAAGGTGAGACTTGAACTGGGTATTAAAGCATGGGGAGGAAAAGAGGAATTCATACTATGAAGGAACTGAAAGACACTTTAAAGACTAGATTGGCTGGAACAAAGTGGAAGAATCCCTAATTATTAAATGGTCACATCCTACTTTCCACCAGTATCATCTTCAGTTTTTGAGAGATAATGTAGAGTAGTGGGAAAAGCACTTGAACAATTAAGCAATCATCATGCCTTGGAACTGTAATGGAACACAAAGATCCGTCTTCTCACATAATTCAAGAATCCCTTCTACACAATCCTTCTGAGATTGTAATCTAGCATCTATTATAACATTTCCAGGGATGAGGAGGTCACTATTGCTTTATTGAGGTAGTCATTTTATTACTGGAGAGTTAGGAAGTTCTTCTATATATTAAGTCAAAGTCAATTATCTTGCTCTGCCTGGAATCACAGTTCAATGGTTAGTGTGCCCCCATTCCCTTTATATTCATCCCATCTCAGTGATTCTCACATACACACCCAAATGCTGATGTAAAAAAAAAAAAAAACAAAACAAAAACAAAAACAAAAAAAAACATTTCCCATGCTAAACTCATTGGTCTCTCATTCCTAACCACCTCAACCCTACCACCCCTCCCCCAAATAATGTTGCCTTCCAAATCTTCCTACTCCTTCTACTGTGCTTTCTGGATTGCCTGTGCCACAGTTAACAACCTTCCTTTATTCTTAAACCTCTTTCTTCACTCTTCCATCTTTTGGTCCTCACTGAGACAAGGACCCTTCCCAATAATACCATTTCAGTCACTGCCCTTTCTAGTACTGACTGAACTTTCTCTCATAGCCCCCAGCTCACTGGTAATGGCAAGGGAATCAGAATACTCCTTGCTTTACACTGATACTCCCAGATCCTCCCTTGATCAGTTTTGCCTTATGCCTTCCATCTCCTGCTCAGTGCAACACATCCGCTGAAGTAAGACTGCTGCAAGGGACCAAGCCAAAGATTTTCATCTGCCTGGAAGGACTTTTCTGTGTACATGATTTTGCCACTTCCTGCTGCTACCTTATTGCAAATCTCCTCAGGTGAGAAGACCCTCTCATTTCAAGCTTTCCATATATTTTGAGGGAAGTGGGAGAGGAAAGCTGGTGGTGGATGGATTTCTTTCTCCTGGTGTGTAGGCTCTACTTCCATCTCCAGTTGTGACTTTTTTCCTAATTAATCTCAAATTTTTGGAGGGAGGAAGATTTGTGAAGTGGAGCATCCCATTTAACAATCTGTCCATGTGCTGGCTGTCTCATATTGCACTTGCTTCCAGCTTGATCTCTAGTCTTTGCTGGGGAAAAAAAAGTGTCCCCCTCCATTCAATGATGAACATTGTCATACTTGGTCAAGCTTTTTATACCCCAGTGACACTAAAGTCGTATAAATCATTATCCAAACACCATTCCCCACCCCTTACCACCTGATTCCTCTTTCCTATCCCTCTCAACCCTCTCATTCCAAAGTTTCAACCTAATGCCACTCAGATCTTCTACTATGTCCTCTGGAATGACTGTTCCATAGGCAACAAATTTTGCTTTATCTTAAACTTTTTTCTCTCCCACTCCTTCCATCTGCTAGCTATTATTGAAACCTGGCTCTCCTCTCCCCCCACCCCATAACACAACCTTCCTGGCCACCCTTTCTAGTATTGACTGTACCTTCATTTATTCTCCTCAACTCACTGGTTGAGGTGAAGAAATTGGAATACTGGAACGCTCCTTGCTTCTCATTGTGATCTTCAGGTTCTTACCCTTCTTCCATTACTCCAAAATCTTTTTTTCTTTTGAGGCTCATACTATTCATATCTACCACCCAATCAAAATTCTGGTAGCTATAGTCTACACACTCCCAGATCATTCCCCTTCCTACCTCAATGAGTTTGACACCTGGCTCACAGAGCCATTGTGCTGACCTCATTGTTTTATGCCTGTGAAACCTGGACAGTATATCAGCACCTTTCCAGGAAACTGAATCATTTCAATTTGAATTGTCTTAGGAAGATTCTAAAGATCACCTGGCAGGATAAGGTACCAAACACTTAGATCTTTTCTCAAGCTAAACTGCCAAGCATTCAAACTCTACTGCAGAGAGTGCAACTCGGATGGGCTGGCCACATTGTTTGAATGCCAAACATCTGGTTACCTAAAAGATTATTTTATGGAAAACTCACACAAAGAAAGCATTCACATGGTGGTCAGAAGAAGCAATGCAAGAGCATGCTCATGGTCTCTCTGAAGAACTTTGGAATTGGTTACATGACATGGGAGATATGGCAAAGGACTGCCCAGCATGGCATACCCACATCAGAGAAGGCACTGTGTTCTATAAGCAAAGCAGAATTGAAGTAGCTTAAAAGAAATATGAGATGTTCAAACTTAGAGAACCCACCCTAAATGTTCACATAGACTATTTGTGCCTGACCTATGATAGAACATTATGAGCTCATATTGGTCTGATCAGCCACAGCTGAACACACTGTAATTTTACTCTAACATAGTGATGTCATTTTGGTCCTCTTCTAGAATGAAGGACAACAACCACCAACAATAACCAAACACCAACCGGGCGCACAATTTTTTTCCCCCCCCCCCCCAATCAAACTACTGCCCTCATACTAGGGGACATGAACATACATATGACTCTCCCTCAAACACCCTAACCATTCAGTTCCTCAACCTACTCACTTCCCATTAGCTATTCCTCCACCCTACCTCAGCCATACACAAAGATGGACATGCCCCTGATGTCCCATCACTCAATAATGTGCAACCTCTCTGTTCAAAAATTCTGAAATTCCCCCATCCAACTGTAATATATTGGCTTTTCTCCTCTCCCTTTGCCTTCCTTTACAAAAGACAATTCTTCATCTACACAATAACCATTAATTCCCTGATCCCTCAATTCTCTCCCAGGTCATCTGCCTTGAACTGGCCATTCTCTCCTCTCTTCTCCATCTTGACTCCTTGGTGAACCAATTAACTCTATACTGTCTTTCTCTTTTGAATCCCTTTGTCCCTTATCACATCACTGATCACGTCCATCTATGCCTCAACCTCGGATCAATCCATTTGTCACCCTCTATCCTGAACACATGCTGCTAAACAAAGATGGAGAAAATGATGCAGCAAGATAGTACAATGGATAGAGGACATGGCCTTGAGTCAGGAAGACTCATCTTTCTGAGTTCAAATATGACCTCAGACACCTACTGTGTGACCCTAAGTCACTTAACCTTGTTTGTCTCAGTTTCCTCATCTATAAAATGAGCTGGAGAAGGAAATGGCAAACCACTCCAGTATCTTTGCCAAGAAAATCCCAAAAGGGGTCACAAATACTCAGACAGGACTGAAAGGACAGAACAAAAACAACCCTGGATTACAGCTACCATCTAATCTTCTTCACTTCTATTCAAATCCTGCATTTACCAAGACCATTCTCGATATTTCCCCTCCTCCTTATCTCTCATATCCTTTTAGACATATTTCTCCATTATTTCCTATTTCATTCATATGCATCATGAAGAGATAGCCCTTCTCTTTGACTAGGCAAATCCTTCTTTCCATGTGAACTATTGATTCCATCCCACCCCATACACAAATACCTTCTCTAGCAAATTGCCCAATTATCTTCCTTCTCTCTCTTATCTTCAATATCTCCTTATCTACTAGTTCCTTCCCTGCTGCCTACAAACATATGAACATATTCATGTCTTCCCCATCCTTAAAAAGTGCCCACTTTCTGTGACTCTCCTTGCTATGTTTCCCATTTTACCTCTGTTCCTCTTCATGAATAAACTCCTTGAGAAATACATCTTCAGCCTTTCCTCACATTCTCTTCTAAACCATCTGAAATGACTTCCACTTCTGTGTGCCCATCACCCAAATAAATAATTAATGTCTATTTAATTGAATTGAGTTTCCTATGGAATCATGTCCATTCATTGAAGACTGTTACCACGATTGCCCTACTCCCAAGTCTTTTCTTCTTCAGGCTTCCTTTTTCTCAATTTCTTCAATAATTTTTTTTTTATGTAACACCAGCTTTAATAACCTCTCTCACAGAGAATAAAAACATTGCTACTATATTTTTTAGAGGCTTTGGAATGATGCACAGTGACAGTATAATTGACTTTCCTTGAGGAGTCAGTAAATAGTGTGTGAGTGTTAACTTTGATCTGTGAGGAGTCTGTGAGAAGACAAAGAGCTTTAACTGTCATCTTTAAAGAGAATGCATTTAACTGTCATTCTGGAGAGACAGTTAACAGTGATGGATTGAGAGAAATTGTGAGTAGACAGAGAGAAAAAAAAATGAATAAATGTCCTTTCCTGAGAGAAGTCTTTCAGCTCTCATATTGGGAAGAAAGAGTATTAAAGAATTCCTTCAGGAGTTTTGAATTCTGAGGAATTCCTTAAAGAAATTGGAGAATTTCAGCTGTCATTCTGGAGAGTTATCAAGCAGCAGAGAATCTGTGAAAGGATAGAGGAAAAAAGGACATATTCCCTGAGATAAGTCTGTTTAACCCTTATATATTGCTAAAAGGGGAGAGGAGAGGAAAGAGAGGAGAGAGAGAGAGAGAGAGAGCTAGAGAGAGAAGAGAGGGAGAGAGGAGAGAAAGAGAAATAGAGAGAGAAGAGAGAGGTAGAGGCAGAGAGACAGAGAGACAGAGACAGAGAGATTCCTGAGAGACTTTGACTACAATCTTGAGAGCTCAGAAGTGAGACTCTTCCAGCTGGGAGAAGTCAAGAGTAACAATGATGGTTGGAGCTGACTCTAGCAGTTATCTTTTTTTCACAGCTAAAACACTACAAACAAGTATTTATGTCACTGTGTTATTATTGGGTACATTGCCAATAAATTGTATAGCCATTAACATTAATACATATCCAAGCATAAAATTAGGAGTGTTTCTATTAGAGAAAGATGAACAATTATTTATGGTTAAAGAGGTTTTTCTAGTTTATTAGATAAAAACATTTAATAACTTGGGGTAGAGACTCAGACCTAGTTGTTTAATTAATTAGAAAGATGCTGCAATCTAGTAATTAATAAACAAATGTTCAAATTTCCTTCTGTACTATCTTAGAATTTAAGATGATGAGAACTAATATGGTAATGAATCAAGTAAGGGTGATCCCCCCTACCTAGAATACAAGTGAGAGTGGTCAACCCAAAAATCCTGTTATACGCATATGAAAGGGCTTTCAGTCCTCTCACTTTACCTCTCACACTCTGAGAGACATGCCCCAATTTGCCAACATAACTCACTGAGCCTAGAACTGAAGATAGTAATGTGTGAACCAGAACAGAATCCAATAGGACTTAAGTGTTGTCTCTGACAACTGAATACACTAGCAGCCCCTTTTGCACAAGTCACATTGGGTCTGTGATACGGCTGTTCTTGACTTCAGTACTCAATCTGACAGTAGGAAAGTGACTCTTTATACTTCAGTCTCTTAATCTGAATAAACAAGGATGAGCACTACTTTCAGGTTTTCCACAAAAATAATGTGATAAGAAAAGCAATGCCACTTGGGACAAGCACTGTAGGATTCTGAGGAGAGAGACTAGTGCAACACAATTCTGAGGAAGGTGCAGTAGGTTCAAGGCTCACAGAATGACCAAAGGCATACAGCCACTTTCCCACTCCACCAAGTGCTAGTTCTGGGTCATAGCTTAGGCAGATCCCACAGTACAGTGTAGCTCAGGGAAATACTAGCTTTGAACTCAGTGAAGTAGAGTGAAAAGAACACTAACTGAATTTGGAGTCATAGGGTGTCTGGTTGGACCCTTTGGTCTTGGCTCTGGCCACTTATGCTAAAATAAACTTGGTCAAGTCACAAGACCTTTGCTGGCCTCAGTGTCTCTTTCTATACAATGACAAGATTAAAGTAGCAGATCTAGAAGGTCCCAATTATTCCCATGCTTCCTTCAAATGAGATTGTCTGGCTGGTCTAAAAGATCCAAATCCATCTAATTTGTACTTACATCTAGTCTACATCTCTCCATTATTTTCACAAGAACAGCATAAGATATTTATGGGCTATTGTCCACACATTTGTAGAAAAGTAAACATAAGTATATTTGGAGATTTCCCAGAGTAAACTTTGGGTAGTAGTAGAAGAAGAGAGAAAGAGATAGAGACAGAGAGACAGACAGAGACAGAAACAGATTGACAGAGACAGAGAGGGACAAAGAGGAGAGGGAGAGAGGAAAAAGGAGAGAAAGAAAGAGGGAGAGAAAAGGAGAGAGAGAAAGATATAAGGGGATAAAGAGAGGGAAATAAAGAGAGAGGGAGAGAAAGGGAGAGAAAAGGAGAGAGAAAGAGAGAGAGACAGAGATAGAGACAGAGAGACAGAGAGAGAGAGAGAAATGCAGTGAAAAGAAATCCATTAATCCTTAATTCTGGATAAATGTTTTCTACTTCCCATTTTTCTTTCTCCTTCCCTCATTCACAATGGGTCAGTGAAAGAAGCACTAACTTGGAGTTAGGGCATTTGAGTTCTAATCCCACCTTTGTCACTTACTCATCCATGTGATTTTGGACAAATCATTTAACTTTCTGGATCTGTTTCCTCAGCCATAAAATGAGGGAGTTAGAATAAATGGCCTCTAAGCTCTAAGGTCCTTCCAAATCTAGATTGTACGATTCTGGGATACCAACCTCTCTATTCTGTCATATCAACAGTTCATCCTCAAAAAAATGAGAAATGAACCACTCTAGGCCATAACCCTTGAACCTATTTCTTGTGATCAGTGTATTCTCTAAATCCTGCCTATTCTGGCTCCATTCAAGGAAGCCAACCACAATTTCACATCCTGCCTTACTATCATAATGACCTCCAAACTCCCAATGATACCCATTTGCCACCATATCTACATGTAGATGTCCTGATCCTGACCTTTCTGTCCTTTGTTGCTTACCACAGTACCTTTTCCTGAGGCATTTATTTGCAATAGAAATGAGTATTTATAGAAACAACAATGCTAAGGATTGGCAAATCAAAAGAGTTTGTAAAAGAATTCTACCCAGCAATCATTCTAGGTGGTTCTGATACATGCTATTCTATCCTAATTAGTTAAGATTTCCCCTGGGCTAATAGTTCTGTTCAGGGGTTTCAGAGCTTCTTGCTGGAGCCTGACCACAAAAGTGAATGTGACATCTTTCTTACCAGGACAATGTAACCCCCTCCAGCAAATGGGGATTGGTTTAGTCATCAAGCCACCCTGAGCAAAGTTCATTCAATCAACAAGAATTTATTAAGTAACTACCAGGTAGCCAGGTGGTATAGTGGCTAGAATGTTGTTGGACTTGTCCAAAAGACTCGTGATGGAAATGCTGTCCACATCCAGAGAAAGAACTATGGAGTCTGAATGCAAATCGAAGCATACTATTTGCTCTTTTTTGTTTGTTTGTTTTGTTTTATTTCTTCTTTCTTATGGTTTCTCCCATTTGTTCTAATTCTTCTTTATAGCATGACTAATGTGAGAATATGTTTAAGAAGAATGTATATGTAGAGCTTAAATCAGTTTGCATGCCATCTTGGGGAGGGGGAAGTGGAGGGAGGAGGAGAAAATTTAAAACTCAAAAGCTCATGGAAGTGAATGTTGAAAACTAAAAATAAATTATTAATTTAAAATTTAAAAAAAAAAGAATGTTGGACTTGGAGTCAAGAAGATCAGCCTTAGATATTAAATAGCTATGTGACCCTGGACAAGTAACTTAACCTCCCTCAGCCTCAGTTTCCTCATCTGTAAAATAGGGATCACAATAGCACCTGCTTCACAGGGTTGCTGCTCAAGGACCAAATGAGACAATATATGTAAAATGCTTTCCAAACCTTAAAGTACTATACATATATATGTGTGTGTGTGTGTGTGTGTGTGTGTGTATAGTACTATATGTGTGTGTATGTATATTATATGTAATGTATATGTATTTGTATATGTATATACAAATGCCAGCTGTCAATACGATAAGCCAGGCACTATGCTGGCTAGTTTCACTTTGAGTCGATCATGAAGCCTCCTGATAAATGATAGCTTTTAGAGCTTCAATCTCACCCTACCACCTAAACATCTTAACTAATTAGTAGCCTTGTTCCTTACCTTAGGGGAAAGCTCCCATCACCCACCCAAGTTAATATTTGGTAAGCACCTCCTGGTTGAAGCAGGCTGTTCTAGGACCTTCTCTTCTAAAGGCAAAATAAGACCTAGACGCAGATAACAATTGTAGCTCCCGTTCTAATTCATTCTGTACCCATTTCAGGTTTATATAGAAAAGTTTCTGACGATGTCTTACTTCCCTGGTTCAGTTTTGCCCTTACCAGATTTGAAAAATAAAATGGAACTTCTGAAATAACCCAGAGGCCAATAGATCCAGGCAAAGCAGAGCACTGAAACAGAAAGACACTTAACTGGGAAAGACATGAATGTTAAAGCAACAGGAAGCAATCTCAGTACACATTTCCAATGGGACAAAAGCTCCCTCTTCCTCCAGAACAGTTTAAGAAATGAGCCACTCTACACCCATTAGTCTTTGAAGGAAGGCATGTATAATGTCTCTCTATGGTGAATGGATTGGAAGTTTCAGTGTAGACAGCCTTGGTTTCTTTGCAGGAAAACTGCTCTTGTTAGTATCTGCTCCTGTTAGTGTGCCTGCACTATCAACCAATAAACATCTCTTAAGTTCCTACTATGTGCCAGGCACTGTGCTCAGCATACTGGTCACTATGATCCTGTGATCCTGTTTGCTTGGTGGCTGGCAGCTTCCATGCAGTTCTTGCTTTGGCTTGCCACTAGTATCACTCCTTGCTCCAATGCTACTCTTGGTCCCCATGCAATTCCTAACTTGACTCTCCACCCATACGGCCCAACCTTACAACGACTTCAATGAATCCTAAGTCTCATGACTTCTTCTCTCCAAAACCCTGAAACAATCTTCCTGGGTCACCTGTATAAAAGCTTCATTGAAATTTGAGTTCCTTTTTTATCAAGTAATGACTCTGCTGTAGGCTTAGCCGTCCTGGAAATTGTATTCCTTCCTGACTTTGACCCTAGCTGTTATATTATAATGTACAATAGAGAAGTGACACAGTATAGTGGAAAGAATCCTGGAAATGGAGACATGGGTTCAAATCTGAACTCTGATACTTATTAATTATATGACCATGGACAAGATATTTAACCTCTCTGAGCTTCTGCCTTCTCATTCGTAAGACAGAGATAATAATACCTATATTATTACAGATAGTCATATCTATAATAAAACAAACCACCTCTCTCTCCATGACTTGGCAGTACCTACCTCACTGGGGTGCTGTGGAGATCAAATGAGATCATTTATGTAAAGTACTTTGTAAACTGTTAAGTTTCATGTAAACATCAGTCACTGTTATTGATATTACTATTATTGTTGTTGTTATACATAGTGAGTGCATTAGGTGTAACACAAGATGCCATATGATATCCGAAGGGGGAGAAAGACTTCATGGAGAGGTCTTTGAGTTTAGTTTTTAAAGAATTCAATCAAAGGGGGCAGCTAGGTGGCACAGTGGATAGAGCTCCAGCCTTGGAGTCAAAAGGACCTGAGTTCAAATCTGGCCTCAGATACATAACACTCACTAGCTGTGTGACCCTGGGCAAGTTACTTAATCCTGATTGCCTCACCCAAAAACAACAACAACAACAACAACAACAACAACAACAACAACAACAATAAAGAATTCAATCGAGAAAGAGGAAAGGGGCCTAGGAAACAGCATAAATAATGTTGAACAGCAGAGAATATTCAGGGGACAGAGAGCAATCCAGTTTGGGTAGGAACTAGAATGGATGCAGGAGAACAAAGTGAGATAAGGCTGATATAGTAGTGTGGCAAAGCAAAGAAATCTAAATTTTACTTAGGAAAGAATAGGGAGCTAGTGAAAAATTTTTAACAGAGGAATGATGTGACCACATATGCATAAATAATGTCAGTCTAGAAATAAAGAAGTGATTGAAGGAGGAAAGAACATGAAGAAAAAACCAGAATGGGGACTACTGCAAAAGCCCAGTTAGATGGCACTGAAGGCCAGTACCAGGCATAGTGTTTGCAGTGGTAGTGAAAAGGGAGTAAATGAGGGGGAGAAATGTTGTGGAGATTTAATCTACAAAACTTGGTGATCAATTGGATCTGTGACATGAAAGAGAAAGAAGGGTAAAAGATAACTCCAACAATTCAAACATAAAAGCCTAGGTCAGTGATGATGGCATAGGCAAGAATACTGGAGTTTTGGGGAGGAGCAGATTTAGGTGAGTGACCCTTCCCAAAGGTACAGAGATACTTCTCATTAGGTCATTACAAGTTCCTAGGTACAAAATTGACATATGGGGATGGGACAGAAGGTAGTCCTTGCCTTAAAGGAGTCTACATTCTAAAAAATCAAATGCTCAAGGTATATAAAGAAAGTGAGGTTGATTTGTTTTCTTTTTAAAAGAGTGGAAAAAATCCAAAGTGTTGCCTCTCCTAGCCATTAAACAAATCTCCTGGAGATGCGCTATTTTATATTATTTACCCAGTAGGCGAAGCCATATAAGGACAGTAAGAACAATTGTGGTGTAATATGAATGACACCCCATCTCAGCATCATTTGTGACAAAGGAATGAATTAATGAATGAAACTGAAAAGGCATTTATTAAGCACTTACTATATACAGAGTGCTGAGCTAAATGCTGGGAAGGGACCCAAATAAAAAAGTAGATCTCAAGGAGCTGCCATTCTAATGGGGGAGACAGCACATCTGAGAGGCTTCCGCTGCAAATAGCAGTTGAAAGGCAGATGGACCAGCCCAGTAGTCCCTAGGGAGCAGTGGTGATGCATTTTTTAATGCCATTTGCATTAATAAAATCATTTCCATATCCAGGGTTGAAGCATTTAATAGTGCCAAGGGTTTTGGTAGCCAGAATTTTCTTTTCCTGGTCTTCAGGGCCCAGAAATGCTGAGGAGGTGGGGCTACAGCCCCTCCTGAGGCTGTCTCCTTAAGGGAAGCTTCTGTGGACATGGTGGGCAATGGTTGCAGAGACCAAATTAGAAACAGGTCCAGTAGTATGGGGAAGCTGGGTATATGGCTGATATTCCAGGGGCTCTTGGCCTCTGGGTTCTGGGCTCTCTCCACTGAGGTCTCAGGACAGGTGGTGCTCAACATGGTGATCATGGTGTTGCCACCTCCTGTCTCTCCCACAGAGTTCCTTTCTGCTTCAGGTGGGAAAGAAAAAAGTTTATATTACCTGCTGTATTCTCAGACTCCAGTCACTCATTCCTTGTTTAACTGGAAAATCTGTAGCTGCCAACAAGGCCTCCAGGAGCACAGACAGCTTACCTTTTGGCAAATTCCAAAGTACCACTTAAAACTCACAAGGAGCTGCAGAATCCAAAGGCGGGGGGGGGGGGGGGGGGGGGGGAAGAGTGGAGAAAAGCACTAGGGTTTTTTAAGCAAAAGGGGGGAAAAAGTTTAATTATGGAAGACACACACACAGCATAACCCACAAATGTAGCACTGCTGTGGAAGCACATTCCAGTGAAATCTTAAAAGATTACTTTAATAATAAACCATGCATTCTTTAGCAAGCCATCCTAGGATTAACCACCCCTTTCCCTCTGCTGGAAGCAGTGTTTTCAGACCAGGGTCGTACAAGCGGTAGTGTCATGCAAGGTCTATACTTTTCAAAGTTTGCACTTAATCTTGACCACCTCCTTTTTCCAAACCTGCATTTCAGTGTGGTAAGAAAAGACTGTGGTTTAGACAGAGTTAACATCTGGAAAGGCAACCCCAGAACAAGCAGTGGTGAGATTTTCCAGATGTAAGGAAGATAATTTTAGACCTGCTGAAAAGTGATTTGCCTATTGTGGAATAAGGCAATATTGCACCAAACCAAAAAAAAAGAGTTAATTTTTTTTTCTTTTTTCTCCAAACATGGGTAGGACACTGAATCTCTGCCAAAAGTAATATCAGAGCGCTACAGATATAAAAAGATATTCTGACTTCATTGTTGACTCCCCACATTTCAGTTAAAAAATACTAAGATGCTGGTTTTACATCGTTCAGGTGGGCCAACTGCACATAAATGAAAGAATTTTCAACAAAAGCCTGCTCTTGATATTGTAGTTTTTAGAGATTAAGTGTGCTGTAATGAAAAGAGTCAAAGGTTTGGAGCCAAAAAAGCTGAATTCTGCTCCTTATCACCTGTATGCCCTTGAGCAAGTCATTTCCCTTCTCTGGGCCTCAATTTCCTCATTTATAAAATAAAAAATCAAGAATAGATGATCTCTGAGGTCCCTTCCAGCCATAAATCCTATGATCTTAAATTACTGTATTCGTCCAGGGCTTCTTGCCCCGCCCTTAAAATAATCCCTTTGTTACCTTTTCCAAGAAGTAATATTTTAATAAAAAAATAAAAATATGGGATTGTTTCCGAGTTTCCAGAAAACATTTCAAATTCAAAAAATGAGATTCCTTCCTTTAAGACAGTTAAGCGAGGGGCAGAGCCAGGATGGCAGAGTAAAAGCAGTGACTTGCTTGAGTTCTCCCCCAAACCCCTCCAAGATAGATAAGCCTTCCTTATTTTTTATGAAATAAAATGTTCATCCTTCCCCTGTGACTTATAAAGTTTATAAATCGATCAATGAGAGAGTGGAAAGTGCTGAACTGTGGTCAGAAGAGACTTAGATTTGGATATCACCTCCAACACCCCCATGGACAGGGAACTCATCTTTCCAGGGAGACTTAGCTTCCTCAGCATTAGTAATCAGATAATATTCTCACAAAATATTATCAATAATAATGATAATGTTAATGATAATGATAATTAACATTATCAATATCATACTACTATTTGGAGAATGTATTTCACAAGATTGTTGATAATTAGGAAATAAGAAAATATAAGCACAGAAGAGCTTTGTAAACCTTAAGACTTCTTAAAGCTGTGACTATATATGTGTGTACATATATAAATACATATATATATACATATATACATACCTGTTTGTGTATGTATGCCCCACCTAACATTACTACTATTATTATCACTTAAAATATAAAGAATACATAATGATGCATCCTGAAAGGTAACATAACTAAAAATCTCTACACATGTTTAGCACTTAATAGGGCTGAAATTGCTATACCTATCACAAAGTGACATTTTAATAAATAATCGTTTTAAACATAGCAAGTTTGATATTACAAGTGGGAACACATCTACATTTTTTGCCTTCTCTTGTCCTCATAATTGCCCCCCCCAAAAAATGAAAGTTGAGGTCAGCACCAGCAAGTGTAAGGTAAATTACCCCACCCAGCTGTGCTCTTCCACTTCATTCCTGACCCTCTTTTCCACCCCTGCACCCTTGCTATTCCAAGCCTGACCTACTTCAGAGAGGAGATTGCCAGTCACATTGAGCTACCCCAAATTATAAGGTGGTTTTATAGTCAGGACTAAGCTGAGACCACAAAACACATAAGGCATGTGACTTGAGCCAGAGTTGACCCTCCTCCCTCCTCCCTAGTTTTCCTCCAGAGGTGAAATGCACATCCACTATCCACTGGGTCATTTGGTCGATAAAACAAACCACTCCTCTCTTAGCATGGTTTCAAATTATCTAATTTGCCAAACATTGTCAGGGACTTGGCTTTGATAAAAACAGAGAGAACAAAAAGAGAAAAAATGAATTTAAAAACTTTTTTCATATGGAATGTCTCTTCAGATAATAATTTAATAATTTTAAGTAAGTAGTGTTATATTGATATAATTTTATGTTGTTTGTATAGCAGTGGCATTCCAAAGCATAAACACTAGTTTGTGTGGGGGAGGGGAAGAGAGTACGTATGGCACTCTAAACAAGTTGTATTAATTGAATAAAATAATTGGAAAGACTACATTAAACATTTTAAAATGCTATGTAAACTGATATGATGTATTATTGCTGTCTAAGGCATTCTTCAATACAACTTCTAGTGATGTGGGTTGTGTCAGCTTTACAACATTAGATAGTAATTTCTATACCAATTTCCCTAAAATTGAAACTTTTTTTCATCCCTGGTATAAATCCAGCTTGGTCATAAGTAAATACATTTTTAGTTTTATTGCTGTAATCCTTTCTCTAGGACTATACATTATTTTCCATGGATTATTATACAGCTTCAAAAATCTCAAAGAAAAAACCTACTATGTGCATGTATCAGGAATGGCCAGGAGACCCCTTTATAGAACTGGTGTGCCCCCTATCCACTCTCTGATATTTCCTCAAGTGGACTGGAGGACTCACCAAGTCAGTCAGAGGTTCCCCTTGATTGTCTTTGATATATCTAACTTTATATTACCCATACACGTATACCAACACATACATTATACACAGTAGCATACTACAAATCGCCTAATTTGTGTTGATACAGTGCACATATACGGTTTAGGCTACAAGTAAGAAGGAAAAAGTGTTTATGAAGGATATATGAGGAGGGAGGACGTTTTTGTTATGCCTACGTGCATAACATAATTTTGTGCTTGTGCATACACACATATATGTAGTATGTCTTCCGCATTTGTGCCTATGCATAAATACATTTGCATAGATTTATGTTACAAACCCACCGAAAACACACACTCCCTTAAGCTCATCCACTTCTGAAACGAGATAGATTGTCCTTCAAGGGGGTAGAGCCGCTTTAAAGAATCTAATTGTGTTCAATAGGTGCGAGATCCTACTTCCACTAGCCAGAACTTCAGAATTCCAGACCACCTTTTGTTGCCAGAGCCATACAGCCCAAGGCTGAGCTGATTTGCCACATCACCTCGAGCTGCAGCGGAGCGGTACAAGCTGTCCTCAACTCCTACCCCCAAAGCCCTTACCTGAAATGTTGCTCTGGGCCTAATCGAGCCCCTAATATAAATCTCACTCTACCAAAAGCTAGCTATGCTGCTGAGATTTTCCCCTGCCCCCAGCTGAGTCCCAGCGCCGCAGGGAACGAGATCCTCTGGTGGCTTAGCCAGGAGTTAATAAACAGTTAAGTTTTGAAGACTCAGCAGACACGTTGAGGCGGAGTAACCAAGCTGGAGCAGCAAAAACATCACAGCGCATTCCTGGGGAGTCCTCAGCTGCCAGCATCTGATTAGAACCATATCTCTCCCTGGGAGTGGCTAGCTCCGCTCGGGAGTTTAGCGTACAACCGAGTATTTAACCGGCCCGCAGGGCTGGCCAGTCCGCCCGGCGGAGGGTTTGGGGAGCAGTGGGGAAAGAAATCATGCTTGGAGCCGAAAGGAGCTAGTTTGTGAGTAGTTTGGGGTTTTTCCCCCCTTTTCCCCTTCTTCCTTCCCTATCGTGCTCTCTGTTTTCACTTCTTGGAGGTCCGGAGCCGGGCTTGGGCTCGGTTTTTCCGGCCCTCTTGGGAGCGCAGGCTGTGGGGAGAGAGCTGAGCAAGAAGACTGACAACGTGCGGTGGAAGCGGGCGGTCGTGTAGCCTGGCATTGAGACTGGGCTGGTGGTGAATGAACTTACCTTCGGAGCTCGGGCTTAAACCCGGCTGTGCAGAGAGGGAGAGAGGGAAAGAAGGAAACTGACACCGAATCCCTGACTGCTTTTTCCAGGGAAGGGGGAGGCGGACGCCGGCAGCTTTTAGAAAGCCACCGTTGTTGGTGGTGGTTTTTCCTTCCCTCGGATGACTGCCTAATTAGCTCCCCGACGTGTTTGTTTTTGCTCGCTGCCTAACAAAGAGGGAGGACCTGGTTTGTGCGGCTCTGGGGCTGCCTAGCTAGGAGTGACAAGAGCGGGGACTGAACATTCTTGAACTTTGTCTCGCCCTCTTTCCCTGCGGTCGTTCCTAAGACAATAGCTGCCGAAGGTACTGGACAGACTAGTTGGAAGGCTTGAAGCAGCTTCGCCGCCGCCGCTGTCGCAGCCTCCAGGATGGGGATGGCGCTGAGGCCGTGGGCTCTCTGGGCTGGAGAGGGCAAGTAGAGGGGGGACGGGAAATGGAACGGGGTTTAAAAAAAGTAGGGGGGGGGGCTCGTCAGCCAGCTATAAATGTAGCGGTTTTCACTGTTACTTGAAGTTAGGTGTCTCTTTTTAACATCCCCACAGGCTACGGCGTGCTTTCTGCCTTCGGTTTTAGGGCTCAGAACTTTGCTGAGATTATTATTTTTTAATGACTGAAGCCCTAGCTGGAGGGAGGAAATTCTGGCAATCCCTCCCAAATTAAACGTGAGATCCAGAAACTAGCTTCTCTACTCCAATGAATAACTTTAATATGGCAGAAGGGAAAGGCAGGGAGTGACTGGGTGGAGAAGGGGGCTTAATCTTATGTTTTAAAATATCAGTATGGCCATAGAAATTCCTTGATGGGGCTTCTTGGCCCCTGTCACTGTGGGGGAAGGGAACAACCAAGAATAACCAGATCAGAACCTGAAAAATGTTGAGAGAAATCATACTCCAAGTATCGGATTAACTGTCTTAAGTAGCTTTTCTTAGAATAAATGACATATAGTATGCTTTTCTTACAGTTTCTCCAACATAAGCTTTCCTGCCCACATTGGAAAGAACATGTGCCAGATTGTTGTTTTTTTTTCCCCCTTCCTCTTTTAAAATGGAGAGACTTGGAGGGGAACATACATAGAAACCACCAGACAATTGCTGACACGGGATCTAAGACAAGCATCTTACAATAGAAGCCTTGTCATGACTCCACATTTAATTGTTCTGGGTGCTGTCACTACTCTGAGATGGGTTTCAGTCACACGGAGGAAGATAAAATTTTGTGGAGCTTGAAAATACCGGAGATCTTTTCAGTTTCTTCCTTAATCCTTTTTAAGAAAGGAAGGAGAGAATTTGGAGAAGAACAACATCAATACTCAAAATTAATAAAACAAAATAGATTAGTCAATCTTCTCCTAAGAAGGCAGAA
Source organism: Vombatus ursinus (assembly GCF_900497805.2). Taxonomy (NCBI): domain Eukaryota; kingdom Metazoa; phylum Chordata; class Mammalia; order Diprotodontia; family Vombatidae; genus Vombatus; species Vombatus ursinus. The sequence goes on from NW_020954550.1 coordinate 35,105,151, forward strand.
GGAAAAGATTACTGTGCAGTTTTATAGTGAGTCCCTTTTAAGGTAAATGCTCTTTGTTGACTACATCCTCTATTAGGTTATTTTTCCCCTTAAAATTCAAGTATCTTTATCTTAAGTTAGATTTGACATCTTTTCTCTGAAGTTGTAGGTAATTTTTTTCCAAACTCTTCATTACTCACCTACTCCCTTAATCTCAAGTATGTGTGTGTGGCTTTGTGTGTGTATGTTGCATATGCATGTTCAGATGTATGTAACCATGTACCTCCCTCCCCACCCCATCTAATCTAACTTTCTAGAGCAGTTAGGCCTAGGTAACACCCCATATCTTACAGATATGGGAGGGGAAGTGTTACAATGCCAGTTAAATGACTTGTTTAAAATACAACTAGTGAAGAATAGGCTTTGATGTCATAAAATAACTGCTGGGCTCACGACCTAGTTTAAGATTGAAAATTCAGACTTCCCTACAGTTGCATTCTTCAAGCTCTGTTATGAATTTTGGCTCTGTCACTTGCCTGTGTGATTGTGGGCAAGTCACTAAATGTCCTTGGCTCTCATTTTCCTGGGTTATAAAATGAAGGAATTGGACTAGATAACCTCTAGGTCTGTGATTCAGTGGCTTGTATCACTCTGTTCTTTTACATTCTCAGTGGCTTCTAAGACATTTTGTTTTTATGAAAGGGATGCTGATGACTTCTGGGTCCTGCTGACTGGCTAGCTGGCAACATTATTGAGCTACTAAGTCATTCCTCCCTATTTAGCACCTAGAGATCAAGAGAAGGCAGGAAAACACAAGCTCAGCAGTTTGGATTCTGGTTAGCAATATGTTTTGGGGGAGACTTGGGCCTCTTCACAAGGCAGTGACTATATATATTTTTTTCTCATGCCTGTCACTTCGTGTTGGTAAACTTAAATTTAGCACTACTAAACTGCTTATCCTTCATGGGTTTAGCTTGTGGCTATAATCTCCTCTACTCTAAATCTCAGCCTTTCAGACTTTCCCTACTCTGATCTAGTTTAGTGGCAAAAACTAAGATACTGAAATGCTCAACTATTTGAAAGAAAAGGTCATTCCTGGAACACTCAGCAGTGGTTGGACATTGCCCTACTGGTCTTTAGAACAAAGCTGGAGAGGCTTAAGGCCTGACCGACTTGGAAGACTGAACTGGTTGCTGCAGAAACATGCAGTTGTCTGTCCCTCTGAGTGAGCATAAGCAGAACTGGCGATCTGAAACACCTGAGTTACAGAATGCGGTATTTTAAAATGCTCTCTGGCTCTGCAATGTAATACTAAGGTTGAATTACAATTCCGGAGTTGGAAGAAAGTCTCAACCAGAAACTTAAATTAACTATGATGGTGGGGGTTGGTGTGCTTTGGATAGATTTGTTGTTTGTTTGTTTTTAAATAGTGGATCTATACACAAAGAAAACTAATGAATGCATTAGGAACCTGAGAAGTCAAGCATTGTAATCTACTAATGAAGTGAGAGGGTTGGGGGAGGGGGAATGCCTTTTGATTTCAAGGTGGCTAAATGGCCAGCATAGCCATTGGGATCATAGAATTGTAGACTTTTTCTTTAGAGCTGGGAGGAACTTTAGAGTGCTAGACTGAGAGTGAAAGGATGTATATTCAAATCAAAGCTCTGCCTTTGTGATTTTGGGCTGGCTACAATCTCACTGGGCCTCAGTTTCCTTCTCTGTAAAATAAAGGGATTAGATTGAATAACCTCTAAGGTACTAAGATTCCTTTCAGCTCTATACAATTCTATGAACCCCCTTCATTTTAAATATAAAGAAACCATGGCCCAGAGAGGATAGCTTGTTCAAGGCCAGCCACTTAGGCCTTGGCAGAGCTGAGATCCTAACCAATGTCATCCAACTCCAAATCCATTGCTCTTTCAAATACATCATGTGGTCTCTTAATCTTAATGCATATATCTTAATGCAGTAAGGATCACATGTCAGTGCCTGGGAAATAAGAAAGGGAGTGTAAAAGAGGCAAACTCACTGGAAGAGGTATGGAGCAAGAAACCAACCACTACCACCACCCCAAACACTATACACTATAGAAATAAATAAAAGCCATTCTTTGCAAAATACTCATTTTATTGAGTCTCCCTAATTGGGCATTATATATCTCTGAATAAAGATGAACATACAAACATTTCAATACAAACAAGGCAAGCAAATTTGTCCTTCCCCACATTGGTACAGACCAGACAAAAAGTCTCTCTGCTTGTGGTTCAAAGGACTCTCCATAGTCTAAGTGATCTTTTCTACTTATATTTTGCCAAGCTACTTTTCTCCCCTATGCCCACCTCTATAACTACGTACAAAGAAAAAAAAAATCCCTTCTCCAAAAACCTGCATTGAATGGAAAGAGTAAAGAAACAGGGGACTACCCATATTAATTGCAGTGACTAGGCTAGCCATCCGTGGAGTGATGGGCTGCCCACACAGCAGGGCACATGGCCAAGGATAGCTCCTTTTCATGCATCCCTTTCTGAGCCTTGAAGAAAGCCTGTTACTCCAGAGTCAGGGGAAGTCTGAACAAATCACTTCCTGACCTAAAATGAGAGTGACACTTTTGGCAAGGGGAACTAGAATCTCTGTTCCCCTGTTCCACTCTCCCCTCCCCATCTCCTTTGTTTTATTACTCTTCATATTGTTTTTCCCTTTCTAATAGAAAATCTTTAACAAACAAGAAGGAAAAGATCACCTAGAGACTTCTGGGACCAAAATTAAAGCTGGCCTGATAGAGAAAGGGCCTTGGGGCTAAGCCCTATTCCCATAATTTGTACAAAGTGTCTCATGACTTAAATGTACCTTTAGGATTTTCCTTAAAGACACAGGTGCTTAGGAGGAGCAGCTGGGTGCATGCTTACATTCTGGAGTCAGGCAACAGGTTAAACTATATTGAAGGCATACGGAAGCAAAAATCTGAAAGAACTAGAGTTGAGCCAAGAGTAATCTCCGGGAGAAGATGGGAGAGTGACTTCCCAGAAAATTAGGTAGGAGAGGTTTTCAAGTTCAGGGAATTTTAGTGATGTGTCCTTAACTGGCCCCCTCTAATTGGTTAAAGCTATTGCATCACACTCAAGCTGGTGAAACTGGCTGTGTCATTCTGAAGTAGATGTGTTACAGACTTTATGTTACTCCATGTGATTGGTGAACTATCCCAAAGCACACAACTTAACACAACCTGACTGCTTTGTCATGTTTTCAGCATTGAAATCTTTCTCACTTTGCTTTTTTCCTTTGTGGACCAGTTGCAGCACTTAGCAATACTAACTGACTTTAAGTCTTCTAAGGAGAGAACAGACTGAGAGAAAGGAACACAAATCTTGTTAGGAAAAATGCCAGAGGAATGAGTGATAGCCCTATGTGGGATGAGAGCAGCAAACTGGGTGACTTTAGATCACTAAAAAATGATGAGGCAATAAAAGGTTCATTTAAGGTGCTGGTTATTTAAGCTTAAACCTAAAGTAAGTCTGCAACTATACAAACCACAGATTCAAGCATTGACTTTTACCTCCTCTCTTTCCTTTCCCCTTCCCCCTCCACTTCTCTGTGATGGCATATCTCTAGCTCTAGGGAAAATGTGTCATTTCATTTCTTAGTATTAGAGGTGCCAGTGCCTTATTTTCTCCTTTAGGAAGTTTGTGGGGGAGGGCAGTTTACAATATGGTTTTAGCCTTTGTGGGAGGGGACAAGAAGAAAAGTTGTAAACTAGATTCATGATTTCAGTTGACACAGGGAACTCCATATTAGAAAATGTCCTCTACTGGGAAAGACTGGCATCTGTTCTGTCTTAAAGGGTTGCCTGGAGTACTGAGAAATCCCATGATTTGCCCAGGGTCCCACAAGCTAGAATATGTCAGAACTGGTACTGGAATTTGAGTTTTTCTGTCAGTGTGTCTCATTCACCTACCCCCAGAAGTTATTGGCTTTCATATGCAATAATATACCTCTTTACAGTTTGCATAGCACAGTATTCTTGTCCCCATTTTATAGAACTTAGAAGATGCAATATTTAGTAAGTTTCAAGAAGGATTGAGACCTGGATTTTGATGATTCCAAGTGGAGTACTAATGATCATGACTTTAGTCAGGGAACATAATTTGTTCATATGTGTGTGTGTGTGTGTGTGTGTGTGTGTGTGTGTGTAAACCCTAAGAAAAGCACAAGTTTGGGATTCAGAGAAACAGAAGTCAGATTCCAGTTCTGCCACATATTATCTGTGTGACCTTCAGCAACTCACCTAACCTCCCAAGGCTCCAGTTCTTCTCATCTGTAAAATTGAGGGGTTGGACTGGCTGACCTCTAAGTTTCCTTCCAGCTCTAAATCTAAGATCTATGACCTCCAGTAGAATAGATAACTAAATCATGATCTCTAATCTGCTTTCAAATATGCTTTGAGGGGGAGGGGAGAGGGCGGAGTTTGGGTTATTTGTTTTTTTAAAAACAAGACTGGTGGTATTATAATAGTCAAATAAGAGTTGTGAGACCAACTCATTGCTTTCTCCTGCCACTGACTTGTCTGTGTGTCCTGTGATAAGTCATTTAGTTGTTCTTCCTACGTCATCAGCAAAATTAGTATAATACCCTGTGTACCTCACTGGGGGACATGAAAGAATGTATATGGAGTTACAATACAAGCCAAAAAGGTAAGGTTTTTTTGCTTTGTTTCATGACTCTTCTGACTCCTCATATCAATAAGGATAATTACTTGTAGGTGGTATTCCATGTTAAAGTGTGGTACATTAGGAAATGGGAAATCTGGACAAGTTGGCTTTTCTAGAGAACAATCAATCAGTTTCATTTATTATCATGAGCTAGGCATTGTGCCTGGCCTCCAGGACTGTGCCCTCAGGACTGGGGATACAATTTGGACTAATCACTCTATGGGGAGTAGGGAGGGGAATATTTCAATGTGTCCAAATCTGTTTAAAAACAGGGCTCTGCTATTGTTAAAAAAAAAAAAAAAACACCAGGCATGCCTAGCATTCCCAATAGACTTTCCACTATTCCCCTCACAGTGGCATGGCAGCTTATGTTCAAGCAAAGATGGGAGATGTGCCAATTTCATACTCCATCAGCTCTTGACAACGTAGGAATGGTAGGTCAGAGACTCAAGTAGGTGTCCAGATTAGCTAGTTACCTTTCCTGCCATATTTGATATTCAATTCAACAAATTCTTCTTAAGTGCTTACACTGTTCAGAGCATGGTTCTAGGAGCTAGAGAGGTACAAAGTGTAGAAATTTTATGATCCCTACCTTCTTGGCACTTAAGAATCTAAAGCCTAATTGCTAGTTCAGCTGTCTTTGTAGGCTATTCCTACTACAAAATTCATGTTTCTTATGTGTGATTTAACCTTATCTTTTGAATGGTGACTAAACTGCATTTCCTAGCATTATACAGAATAATCTAGGAGCCTTGCTAAGCCCCTCACCCCACAAAAAAATCAAAACAACAAAAACCTCCCCAAATCCTTGGACCTCCTCATGACATTTCCAAAGGGGAACAAAGCATTCATGATTAGGACATAGATTGTAAACCCCATTGAAGTCAAGGATAATGCCCTAATCCCTTCCTCTCCCCCCAGGTTCAGCACTAGGCTTTGCAGTAGTACATGCTTAACAAATGATGGTTGAATCAATAACTTTCATTACTGAATACCTAGTGACTCCAGTTCTCCAGTTGCAATGATTTGGGGAAGAATATGCTCTTTACTCCCCAGTAAACACATCAAAATTAGGAACTTCCATTTTTCAGATGATTTAGATCATCTGATACTTATCCACTAATCAACCTCATTCCTTGTGGCTTAGAACTCCAAGACTTCTCTCCTTGGTCTCATTGTATATTAATGGTAACTTTTTTTGTATGTTATGGACCCTTTTGGCAGTGTGGTGAAGCCAATGGGCCCCCATTATCCTCAGGATAATGTTTTTAAATGAATAAAACACAGAGTATCCCAAAATAAACCAATTATCTTGAAGAATAATTATTAAAATATAAACATATATTTTTTAAGCTTACAGAATTCAGGATAAGGGCTCCTGGTATAAAGACTTTTGAAATGCCATGGGTTCTTTTATCAAAGTTCTGAAATCCTCTCACTTTGGATAACATGTCATCCAATTAGATGCTTTCCATTGTATCTTCAAAACTTACTAAAACATACAGTAATCTAAACAGTTATCAACTCTTCTTTTTTTCTTAATTTTTCTTTCTCTTTGCTCTACTTTTTAATGTCATCTTATGAGAAAATAGTTGTGACACATATATAGAAAACACTGAGTTTTCATTTGGTTTCAAGTATCTTGATCTTATTTATAATTTGTCAATTTGCCTCCATGAATTTGTTGACAAGAATGTTAGAAGCCCCTTGTGGCTAGCCTAGTATCCAATCTACGGTACACAAGTAAGTGGTTTTGGTGTTTTTTGTTTTTTGTTTTTGCTTTGCCCAAGGAGAAGCCCCATATCAAGGCTTTCTCAGAAGTTTAAACCTTCAGACACATCCAGAAAGTAATTCCAACAAATCTTCTCCCCTTTAAAAGCATCCAGCAGATGTCCAATGACACTAATCTCCTTAAAGCAGTGTGTCTTGTTAGAAAATGGGGAATTCAGCTTAATGTAACCTCTGTTTAGTTTCCTGAGTATCATTATAGACATGAGTGTTGCATTCATGTTACTGATTCTTCTGAGAAGCAGTAATTGCTGAAAAAGCCATGTTCCTGTCAAAAGTATTTAAAAGTCTTACTGAACAAAATGTCCAGATTAGCATTTGGGATAGGAAAAATGTCTTGGACTATAATGATACTTACATAATAAACTGGGAACTTACTATCTATAAAATTTCTTCTGCAGCCTACTGATGATGTATATCCATTCAACCAATGTGTGAAATATCTCTTGCGCAGAGACTCCATGCTAGTGATGGGAGGAGATATAAAGAAGTTAAGGAGGCTGTAATCTAGTAGGGAGTATGACATGACCCACACCTCATAGTATTTTGTTCAAGTGCTAAGTGACTAATATTAGCCCAAGGTGTTATAAGACTTCAGATACAAGAACTCACTTCTAGCTAGGATACTCAGGGTGGTAGCATTTGAATTGGGTTGAAATCATGATTTCAATAGGGGGACAACATCAGGAAGTCCTGGGTGCCAGTCTTATAACCAATACTCATTAGTTCGGTAGCGATGGGCAACCTTTCTGAGCCTTAGTTTCCTCACCTATAGTGTGAGGTACCTATAGGGATCTATACCTGTGGTTTCTTTAGCATAAGGAAATTCCAGATGAAGAAATCCCCTTTACCAATGGAATTTAGAACCTTCTCCTCAACTTCTAATTTCTCAGTGCCTTAGGATAATTCACTAAGATTAGGCAATTTACCCACCTGTGTGCCTCAGGTAGAATTTAAACTGAAGTCTTCCCGGCTTTGAGGCCAGCTCTCTATGCACTATGAGGTTGTGAAAATGTATGCAAAGTATTGAATAAATGTCAGTTTCCTTATTAGGTAAAAATGAGGGTAGTTTGAAAATGGCAGGAACAAAGAAACAAGCAGGAAGGTGCTAATGTTTAAGGGATACCTAGATTTAATTCGATTAGAGTACAAGAAGGGAACCTGGGACCATATTGGGAAGAGCTTTGAATACCAGACTGAAGCTTGTACTTAATTTTTGTTACAGTCTTGGGGAGTCACTCATTTTTCAAGCAGAGAATCCATTCTGACTTAATGTGACATGCTAGTGTTAATAAGCCATGAATTGAAGTAAAACAGAGACTGACAGTTATATGTTCTATTGCATATTAGTTTCGTGATAGAAAAGTATCTTAGTATCCAAGATCTCAATATGAAGAATCCAACCCAAAATTTACTAGTCTTTTAATCTTAGCATTGGGTTAGGTACTGCAAAAGTCACCTTAATAGTAAATACCTTTCATAGCATCTTGTTTGAACCTCTTCAAATATAGCTTTTGTGTAAAAGTCTTATCATCTCTTATAGAATTAAACTCAAATTAAATGCACATAGGAGATTTCATTTTATAAGAATGGTTACTACCCACAAAAAGTCTGGTTAGATACAAAATTAAATAAGATTACTAGGGAATAATGCAAAACAGTAATTCTAAAATCAAGCATAGACAAATACTAAAGAAGATGAGTCAAGAACTTGTAGTCCAGACATCTCTTACCCAGAAAGGCTTCATGAAAATGATATGACTTGAGGAGGATCTTGAAGAATGTATTTGAGTTAGACATGTGGAAAGAGACCACATGAACAAAGGCATAGGGCTATGAACAAATATGTTCGGGAGAGTGGATGATCCTATATGTGTTGGGACATGTGGTTCCCTAATGAAAAAAGTTTGGCCTTGAGTTGATAGGAAATTCTTGTAAGTTCTCAAGTGAGGGAGTGGAATAATAAAACCGAGGGAGGCCTTTTCCTCTCAAATTACTTTGCTATTTATTGTGAACATGTTTTATGCCCCCCTCCTCCAATAGATTGTAAAGCTCCTTGAGGGCAAGGATTATTTCAATTTTTTTGATACCATCAGTACCTTATAAATAAATGACACTAATAAATTGACATTACTTCCCATAATAGGAGAAAGCAGGGAACACGGTACAGTAAAGTAGTATACTGTCTTCCCCCCCCCCCCACCTACCCAATCTATTATGGCAATCTAGGCATGAGGTGCTCAGGTACACCAGCTGTAATGTCCTAAGGGTTTTTTTTTTCTTTTGAAATTTTCCTTGCTTTACTGGACAAATGTCCATGACTATTACCACCACAAGGAAAATCTCACCAAACAAGTATTTGCATGCCTGTTAGATGGCACAAGCAATATAAAGTTGTACAAGGCAATCTCTCTGCCCTCCATGGAGGCTTCAATCTAGACAGACATGGCCAATACTGTAGTTAGGTACCATGAGTGAAGAATGAACAAAGTACTATCACTACTGTGAGAAAAAAAGGTCACTTTGTACAAATTTAGGATAGTTAGGTTTTGTGAAGAGAAAGAGAGGTCATGTAACTATCTTAATCTGGACTAATAAATTGGAAATAGGACAGAGTTAGTAAAAATTCCATCACCCGAGTATGCTTTAAACTCAATATAATACTTGAGTACAATCAAACAGACATTAGAAATAAGCCAAAACCATAGATTCTATTCCTCATCCTCAGCCTCTCTTCTGTCTACCCCAACTAGGGACAGACCCATTTGTTTATCATATATCAAAAAACTGGAACTTTAGTGTAGTTGTATACTCAATGTTCCCAATAATTCTCATAGTGGGAAGAAAGGTTATAGACTATATTCCTGTCCGATGCAAGGATCCTCTCCAAAATCCCTTTGCTTGAATACTTTTGGAGCCACGAAGTTCATATCAAGACAATTCATTCTGTTGTTGGGTATCTCTAAGGGAGGGCAGGGGGACTCTTCCTTCTATGTTAAATCAAAATCTTTTTTTTTATCTTAAATTTGCCTTCTTGAACAGAGTAACTGGTCTGCTTTCTCTTTGTGAGAGGCCATCAAATATTCAAAGTGGTCCCTAGCATCTTTGCTTCCTTAGCATATCCCCTGAATCTAAGTTTCTTCATTTTCAGGCTAAATCTCTTCAGCTATTTTTCCTTTTAATGGGTTTCTGTTCTCTTACTTGATGTTTTGAGAAATGCAGATTTAGGATCATGGCTTTTTTTTTTAATTTAAGATTGAAAGTATTCAAAATACAACCTGAAGAATGAATGTATTCCAATGTTCAAGACTGTGTAATTTGCTTGTGTTCTCCTTGCGAAGGAGAATGACTTTTGTATTGGAAATGGCAGAACAAAAAATGGCTGCCAGGGAGTTGCTGCCTAAGATAAGTGAGTAGGTAGTGAGCTAAGAGGTACTAAGAGGTAAGCAGATGCCTTTGATCAGTACAAGTCACCAGGCCAACTGTAGATAACCCTCTATCAGTAATATTTGAAACACTACGGAATAAAAAAGGAACAGTAGGACTAGAGAAAACTAAATGTTCCAGTCTTACACACACACACACACACACACACACACACACACAATTGGGGTGGATGAGAATGACAAATTTGCAAACTATATGCCTATGAGATTGGCTTTGATTTTTTTGATTTCTGGAAAAGTTCTAGAATAGATCATTGAATAGATGGTTAGTGAACTAGTAAAGAAAGAAGTGATTACAGAGAAACCTATCATAGCCCCATCAAGATCAGGTTGTATCAGTCTAACCTTGTCTTTTTTTTTTCTTAATTGCCATGGGATTATCAAACTAATGCAGCAGGAGAGTGTCATTCATTCATTTCCTAGCAGTGACATCACATTAGGAAAATAATAATTAAAAAAAATAATAAGGATGATAGCTACCATTTGTATATAGTGCTTGCTATATGCCAGGCACTATGCTAAACACTACATATATCTCATTAGATCCTCACCACAACCTTGGGAAGTAGGTGTTATTATTATCCCCATTTTATAGTTGAGGAAACTGAGGCAAACAGAGATTAAGTGACTTGCCCAAGGTCACACAGCTACTAAGTGTCTGAAGCCAAATTTGAACTTGAGTCTTTCTGACTTGAGACCCAGTGTTCTGTCCATTGCATCATCCATGCCGCTTCAGTTGACGAGTTATCATAAGCTAACAGTGACATTCTTCAATTCTTACAGCCATTATGTTGACTAACATGCTCTAAGACATTCTTTTCCATTTAATTCACCCAATATACACAAATAGATAAATCATATCAGTGTAATTTCAAGTAGATTTTTTGGCAAAATGATTCACAAAGTCAGTCAATGAGCATTTATGAGGCACCTACTATATGCCAGGCACTTTGCTAAGAATTGGGGATGCAAAGGCAAAAGACAGTCCCTGTGATATAGGAGCTCATAACTCACACGCTATCTAAAAACAAATAGGAAGTAATCAACAGAGGGAAGACATTAGAATTAAGAGAAATTAGAAAAGGCTTCTTGTGGAAAGTGTGGTTGGTATGATAAATTGGCATACTGATGCTCTTGCAAAGATAGGTGCCCTAGATAATGCTACAGTTAGATTTGGATATAGGTAAAAGACAGAACTCCAAATGTAGTCATTAATGATTTTGTGTCCACTTAACCAACTCCCATGGGGTCTCTATGGGATCTGTACTCTGAACCTAATTTGTTGAATATTTTTGTCAATGACTAGAATAAAAGCATAGATAGCCTGCTTTTTGCAGATGACAAAACTAGAAGGAATTGCTAACTCACTAGATGACTGAATCAAAAGATCTCAACAGGCTAGCTAGAAGATTAGGCTGAATCTAATAAGATGACTTTCAACAAAGATAACTATACCGTTGGTTATAAAATAAAATCTATTTCACAAGTACAAGATGAGGGAGGTATGATTAGACAATAGTTCATCTGAAAAAAAAATGGTTTGGGGGCTTTAGTGTATTTCAAACTCAATATAAGTTAGGAGTGCAGTGTAGCAGCCAAAAAGGACAATGCAATTTAAGGTTATATTTTTTTTAAATATTAAAAATAATTTAATACATAAGTTAACATAATGTCTTTCCAAGAGTTTTTGATGCTAAGAAAAAACACATAGTACCACACATACAGTGAGATATTACTATCCAAGTGTTTTGAATCTTCACTATACATGTAATCTGATAGAAATACTAATATACTTCATTTCTAATTTACAAAGGCTTTGTTTCCATGCCAATTACCTCAAAATTAAAATACATAAGCATTGCAAATATAAAATAGAAATTGAATTTTAATGAGAAAAAATATTTAAAGAGCTTAAAATTCAAATTTTACATTTGCTTTTACCCTGGAATAGATTTTAACCCTTTTGTTTCTGTAGATAAATATAGCAGTAACTATTTTTTAACAATCTTTGTAGGGTTAGTAGTTTTGCCTATAAATCATCTATAGAGAGTCAGAGCTTCCAGGAAAGAAGAAGTGATAGGCTTTCTATATTCTAGGTCTTGTGGTGAATAGAGAACTGGATATAGAAACATAAGTTCAAATCTTGCCTCAGACACTTAATAGCTCTCTCACCCTGGGCATATCATTAATAATAGCACCTACTTCACAGGGTTGTTATGAGGATCACATGAGATAACTTACAGAAAGAGTTTTGCAAACCTTAAGGTAATATAAACTATTATATTTAATCTCACTCAGGTTTAGTTTCCCTTATATATAAAATAGGGATACCTCCCAGAGTTGTTGTGAGAATCAAATGTAAAAGTACTTTGCAAAGCTTAAAGCACTATTTAAATGATAATAATAATGTTTATTATTACTGTTGTTGTTGTTGTTATAACTCTACCTTGGTCAAACCACATTTGGAAAGTATCTTATTCTGTTCTATGCACCACAATTTTGGAAAAATGCTGAGAAGCTGGAGGATGTCCAGAGGACTGGGATGGAAAGGGCCTTAGAAATACCCTGAGGAATTTAGGGATGGAGGGAGGTTAATGATATGTCTTCCAAACTTTGAAGTGCTATCACATGGAAGAGAGATTGGGAATTTTCTGTTTGATCCTGAGGACAAATTCAGTAGTAATGGGTTGAAGTTGGAAAGAGACAAATTTGAGACTGATGTCAGGAGAAATTTTTTTTTTCATGTAGTTAGTTATCCAAAAGTAGAATGTGCTTCCTCAAGAGGTTATTCCTTATTGGAGGTCTTCAAGCCAAGCATGTATGTCATAGTGGGGATTTCTTTTAGGTATGGGTTGGACTAGAGGTCCCTTCCAACTCTAAAACTGTGAGTCCATAATTCACCTCAAATATTAAACATCTGCTTTGTGCAAGGCACTATATATGGGCAAGAATACCCTTCAAATTAGGAAAAGCAAGTTATTGAGGTTGCAGATATAAAACAATGTCTTGATATATTTCTACTTTCCTCAGGCATTGATTTATTAAGTTAGTAAGGCCTGAAAAGTTATACTTTCTTGAGTACCTTTTGGCATAGCTATTGAATTCAATGGAACAGAAGGTATTGGAAACTGTTAATCTGCCTGATGTCTCTAGAATTTAAGATGATCATGTTAATATTTTATCACCTCCTAAAAGGATAAAACTGCTAGGAATGGAGTGAAAAGTAATTGTCCATTTCCATGGTCTTAAACACAGTACCTTCATACCTAAGGGACAATATCATTAGCAAGATTTGACACACTTGCCAACAAATTACTCTTCATTCTTATCCCAAAAGCCATTAGCTACATAAGCTACAGTATTAAGTCTCTCCACATTGCTCTTCCAGATTGCAATAGAGCTACAGAGTTGCGCTAACCAAATGTATCTTCATGCTTTTAAAGCTATTACTGAATGTGAAGGTCTGGTGGTATATAATCTGACAGTTGAGGAGATAACAGAGCTCCCATTGCTATATCTTGCATCTTTCTTTAATTAGTGCCTCTTGGACTGAATTTTTTACTTAACAATAAAGGAAAGTAATCCTTTTGCCAGTGCTTCCTCTGTTTGTAAGAATCATCCAAAAATCAATGGAAACATGTAGATGCTCTTGTGTCCCATCAAACTGGGAAACTATAGGTAACAGGTGAAAACAGCATTAAGGAGCAAGAGGTAGAATTTCCCTGTTTGCAATATCACACACTGGGGATCAGAACACTTCCAATGGAAAGCTTCAGTTTGACCTAGACTTTTTTGGGGGGAGGGAGGGGTATGTAACTAATTAAACAGCTCTATCTAAGCATGCCTTCGGTAAGGTAATTTATAATGAGCAATAAACATATGCTTTCCTAGTTTATGTCAACTCTGGGCTTGGGAAAGGAAGATAAGCTGGGAGAATGAAATTCTCCAGGTGATCATCTATTCAAGCCTGCAAACACTCTGAAAAAGCTCTTCATTGTAGGGTAAACTCTCTTATCTGGCACATCTAGAGGAGTGGAGTGTTGTGGTCATTCAGTCCCCATGCAAATTAGCATGATCATTCAAATTCTCTGGCAGTTAGAAAACTTTTTCTTTTCTTCCTCTCAAGGGGACATTAGCCATATTACTTTGGTAGTAGTGTGACACTGTCAGATGTTGGGATGCCATCTAAGCTTATAACATGTAGGCAAAGGCTCTGACACTAATCAAACCTGGCTTCAAACTCTTGACTGAAATGAAGGAATCTATAATAACTTCCCTTATGTTGTAGAAGTGGTGTTCTTTTGCATGCTCTGAGTTTCATTGATATTACTTTTTTCTCCATCAATACTACTCTTACATTTTGTTACAAGATGGACTGCCTTCACAAAGATTGTTTACTTTTGTATGTGTATACACTTTAGTGAAAAACTCATTTGGTGATCTGTTACATTTGTGACTCATGTTACTCATGCCATTTGTTCTCTTCTAATGTGGGTGCTACTTAGCACCTCATGACCTCAAGGTCTAATGAAGATGATTCTGCTTTAATAATAGATACAAAATACAGCCACCAAATATGAATTTTTCACTTCTTAGACTGAACAGAAGCAAATGTATTTTGTGTCCTTTTTGACTTCATGCTTCCTATACATAGCACTTGGCTCTCTTCCCTACTTGAAAACCTAACCATTTGATATCCTGGAAAAGGTGTTTTAGAGACACAAGATGAAAAGTTTTAAAACTTAGAAGAGTTGATATTTTATCCTAAAAAGAAGAAGAAGAAGAAGGGGCCACTGGAACTCCTTGATCAAGACAGTGACATAGTCAGACCTGTACTTTGGGTACTTCAGTTTGGTGGATCTGTCGAAGGTGGATTAGAGGGCAATGGACTGGAGATAGGGAGATCAATTAGGAGATTGAAATTGTTTAGGTTAAAGGTGAAGAGGTCCTGAACCAGAGTGTTTTAGTGTGGATGTTTTAGTAAAATAGAGATATTTTAGAGCAGAATTGACAAAATTTGGCAACTTACAGGATGTAGGGTGGGAGGAAGGGTTGAAGATGAGTTCTAGGTTGTGAACTGGGGTAATTTGGAAGGATGATGGAGCAAAGAAGTTAAAAGGGGAGGGAAAAGATAATGCATTTTGTTTTGGACATGTTACATTCAAAATGCATATGGGGCATCTAGTTGGAGACATTGAATAAGCAATTTGTGATGCAGAACAGTTCCAGAAAGATCAGAGTTTGAGATATAAATCTGGAAGTTGTCTGCAAAGAGATGAAAGTTGAACTCATGGAAGCTAACAAGTTTACCAGATGTGGGGTGAGGTGGGAAATAGGGCACAGGACAGAGCCCCACAATTTATCTTGCCAATCTTAAATTCTATTCTTCTTTCACATGAACTTTGCTCCAGACCAATCTGATTATCCTTACCTACCTCCTACTTCCCAAACTTGCCTTATATATAGTGACACCCAGGCCTTTGTCTGAAATGCATTTTCCCCTCCTACCTAGGTGGATAGGCCCCAATCTTCAAAGTGAGCACAATGATCACACTTTTAGGCTTACTCTTTCCTCCCAATTACCCTGTAAAGTAGGTAGCACAAGTATCATCTCAATTTAAAGATGGAGCCATAAAACTTAAGTTAAATATTTTTGCCCAGGCCTCCTTACTCTTCTAGCACTTTTTTTTCTGGTTTATTGCCCCAGTGCTCCCTTTCCAACCTTTCCAATTCATACTAAGCTCAATCTCTTTTTGAACTACGGTGCCAAATAATTAAGAAAGTGCTCGATTGTAGCCCATCTTGCATAATTTACCTGACTAAGCTAAAGGTCTTAGGGGTAGGGATTCATCATTGAGGAGTGAGGGAAGAGGCTATCAGGTGTACTGGCTTGATATTTACTGAGAAAAGTCTGTTTTCATCTTCCTGATATATTCATGGATTAAAAATTGAGCCCATAACTGAGAAAGTTGTTGCCTTTTGCATTTAAGGACTTACTTTTTCTGCTCCAACCTTTCCAAGTAGAATATAGTAAGCTTCTTGAGGACAGGAACTGGTGTGTGTGTGTGTGTGTGTGTGTGTGTGTGTGTGTGTGTGCATGCGCACGCATGCAGTGCATCTAATTGCTTTATGAGTCTTAGAGTGAAACAGTACCAAAAAGACAAGTGAAACATGGTGCAACCTTATATATTAACCTAAATTTTGGAAGATATGGCTTCCTCTGGGTCAGTTAGCTTTCATGAAAAGTTACCTTGTTTACAGATATTTAAGGAAAACTTTTACTCATTTTTCACCAAGTAAATTCTAGCTTAGGCTTAAGGTTCCCATTCCAGGCCCATTTGCTCATTCAACAAAAGGAGTTGGAAGCATATTCAATTAGTGCCATAATTTTCATATAGAAAGAAGGGGGTGGTCTACCTTTTAGGCAGGATAATTAGAGCACATGGGGTAATTTAGTTGGTTTTCTAACAGCTACAAATGCCATTAAAAAGCATTGCCACACTCCACCACAATAGTGAGAAATGATGGACACCTAATGACCTTGACCTTTCTGTGAAATTCTAAGCACAGACTGAACTATAAAGTAGCAACCAGTTCATTTTTGCTAAATTTCTCCATAAGTTAAGTAGAATCCTTCTCAAAGAAGCTTTTGTGAAGTTGGATTAGAGATTACCTGTTTATATCTCTCTAACTTAATATTTTGAGCTTAATAAAGTACACTATCAATTAGAAAAGCCTTACTCTTCTAAATGTGGTGGGCTTTTTGCTGTTGTTGTTGTTGTTTAGAGGACAGAAAATTCATGTGAGTTTAAGCATCAATGTAACTCAAGTTATACGTTCTTAAAAAGAACAAGAAGTGAGCTCTAGCATATTGGGGAACTTCCCTATGGCGGGCTTATGGGATGACACAAACAATCACAAATCACAAAAGGAAACACCCAAGATAAGACAGTGAGGAGAGGTTGTGATCGCTGATGGTAATAGGTAGAATGCTACCAGGCAGCATGGAAGTACTAAGATGGCCTATTCTGCTCACTAAAATTTAAGAATAAGTCCTCAGTTTTGTGGACTCACTTTTTAAAATTGGATTTTTGAGGGGAGGGCTTGTTTTCACTGAACTACAGTGTTCAGCTGAGGAAACAAATGATCTAATTGAGTCTTCCACTGCTATAAATGTCTCACAGAATAGTGACTGGAAAAACACAGACACTTAATCCTGTAGCTCAAATCCATTGCTTAACTTCTAATCTGAGGCCCAGTGCACCATCCTTTTCATTCAGTGACTGAGTGGGTCATAAACTACATCAGGCAAAGATGAACTCTAGCTTTGATTAGATATAAAGTCTTGTGTTTTCTTGAAATGTCCACAGCTTGGGGAGTCAGTAATCCTCAATAAGCACTTTAACAGTTCAGGGTATGCTTGACTCTGAAAGGACATAGCTAGCGGAACATCTCGCTTACACACTGAGCTGTTTATGAACCAGGAAAACTCTAGGATGACTCATTAATTGCTTCACTTAGTACTTCCCATATTGACACATTCCAACAGTGACTAACTAGACCCTCTTGAAGGAGGTCTGTGTCACAGTTCGGTGAAAACAACCTGAATGTGTTGTCAGGGGCAAAAGAACTGGTGACCAAGTCAGCTTGGTGATTCAGAATGACAGTGTGGTCTACATACAGGAAGTAGCGTGCCCTTTAGTGTGTGTTGGCATGGCACACCTGAGCACCGGCTTAACAGAAAATACTACCTGTGTTGGAAATCAATCCCATGGAGTAGGGTTGCTTGATAGAGGTTGGAACCCTCAGTCCCTCTTGCTTCATCTGAGTAGGCTTTCCAAAGGCATGGGAAATCTTAGTCAATTTCTTCCTCTTAAACATGAGTCATGTCAACTTATGTAGGATGTGTAACTTTATCAACCTCAGGTATGCTCACAGATTAAGTATTTAGTGAATAACACAAGTGTTGGATGTGTTCTAATCTTTAAAAGAAAGAAGACAGAATAACACAATAGAAGGAGTATTGGATTCAGAAGCCCTGGATTCAGATCCAAGCTCTGGTATTTGCTTGTATGTGTGACCTTGGGGAGGTCACTTTTTAAAATGATGGAGTTGGACCAGCTATGACCTCTGATGTCTTTTCTTCTAGATCAGGGGTTCTTGACTCAGGGTCTGTAAACTGTTAATATTATGATAACTGTATAATGTGTAATATAAAAAACAGGATTCTGAGAAGGGTCCCATAGGTTTCACCAGATGGCCCAAGGGGACTGCAATACAAAAGAGGTTAAGAGCCCTTGGGCTAGATCTATAATCTATGAAGAGAACTTTTGCACTAATAGGTACAAAGTATGACAGTTATGTGGATCAAATCACTCTTACTGTTTTTAACTTAAAGCAAGATAAAATTGAGGGGGCCCTTGCATGTTTTCTTTCTTCTTTTTTTTTTAAGCTGGTAAATGCCTTTCTGTTTTGAACATTTAAAATATACTTGCTCAATGAGATTTCACTGAGGGGAAAGAACCTGATCCTTTTTTAATGGATAAACCATCCCTTGGGAAGAAATTAGACGTTCTAAATTCATAGGATCATAGACTTAGAACCAGCAGGAAACTTAGGAATCATCTGTTCCAACTCCTTCATTTTAGAGATGGAGACCCTAGGGTCCATTGAGGGTAAGCTACTTTATCAAGGTAACGCCATAAATGGAAGAGCCAGAATTTGAACCCAGCCCCTCTCTCTCCAAATCTATTTCAGGTATTCTAGGCCTAAAGTATCAAAAGCAAAGCCAGCAAGAGCAGGCCATACTCCCAAGTGGGCTGGGACAAGATCAAAATGTAATTGGAAAATATGTAACAAAAATAAAAATACAACACAACAAAAATGATTAAATTTATGATTTTTCAAGTCAGCATGTGGCTGACAGAGATCTGTTTCTGTTTGAGTTTGACCCCGTTGTAATGTAGGCCATAGTTACCCGTTTTCAGTCCTGTTAGGTGTTTGCTCCTATTCTTTCTAGGGGCAGCTAGGTGTGGCTCAGTGAATAGAGTGTTGGGCCTACAGTCCGAAAAACTTGAGTTCAAATATAGCCTCAGATACTGACAAGCTGTATGACCCTGGGCAAATCACTTACCCTTGTTTGCCTCAGTTCCTCATCCATAAAATGAGCTGGAGAAGGAATTGGCAAACCATCTTTTCCAGGAAAACACCAAATTGGGGTCACAAATTGTCAGACAAGCCTGAAAAATGATTGAACAATAACAAAGTGTTTCTCCCTGTGTGGTCAGGAAGACAGTCAGACATGCCTAGAAAGAACATGCTCCTTTATTATTCCATAGCAAAAATCTTGTTCAAAGCTGATTTCACCTGCTTTCTCTTCTGTGAAGCCTTCCCTGATTTATCCTTTGTTCCCATCACATTCCACCTTGTGTCATACTTGTGTAAATTATTAATACTGGATAGTCTCTGTCTTACAAAGATGAAAAGTGATTTGTAAACTCCTTATATTTCTATTGCTTTTCCTTCTACTGATGCAACTAAGTAACTTCTATGTAACAGTGTTAAGAACTGCCTGGGATACTAGAATGTGTCCCTTCACCTCCCTAAACTTTAGTTTTCCCATCTGTAAAGTCAGAGGCGGGACCAGATGGCTTCTGAAGGGACCCTCTCTCTATGAGCATATGGCCGGTGATCCACAGTCACACGGCCAGCTTAGGTCAGAAGCAGGACTCAAACCTTGCTCTTCCTGAGTTTCCAGGCTCCCCTGGCACCAGAAAGTCATGCTGCCTCTCATCTTCTATATAATTGACACTTAATAAATGCTTCTATAATAAATAAAAGGCATCTTATCAAATGAAAAGGTGACTCACTCAAAGTCGTAAATGAAAGTTCTCTGAAGAATGTCGTATTGAATAACATATCAACTATGAATAATGTTGAAATAGCTAAAAAAATCATTCCTTTCCTAGAAATGATTCCCTTAGAATAGGTACCTTAAGCCCTGTTGTGGGAAATGAGACCCTTTTCTAATTATGAAGATTTAGGAAGGAAGGATGTTAGTCCTTTCAGGACATCGGCACATACCAGGAATTGACCTGTAAGGGACTCTTAAATGAAAGATAGGACACCAGCCTCCCAAAGGATGGGATCCCAAAGGCCTTGCTGACATAGTGTGGGGTGTGATCTTAGAGTTCTTCTCCATCATACAACTTGAACTACTTGTTAAAATGAAGATTGCAAAATCAAAGGTTGAGGAAGGAATTTTAAAGGTCAGTTTATCCTACTACCTTTAGAGAAGGAAATATTTGTACCATCTTGGTTAGCTAGTTAGTTTAAAAACAATTTTAAACTTTTATATGCAACAACTATAAAAATAGTTTTTTCAATTGTTAGTACCTAAACTCTTACCTTTCTAATAGAGATGGTTTTTCTTCTTCCTTGATAACATTGAAGTAGTGACTCTTTTTTATTCTGACCTCCCTTCAGAACACTTAACAGTAGGTGGTATTTTAAGGTGACTCAATCAAGCATTTGGGGTTTTCTTGACAAAGATACTGGTTTACCATTTCCTTCTCCAGCTCATTTTACAGATGAGGAAACTGAGGCAAACAAGGTTAAGTAACTTGCCCAGGGTCACACAGCTAACACTGATTATATGCCAGGCACAGTGCAAATTTATGATGATACAAAGTATAAAATGCAAAAAAAACAAAAACCTATGTCTTCAAGGAGCTTATATTCAGATGGAAGAAAAATATGTAAACAAATAGATATATACAAAACATACAAAATAGACACAAGATAACTTTGGCACAGTGGATAGAACACAGGGCCTGGAGTCAGGAGGACCTGACTTCAAATCCAGCCTCAGACACTTAATAGCTGTGTGACCTTGGGCAAGTCTCTTAACCCTATTTGCCTCAATTTTCTCATCTGTAAAATAAACTGGAGAAGGAAATAGCAAATCACTCCAGTATCTCTGCCAAGAAAACCCCAAATGGGGTCATAAAGAGTCAGACACAACTAAACGGAGCAACCACTAGCCTTTAGAGGGGAAGCCCTTCTGGAAAAGATGGTGTTGCTTGAACTGAGTTGCAAAGAAAGCCAAGGATCCTAAGAAGCAAATCTGAAAAGGGGGAGCCTTCCAAGCATGGGGTGAGGGGGTGGCAGCCAGTGCAAAAGGTAGTTAGCTCTCCACCTCTAGTGCCTAGAGGGTAATAATATGTAAAAAGACTGGAAAGGAGATAGAAAGGGGTCATATTGCAAAGAATTTGGAATGTCTAACAGAGGAATTAATGATAGGGAGTCATTGGAGCTTACTGAATAGAAGGTGGCATGGGCAGACCTGCACTGAAGAAGACCTCACTTTAGTGAAGAATGGATTGGAGTGGAAAAACATTGAGAGCAATGAGATAGATCAGATGGCTGTTCAAATAGTTGGACTCTATGTCTTATACTCCCAACTCCCTATCACACGGTTCCAAGATTAGCCTTTAGTAAGAAAGATCCTGACTTCTTACTCCCTGTGTGACCTTAGGCAAATGACCTTACCTCTCAGGGCTCCCTTCCTTATCTGTAAAATGAAGGGATTAGACTTGGATCTTGGAAGTTAGAGCTCGAAGGGGCCTTGGAGGCCATGTAATTCAGCTTTCTCATTTTGTTGATGAAGAACCTTAAGCATGAGATTTAATGATTTGCCCAAGACCATAATAAATAAGCAGAGAAACCCAGACAAGACTGAAATCAGATCACTCCTTACACTGGGACATACGCTGCATTTATTATTGTGTGGAAAGGACCTTAGAGATCATTTAGTCCATATCCATCTCCTTCCCTTCATTTGAAGTGTAACCCTGGGCTCAAGTCTATTTGCTATGCAAATAGAGTCTCTAACATTAGTGCAAATTGTTTATTTAATCCTCTATACCTTAAGGAGGAACCTACATAAGGATGAAAAAAACAGAGACCCAGAGAGACAAAGGGACTTACCCAAAATTACAAAGCTAATGTTCCTGGAGAAGATCTCAAAATGTCTTTCAGCTCTAAAAAGCCTATATCAACCTCACTCTAAGAAATATACACTCTAACATAAAATAAAGTACAATAAAATAAAAAGGAAATATCTACCTTAATATATATAAAATATATATACTCTAAGAAATATATGTGTGTTTGTGTATATATATACACACATGCATATACATACATATACACATATATGTATGAATGTGTGTTATGTACACGTGTAAAAATAGATATAGATATATAGATGTGTGTTAGTACTACCTAGAAGCAGGGAAAAGACTCCTGCATCCTTTTCCTCACCAAAGAAGGGGTTTTCCTCACCAAAACCATTAGTTTTGACTTCAGAGGGGTATTCAGAGTATTCAGTACTTATCTGTAGTCAGAGATTTAATCCATATGATACTATTTGCTCTGTGTGTGTGTGTGTGTCTGTGTCTGTGTGTGTGTGTGTGCTCAGGGATGTGTTGAAGCTGGGAGAGACTGTTCCAATAGGTATGCCCATCCATACATTTTTCCTTACATGCATAACTTTAGAGTTATTAACTTTGGAATTTTTATTTGGTGATACCTCTCATTAACTTTGATTCCTTCCCTTTCCTTCCCTTCCCAGCAGAAACTAAACTATGTAGATATACTTAAGCATAAAATTGAGAGTTAGGTCCCAGGAGAAGAACTGCATGTGATGCTTCTTGTCTTTGGGTCTCACTTTGCTTGTCTTTCTGCCCGGGGAAAGAAAGGGATCTCATTTTAACAGCCTATGAAATTCACTAGGGGACCCATAATAATGCAAAGCCCTAAATCATCTAACTTGGCACTTCAGATTCCTTTATGATTTCATCCTTTCTCCAAGCTTTTCTTTTTGTTGCTACAAACCAGGCATGACTATGCATTTCTGGTCACATCACCTCCATTTCAGCTTGTCAGTCAGTAACTCTGCTGAGATGTCCACAACTTCTAAACTGAGAGGCTAGCTGTGCTCCAGAATCTCTGCTGGTCCCATCTCCCAAGTCCTGCAAACAGGGCTGTTTCCTGAAGATGACGTAGTGTTTCCTGAGATGATATGTAAGTTAGCCTCATTGGAGTATTGGAAGAGTATTGGAAGAAATAAGCAAGATCAGAAGTCAGACTATAAGGGATAGAGAAGTGAGCGCAAGTTAATTTCTCACTACAATCTAATACTTCACTTATCCAGGGGTGATATCTGACAAGAACTATTTAGAAGTTAAGGCTTTTTTTTGCTTCTTCTAAAGATATCTAAACTGGTGTTCAAGTTTGTGTGTTTTTACTTGTCAGAGAACATGTAGTCACTTGGCCTACTTACTCCCACAATTCAGACAACTCTCTAGTTTTACCAGTCCATCTAAAACTTGGAGTAGGACTGAATGGCACAAGGATCATTAGACATAGCAGCAAAAATGTGTCCAACAACTTGATAGCAAAAGAAAAAAAATAACTATTAAAAACATTATAGAGGGGCAGCTAGGTGGCACAGTGGATGGAGCTCCAGCCTTGGAGTCAGGAGGACCTGAGTTCAAATGTGACCTCAGACATTTGACACTTACTAGCTGTGTGACCCTGGGCAAGTCACTTAACTCTGATTGCCTAGCAAAAAGGAAAAAAAAAACATTATAGACTGGGGCCAATTTAATGTAAAGGTAAACAGTCTTATAATACATCCTCTACATAGCTGCCAAAATCTAAGCTGACTATGTGACTTTCCCTACTCAAATCTTCATTGGCTCTCTGTTGCCTCTAGAATAAAGCTATCTTTCTAAATTATGAAATTCTAAGATCCTAGCAAAGTATTTGTGCTCACTTCTCTATCCCTTACAGTCTGACTTCTGATGCTGCTATTTCTTCCAAGATTACCATTGATCTAACTTAAAATGAGACTAAATCTGCTCACCTCTCCTTTAGACCCTCGTTTTTCCATCTGACTTGCAGCTGAAACCTCTTATGTTGTGCTTCTTCCCCCATTAGAATATATCCAGAAGAGCAGAGACTGCCCCTCCTTCTTTGTTTTAATCCCTACTCCTTAGCACAGTGTCTGGCACTTAGTAAGTGCTTAATTAATGCATATTATTCATTGTCAAAAGTCAAATTTCAGAGCAAGGAAACCATGGCACATACCCTAATTTGTCCCTATTTGTGATAGTAATAACTGGCATCTTTATGGAATTTCACATACATCCCTTGTTTGAGTCTGACAACTCAATGAGGTAGGTAGTACAGGTATCTTGATTTCACACAGGAGGAAACTGGGCTTTCAGGATAACCCCATAGACATATAACTAGAAAGTGCTGGAAAAGGGATTCAAACCCAGGTCTTCTTGAGTCTCAACCTACCAACAAAAGCAGTATTTTATCCACCAGGCTACAAAGCCTTGGTTCAAAAACAGGAACACAGACCAATCTTGGGCAAGGAATATGTCCTTGGACCCCTGCTGAGACATTAACTCCACTAAGGCTTAGTGGAATTTAAGATAAGGACAAAAACAGTATTGAAAATGTTGTTTGTGTTTGGATAAAACTAATTTCACCTGCCTCAAAAAAAATTTTTTTTGGTTCAGGTTTCTGTGTTAGAAGCTGATGTCAGCCACATTTAAGTGTGTTTAGTTCTCAGTATACAACCAATCATTCTTTCAAATACAGATGTTTCTAAACAAGATACTTTCTTGTTCTCTCCAGATGAATATGATGGGTTTTTTGCTTGAGATTGTGCCATTGCAATGGCATTAGGGTAGAGAATGTGAGTAGCATACCGTAATTATTTTTCATTTTATGTGCACAATTGTCACTATAGGTCAAGCCACACAGGGACTGATTTGAATGTCCCATTGTATCTTTAAACCCACATGCTCAAAGAGTATATGTAGTCATTCCCTAAAGCTTCAGGATTGTTTCATGCCGGGGTGGAGAAACTCCAATCTCTGATAGCAATGCAGACAAGAAAGTTCTGCAGGCTTTTTTTTTTAAGTTCTTTATAAATCAGACTTGATCAGTATGCTAGATAGGTAAGTATCTCTTATCTTTATGGGCTCTTCAATCCTATTACTAACTTTTCCAGAAGGAACTAGAGTTTTGGGTGATATAACGATATCCTCTTGACCTGAAAAATGTAAGTGGTCCCAAATGTCATTCACTGAGTTAGTTTTCAGATGCTTGGGTTTAGCTGTTCTAACATGTCAGCTGGAAGAAAGGGGTGTGCTGAAGCCAGCTCCAAGAGACAATAATTAAGTTTTCAATGTGAGAAAGGCAAATACCACAAATCTGGACTGGATTTATTGTTTCATTGATTGTATAGATGGAGATGTTAATAATGCAAATAAAATTCAAGTGTCCCACATACATTTTTTTTCTCTGAGAGTCATTTGTTAAATATTTACCTGAACACTACTAGCTGCGAGATATAGAATTTATTCAGCGCTGACGTTTTAGCTGTAGGGAACCTAGAAGGCACAGTGGATAGAGTACTGAGCCAGTAGTCAGGAGGACTCATCTTCCTGAGTTTAAATCCAGTCTTACTAGCTATGTGACCCTGGGCAAGTTACTTAACTCTGTTTGCCTCAGTTTCCTCATCTGTAAACTAGCAAACCACTCCAGTATCTTTGCCAAGAAAACTTCAAATGGTGTCAGGAAGAGTTGGACATGACTGAAATAACCGAACAATGGGGCTTAAGCAGTAGCCAGATCAAGATGAGGAAAGGTGGTTGTTGGAAAAGCATAGAACCTTTCATATTACATTCATATACTCTGTATGCATCTTATAGTACCTAGATAATTTACATGCTGTCACCTCCATTAGAAAATTCGCTGTTTGAGAACAGGGACTGTCTTTCCTCTTTCTTTTATGCCCAGCATTTAACACACAATGCCCAACACATACTAAGTTTTTAAGAAATGTTTCTTGACTGCTTGACTGACTGAAGTATGAATATCACCAGGGTCATAAGCAGGCACAGAGACCACCCTTTCCACCAAATGATTTACTAGCTTTGTAATACAGCCCGTATTCCTTTGAAAAGCTTAAAACAAAGCACAACAAGGACATTTAAAAGGGAATAGGGGCAGGGAATATATGAGGAGAAGAGACACCCAGATCTCTAGAATTCTAGGACTGGAGTTCAAATCCTGCCTCTGACTTTTACTTACCAGCTTGACCTTAGTCAGTTCACTTAACTACACTGGGCCTCTGTTACCTCATCTGTAAAAGGTAGAGGTTGCATTAGAGGGTTTCTGAGGTTACTTGCATCTTTAGATCCATGCTCCTGCATGCATTTCTGCAGTGGTGTAATGTTCTTAGTCTTGTCTCAGTTTTTAAAGGAAATAACCATGATTTGGTTCTTTTTTTTTTAAATCCCTCTTTATCCTTTGTATCAGTACTTAATACAGTGGGTCTTCAGTCTGACTGGTGCCTATAAGGCATTGACAGTGAATAGACTAATTCTCAAGGGCACTAGCTTGTACATGTTCCCAGTCTAGGGAGGTTTTCCTTGGGAAACTCAGATGACCTCTGGTTCTACTCCACAAAATAAGGCCAGGAGGGCCTAAGATCAAGATAGCCCTCAAGTATTTCTGCTATCTGTTCTTTAACCTACTCCGTGCAGTCATTCTTTAGAGGCCATTTGTGCATGGAAAAATGAGCAGCAAGACCTAGGTCTCTGGCAGTACATATTCTTCCCTAGGGCCCTTTTAAGAGGAGACAGCCTTACTGGAAGTTTTTACTTAAAAATCAAGGGCGGGGTCACTCACTCACAATGAGCCAGGAGGACTTAAATTGCCAAACTAAGAACTCAAACTTCTAACATGTGCCTGAGAAGAAGAAAGTCTCCAAAAATCCCAGCACTGATTAGGAGGGAGTGTACCAAAATAAAGTTAAATTCTTTGATCTCCAAGGAGTATCACTAAGCTAGCCAAATGTGTTCTGGGCAGTGACATCCTTTTTAATGAGCTGATTGGTACCATTTAACATGTACCAAGCATACCATTTGCCACTAAGTGACTTTTCAAAGTTTATATTTGGACTAGCTAAAATTATGAAGCTGGAGCTCTCTCTCTCTCTCTCTCTCTCTCTCTCTCTCTCTCTCTCTCTCTCTCTCTTTATTTCCTTCTCTCTGTCTCTCTCTCTCTCCACTGTATTCATTTGCCACCAGATAGTTTTACACAGGAAACTCATTTCTCCCTTCAAGATTTCATGGTATTTGGTTCTCAAGGAGGCTAACCAACAAGAGGCTTCTGATGAGTCGTCTCTGGAGAATTAAGTTGGTTCCACTATCTCCCATCTCCTTGGAATCTAGTCCTAGCTTTGCCACTAGCTAGCTGTGACCTGAGGTAAAATCATTTGACCTCAGTACCTTCATCTGTAATCCACAATCTATAAATTCCCATCTAGATCTAAGATTCTCTGATCTATTAAGTCATTTCAAAGATTGAGAAGGACTATGATAGTAAGCTTTAAAAAAGACTTGTGGGGAGGTCTATCTTCTTCATTTGGGTCAGGTCAAACTGGTGACTTATTACCACTTGGATGCTATGAAGACCAGTTGGCTGATTCAGTCAATCTCTAGTTTGGCTTGATTGAAATGGAGTAAGTTTTGCCCTAAGAGCTCTGCCCTGTTGTGTTTCACCTAGGATATTGAACAAACTCACCCAATCATTTTTAATTAGGGAAAAAATTATCTTTCCTCCTTCTTTTCCTCTGTACCAACTCAGCAATTGCTCATTCCAACACTTAGCTATTGCTCATTAAAAGTAATATTCTTCACAAACTAAGCCTGGTTTTTGTTTATAATCTGAAGATCCCATCTGAATTGGTCCTAGAGATAGAAGGCAGTATCTCTTCCTTCTACAAATATTCAGTAAAATGAATGAAGCATTCCTTGCCTTGGAGGGTTAAGTGTAAATGGCACATGCTTCCTGTGAATGCATAACTTGTGTGTAGCATCCTGGCTTACAAACATGTTCTCCAGTTACTAGGGCCCCACAGCCAGGCAAAGTACTTTAACTGGGAGAAAATTGACTGTAGCCTATTCCCTTGTATGTTTGTAAATATGAACATTTCCCCAAATGAACTATTGGCTGAATTAATCTCCCTGCTCCCAAGACGTGGCATTTGCAGGAAGAGTGGAACAGCCCTTTCTAATAGGATAGGAATTTGAGCAGTTACAGAAGGAAAGCATTGGCTCCAATGTGGGGAACAAAATAACTCTGATTTTGCAGCATCTGTGGTAACTTCTTATTCCCAACTGGAGACTCTGAAGATGGTGATAAAGGCTGGTTCTTGGCCTCCACAGTTTGGCTGGGAAGTTAATATTTTACATTAATCCATCACTTCAGCTAAAACAGGCACAAAGTACCAAGGGAAAAGGAAAGTGCAGACTATAAAAAGGACAAAGTACTGGACATTCTAGCAAAGATGTTTATGACACTTTTTATAATGTTCCAAACTCTTGTTTTCCTTGGCTTGCTTCTGTTTTGTTTGGTCCTTCCTTGAGGAGCCAGTCAAATATCTGGCATTTGAAAGTCAATGGGGTTACTGTAGCTAAGAGAAACAACACATCAAATACAGGTAAATAAGAAACAGATTACCTCATCCTGCAACATTCATTAAGATGTCATCCTGAGACTTCAAAAAAGTAAAAACCTCCTTTTCAAGGAAACCTTTAGCAACCATTGGGGTGAGGGCGTGGCTTGAAAGATAGCCCAAAGGATAGCTAGGTGGTGCATTGGATGGAGTGCTGGGCCTGGAGTCAGAAAAACCTAAGTTCCAATCCAGCCTCGGACACTTACTAAGCTGTGTGACTTTGACCAAGACACTTAAACTCTGTTTGCCTCAGTTTCTTCATCTGTAAAATAGAGACAATATTAGCACCTTCCTCCCAGGGTTGTTGTAAGGACCAAATGAAATAATAATTGTAAAGCATTTAGCATGGTGACTGATGCATAGTAAGTGCTATACATTGCTGTTCAGTCATTTTCAGTTGTGTCTGACTCTTCACGACCTCATTTGGGGTTTTCTTGACAGAGATACTAGAGTGCTTTGCCACTTCCTTCTCCAACTTATTTTACAGATGAGGAACTGAGGCAAATTGGGTTAAGTGACTTGCCCAGGGTCACACAGCTAGTAAGTGTTATGTGTCTGAGGCTGGATTTGAACTCAGGTCCTCCTGAATCCAGGACCAGTGCTCTATCCACTATGCCATCTAGCTGCCCCGTAATCCCTTGATTTTTACCATAACCAAATGGAAGGCCAGAGAAGAAAAGTAAGTACAGAAACAGCAGAGAACCAAAGCCCAGATATTTCTTAGTGGGTGTAATGTTCTTTCACCCCTAGTCTAATAGTTGATTGTAATACTTACTCTGTGATGGAGGTGGTTAGAGTTGTAATGGTTAACACCCATCCGTAAAGTCGTACCTCTCTCTGGACTCTACCTAGCTTCTCCCAATACCCTATAATCAAGATTAAGATTGTTAATGAGTTAGATAACTGACCTTAACTGTCCTCAGAAATACTTAGTTAAAAATCTTGAAATAAATTCTCCGAGTGCCTTTTGTTTGCTCAACTGGTTAACACTTGGACCCTGAGGGGGTGTAAAGAAAGAAGTTTGGGAAGATATGGCAGGTTTTTTTTTTGTACTTATATCCCTGGTGCCTCTTGAAGTTCCCAAGGCAAACTTTACTCAATCCCCAATACTGCCTCAGACCAGTTTGTCATTGATTCCCAGAATGATGATGAGTGCATAATGAGTGGAATGTTGAGGATTTGGAATCCTCACCCTGCCATTTTGTGACCTTAGGCAAGGAATACAGAACCCTCTCTGGATCTCAGTTTCCTCATCTGTAAAATAAGGGAGTTGGGCCCCACAGGCCCCTCCCAGATAACCTCCGAGTTCCCTCTCAGATTATAACCTTAGTCACTGTTGAGCACCTAAATTAACCCAGTCTCTGTCAGTCCCGTGTGGTTAGGACAGTGCTGATGGTGACCTCTCTTCACCTTGAGTTGTAGTTTAAAAATCATAATGGCCCTTTACAATATGACCAGGCATGAACCTGTGATAGGAGGCAAATTCCTACTGGTGTAAATGCCAATATAGTCCTCTCCTGGGCTGTGTTGCAAAAGGGGAAGCAAAAGACTTCTGAGCTCCTAACAAATCACGTGCTTAGAGACACTTGGAAAACGGAAATTGCAAGTTACAATCCAGGGGATAATGCCCCACTTGGACAAGGTCTAGAACCTAATCAGTTTAATTTTTAACTCCACCCCCAACAAACAAATGCCACTTCTTAATTTCTGAGAAACTTGCTGCCTAAATAAATGGGCAGAGAAATAAATGATCTTGGACAAAAATGGCAATTTCAAAACCCTCAGACCTTTAGTGAGGGAAGTGGCCTGCTTTTATCCAGAATTTAGTACTTTCATTTTAATTGACTGAATTTTAAAAAAAAAAAGTCCAGACTTAGCAGACAGGAGCACTTTGATCTGGCTGAAGGCTGCTGATTTGTCATCCCTGACCTCTTGATACCATTTCTTTTTTGCAAAATATTTGGGAATTTGTTGGGTACGAGACAACGTTGGACATAGGTACCATCTGACAAATGAGGAGTTCTGTACCTACCTTTCAGCTACAATGTAGCTGAATATATGACTTCTTACTATATTTCCTCCAGCTCCAATAGGCCAGAGTTTTAAGTGTTTCTACAGTGTTTCTGTCAGGACTTACTTTCTTCTCTCACTTCCCCAGGATAGGGAAAAATGCCATTCTAATTAGCTCAAAACATCCCTTTTGTACTTTTTTTTTTTATTACCACTCCAAACTTGATCTCTTATTTGAATTTGTGTTTCACCCACCCACACACACACACACACACACACACACACACACACACACACGTACACACATCCACCAAGCCTATTGATTGAGAATGAAGCTATAGTACTTGATCAATTTAATGAAAGGATAATGTGTAACAGAAGCTTTAAATGTAAATTTAGAGAAGTATTTGGGAGAGACTGCAAACTGGCATTTACCTGGCTTTCCTTGTCTGTCCACCATATGTCAGTTGTCTTGGATACTTGAAAAATTAGGTGCCTCTTGCCCTTTCTGGTAATTCCATCTCCTCCCTTTGCTTTGGTTGACCCCCATGCCGGGAATGTTCTCTCCTTGCCTCTGCCTCTTATAATCTCTAGTTTCCTTCCAGTCCTGACCTATACTCCATACAGCAAGCTTAGAAAATCTCTGATGATTTCCATAAACATTAATTCATACATGATTTTTTTCTACCCCTCTCTTGACTATAAAACTTGTTTTTAATGATAACAAAATTCTTAGGTAAACCTAGGGCAAACTTAGTGGCTGGTGGGGAGGGAGGGGAGAATCCTAGTTGGGACCTTTTGTACTCCCCTCTCCCAGCCCAGCTCATCTTGGGGCCACCCTGTAGCTATGCTACTCCTCTCCTCAGAATGATAACAGTACAGAAAAGTACAGCCCAGCTCTGCAATGCCCCATCTCTGTGAGTGGTTCATCGTTGAGGAATTACTTTCCAGCAGAATTCTTGTCTCCCAGGCTGCCCCATTGCTACACAGCCCCTTTATCTGGGAGCAATGAGTCCCAAGAAGTAAATAGCCTATTTCCCTGAAGGGTCCCACATCCCCTTAAGCAGAAAAGAACCTAGGGGAACCAACCATACATACAACTGCTCCCATGTGTGCAATCCCACCTGGTTTTGAATAACATCACTCCAGGGGATCTTGTCCCAATCTGTTCCTTATCCTGAACCAACTTAATAGGGACCTGGACTTTCTTGCCCCCCTCCCTTTTGTAGGAGATTGCCACCAGGAAAAGGTCTGCCCCTCCGGGCAAAGCCTTAATGGCCCGGCTCCGTAGTTGGCATAGTTTCCAGTTTTAGGGGGTATCACATGGTGGGGGGAGAGTTTTTGCAGGAGGGGTGTGATACATAGCGGTTGGATGGCCTCAAACTTGTTTTTGTTAAAAAGTGCTACTGGCTCAAAAATGCCCCCCCCCCCACGATCTTTGCCCCTAACAGAACTTTAAGTATTAGTATTTTTCAAAGTATACTTTCTGGTCAACCTAAGCATTCACAGCACCAGTGACCTCATGGTATCCACTTACCTATATAACAGTATCTTATTCTGTCTTAGCTAGGACACTTTGATAATTGACTTTCCCAATCTCAATTCAACAAACATTTAAGTGCTTATTATTTGCTAGGAAATAGTGATCCAGAAAAGTAGTTCTTGACCTCAAAGAGCTTAAACTTTAATACGTATAACTAAATCATTTATGAATGTAAATATATCCCCTAGGAAAACTAAACCCATGATAAATTTGTGTTTTCTTTGAAGGACAAGACTTACTGGGGAACTCTTCTTTTAGGCTAACCTGACAGTGAACCAAAATCAAGCTGATCAACATGATGGAATATCTTATCTGTGAAATGTAATTACTTGATACTTTGGAGATCAAGTCTGTGACAATTATATTGAATATTTCTCTCCTTTGTATATTCTGTAGTCCAATCAAACTGCCATTTCCCCCATATAAAACATTCCTTCTCAAGTCTCTGTAGCTTTGCAAAGATTGACATGCCAACTCCACCCCATGCCTAGAATGCCCTACCTCTTCCCCACTCTGCCTCTTAGAACCAACCCAGAACTCCCTTGAAGACTCTGCTCAAACCACTTTCTCACAAGAAGACTTTGCTGACTTTTTTTAACCTCATCCACATGTTACTTTGTATTTATTTATGCTTTCATTGATTTCCTTCCCTCCCCAATAGAATGAAAGCTTCTTGAGGGGAGAAACTGTTCCATTTTTGTCTTTGGTTCCTCCTGCCCCATGTCCCCTCATAGTAAGCCTTTAATAAATGCATTTTGAATGAATAAATCTTGAGCATCTTTGGTGACTTAGGTTCCACAATAGTTTTCTCTTTGAATAGAACTGATTAGAAGGCAAAAACCTATGAATTGCAAACTTTTTTTTTTACCTTTAATGTTTGCACATCCTTAAATGGTTAACCATTTATAAACTTGGGAGAAGATAAAATAAAGACTACTGACTTCCATAGGAGAGCCCTAGGAACTCTTAGCTCGTTAAGTTTGAGATATGCTTACTCAAAAATCTGGATAAATCCTCTGATTTTTCTTTTTTTAAAGAATAAATGCAAGTGATTCTATAGATGCCTTAAAGAAAGTGGTTCATTGTTGAGGAATTAGAGAAGGTGTGTGTGTGTATATGTGTGTTTGTTTGTATAGAAAGGAGGGAGGCTCTGAGAAAGAGAATTAAGTGCAGGTTTGTTTGGGGGAGGGTTTTCTGAACCCAAGGATATAGGCTTCTTGAACTTAACAATTGATAGTGTCTCATGACTTTAGTTAAGATTTGTCTTTTCAGTTGCTGCAAAACAAGAAATGCTTTTGTCTTTGGGGAATGATTAAGATATTCCAGTCTAGGAAAACTTTTGGTACTCTAGATTTATATGTTAACCATGACTATTTAACTTTTCCCTTTTTATCCACCCCCCCCCCATTGAAGCTACTAGAGCAGAGACTCTGTTGCAAAATGTGTCCTATTGATGTTGCCTCTTAGATAATGCTACAAAGAAATTAATAGATTGTAGAAAATGTCTAGTCTTGTTAAACTGACCCTTTAAAAACAATGTTTCCTCATGAACAAATAACAATACACAATTATTAACTTGCTTAATTCTATTGAGAATCATTCAGTTCTAATTGCTGGCTGTTGGGAAAACTGAAAGATGATTAGAACTAACCCAAAACAGCATGGACCTCAGGAGGAGTCCAGAGGTAACCTAGTGGTTGGTTACCTGTTGTTATGGTTTTTAAAGCAAAGCCTTGATGACCACTTGTTGGTAATGTAGAAGACAAGATTTTTAAGCTCTGGGTAGGACGAAATGATCTCTAAGGTTGCTTCCAACTCTAAGAATTCAAAGACTGCCATTTGCCATTTTTCAGAATTATGCTTATATGCAGTAATAGCCCACTTCTACCCAAATCTTTAAATATAAGGAAACAGACTTTAAAAAAAAAAGATATATGCATACCATATTCTCCCAATAAATCCTTTTTGGTTTCTCTCAACTAAAACATCAAATGAATTGCATAGTTAGTAAAATTTGTTTAGTTTCTTCACTAATCATTGAAGTCAACTACTTCATAGCATGTGGCTTCTTTCTCTTTCTCCCAGAGCCGGAAGACCTGACTTCAAATCCCCCCGCCCCCGTAACACCTACTGCCTCTGTGACCCTGAGCCAGTCACTTAACCTCTTAGTGTGCTAAACAACTCTCTAAGACCATAAGTTGCCAAGAAGGTGTCCAATTGCATTGACTGGAGTAGTTCCCCACCTCTGAAGGGGAAACCCCCACTCACCTTGTTCCTCTCTTTGACTCCACAGCTAATGTTCTTTCTATTATGCTAAACTACTTCAAATAATTAGTCTATCAAGTGATCTCCCTGCCTCTACTATTTATTAGGTCTGACAGCATCATTACTCTGTTTTTAAAGGGGAAAAAAAAATTAAACACCACTGGTTCCCTCTTGCTATTGGATAATATACCAACTACTTAGCCTGGATTTCATTTGGAGCTACAATCTAGCTCCAATATGCCTTTCTAGCCCTGATGCATACCATACTTTTCATGTATTCTAAGTACAACTCAGACTACACTCATAGCCATTCATTATTTCATCCTTTACTTTATTACGGGTTGATCCATGTCTAGAATTCATTCCTACAATACTTCTTCCTGCTGAAACCCTTCTTCCTTGAAGGTCTAACATGGATGAATCCTTCTTCTGCGAATGTATTCCTCTTTTCTCCCCTAGCAAAGTATCCCTAAGTGCTTTTAGATCTCTTTGGATCTTTTTTATGCCTCTAATACTATTCTAACCTCTATCATTTGCATGCAAGTCTTATTCATTCCCCTCCTCCACCCACAACCAGTGCAGCAGATCGTAAACTTCGTAAAGTGAGAACTGTTTTATCTTTACATTACTGTTACCTAACACAATATCTTGTATATACAGAGACTTGCTGTTTGAGTTGAGTTGAGATGCTAGTCCTATTTGGCATTCATAGGGTCTTGTAAAATCAACCTCTGACAAGTATTCAGTCCTAAAAACAAACAAACAAACAAAATTGTAACCTACAATGAATGGGGGTGGGACTTTTTCACAGTGGATGTTTTAATCCAATTGCTCAACTTCAAACCAAAATTATCTAGCTAATAACTTAGGGCACCTAGGGCTACTAAGTAGCACAGTGGATAAAGCACCAGGCCTGGAGTTAGGAAGACTTATCTTCTGAGTTCAAATCCAGCCTTAGACACTTACTAACTGTGTAAACCTGGGCAAGTCACTTAACCCAGTTTGCCTCAGTTCCTCATCTCTAAAATGAGCTGGAGAAGGAAATGGCAAATCACGCCAGTATCTCTGTGAAGAAAACCCCAAATTCGGTCATGAACAGTAGGACACCACTGAAACAACTAAATAACTAACCTATGGAGACACTCAACAGGATCAATTTCCATTTAAATAACTGTCCTTGTTAAACTGGTTAAGAACTTACCATGAAAAGTGTGTCTTTCAAACATCAGAACTCTGTCAAAAGGGAGAAATGAGAAAAATTAGCAACATAGAATCTTTAGGACTTAATGTTTGCTAAGTTCTATTGTTCTTATGTCTTGGTGTAGATAACTTATGTGGGCATATGCCTCTGACTTCTGCTTACAGATCACCTTGGATTATGTCCATCTGAGATTCCCCAATTGTGAATCCTCCTGGGATCTCTAAGCATCTCCTGGAGCCAGGGTTTGCAGCCAGCTTCCTCAAAATGTCTGCTGAAGTAGAAACCAACATGGCCAATGGTCAGCCTGATCAACAGGCAACCCCCAAATCCTCATCAAAAAAAGAAAAAAAGAAAGGTACAAAGGATCTTCTTGACCTGATGTTTTAACAAAGCAAAATCATATTTTTTGTGAGTTTATTACTTTAGTGTTAGGGCAATTCTGACACCAAGGAAGAGCTGAGCCAGTGAGAGAAGGCTTTGGCTGAATCTCCAATAAGTATAAGATTAAATGAAATGTACTAGAGCCTGAGAAAATAGGAACTTTCAAGGAAAACTGTCCAACTTAAATAGAAAATAGGAGTGGAAATAATACTTTTTTTTTTTAACTGAGAAGGTGGCTAAAGAAGAGATGGTAAAACTCTTATACTTGATTGTCACAAGAAGCATGGTGTTTTGTCACTTGGGGGGGGGGGGCCACCATGAGGTTTTTAATAAGCCTTTCTCAGTTTTCCAAAACCAGTAGAATGGGATTTTAAAATTTCATGTCTCTGTGGTTCATTACATCCAAAATTTCCCTCAATATCTTGTCTCCTCACTTTACCCCAATATTCACAGCATTCCTTTAAACCAAGAAACAAAGACCATTACAGTAACTATTTGCCAGGTCTGGAATCCATAATCATCTGATCTGAATATATTATTTATGGATATTTATTATGATGTTGAGATTCCTTTATCTTATAATGATAAAAATTGATGAAAAAAATTGTAATCTTGCCTTATGAAAGGAGTTAGAATTTTTTTTAATGGTGGATGGGAAAGAGGAAAATGAGAAGGCAATGCTAATCTACATCTGTTTCTATACAAGGACTCCAACTTCTGAGCAACTGCATTTTTGGGGTGGTTTTATTTACATTATTATGGCATTTGCAATTACAGTTCTGCATGCTTTGCTCTATGTTAGCTTGTAAAAGTCTTTCCAGATTTCTCTGATTTTCTCATTCACCGTTTTTCTGGCAAAATAATATTGCATGACATTCACATGCCACTAGATCTAGAATAGCATTTTATGTTTCATAAAAAAATATATATTTTCAGGGGAACAACATGACACCAATCTAGATTAGCTGAGTAATAAGATCCTCAAGTTCCATGGAAGGTCTTTAGGCTCCTGTTGTCAAAGCACAAGAAAAAGGGAGGGGATTGTCTTTGTAAGGAATTTAGATCTGAATGAAATCTTCAGCCCTAAGATGCTACTAGTTAATATCTTTTTCATATCTTCTTAGGGATATGGAAGTAAATCAAAGCATTCTTTTTTTCTTCAGTTTACCCTTCCCTCCCATTCTCTGAATAAAGTATTGTTGAGTGTGACATTGCCAAAAGACAATCAGAGATGGGCAAAAACTAAACAGCTGACTTGCTCAATTAACTGGATAAATCACTGTGTAACCAAGACACAAGAGTAGCCATAAATATTCCAAAACCTTGGAGAGCTTCTGAAGCATGTTCATCCCTGAGTCTTGAGTCAAATATTTCATACAGCTCTTACCTTAGGGTTGTATTTTAATTTATAAGCTTTATTTTTTTTTCTTCTCTAGGAACAGAAAAAACAGATGAATATCTCTTGGCCAGGTTCAAAGGTGATGGAGTAAAATACAAGGCCAAACTAATTGGCATTGATGATGTGCCAGAGGCAAGAGGGGATAAAATGTGTCAAGACTCTATGATGAAGTTGAAGGTAAAGACTTGACCTCTGCAATATAAGGGGAAAGGAATGAAATCAATATGCAATAGCATAGCAGAAAGATGGTTGGGGTGGTGACAATGGTTGGTCTGGGTACAGCTCATTTAAGTAGGCTCTCCGCTATCAGGACAGTGTAGCCTCAAGGGCAGAAGTTCCAGTAGCAGTGGGGCAAGAAGATGGTGTGAGGGTGAAAGGGATGGAAAATGACAAACATCAAAGGTTGTTATTTTCTATATTTGAGGGAAGTCATTGGTAATTATTTTGGCTATTAAAACTAGAAGCTCTTTTAAGGCAGATATTCATCTTTCTGGGGTGGTTAATTATACTGTGTCTAGCTTCCATAACCTCCCCCTACCCCCTATTTAAATGTTTAACCAGATTCTTAACATGCCTACAGCTGCTATATGGACAGTGAACCGATGTGAATATTAAAGCTCACCTTGACATGACCTTCAGCTTTAAATCTCTTTTCTTTCCCAATGCCAACTTTCAGGGAATGTCAGT
Organism: Vombatus ursinus; assembly: GCF_900497805.2. NCBI lineage: Eukaryota > Metazoa > Chordata > Mammalia > Diprotodontia > Vombatidae > Vombatus > Vombatus ursinus. The sequence goes on from NW_020954550.1 coordinate 35,143,163, forward strand.
AGCTGCTCGGTCTCAGGGACAGCACAAACAGAAGATCTGGCTGAATATTTCTCTCTCTGGAATTAAAATAATTGATGAGAAAACTGGGGTAAGAATCCAATAGCATTGAGCTTGGTTTGTGACTGTTCTTGATGTGACTAGCTGGTTTGGAGAACTTGGAAACTTGAGTGAGTAAGCTTCCTTCACTCCACCTGAAGCTGTGGAAGAGAAATATGATCTTGCCCTCAAAGATGTTGGATTTTTTATTTTTAGCTAGAAAGAAGGTAGAGTGAAGAAGATAAGAAATCAAATGCTAATTAATTCTTTTTACGTACAAATTCTCCAACTTCATGAAATGTTGTTAAACTAGACTGACTATTTTGGAATGGTTCTCCCTTATTGCACGTAACTCAGGAACAGTGTCTAACTTAGAGCATCCGTTCAAATGAACATTAAAGAATTGGATGGCAGAGGAGGGGAAATACCTATTCCTATGAAGGTTGGGGCCTTCTCTCTAAACCTCTATTAATGGCTTTCTTCTCAAGAAAATCTACTTCCTTTTAGACCTCTTTATTCTCCTTATACCCTACTTTAGGTTATATTTTGGCCAAAGGACTATGTAAGCCAATTTGTTTCTTAGTTATTCCCTTCAAAAACTTCTGGTCCTCTAATCTTCCCTTTATTTAGTGCTTATACTACAGCATGGGAAAAAAAAAAAACTTTGCAGAGTGAAAATAGTTTTAACAGAACATGCATTGTTTCCATTGAGGTTTTTCACTACTTGCCCTGCGAGGGAAATGTGGCTTTAGCAGTCAACTAGAGGCCAAAATTTTTTCTTCCCTCAAATTCTAGCTCCTTGAAGAGGCATGTCTAATGTCAGTAAAAGCAAGAGGTGCTAGTAGTACTGGCTGGTAAATGGACTTTGTGGTTTTCCAGAAACAAGTTATAACTTTGTCACAGGTGATCGAGCACGAACATCCCGTAAACAAGATCTCTTTCATTGCCCGAGATGTGACAGACAATAGGGCTTTTGGTTATGTGTGTGGAGGAGAAGGACAACATCAGTTTTTTGCCATAAAAACTGCACAGCAGGTAAGAACTCTAGGGCCCAGGAGTAGTAATGGGGAATATACAGTAGAAGGGGAGGGGAACCAAAATTAGAATAAAAGGGATTTTACACATTAGACACACACACACACACATACACACACACACAATTCTTTTCAGTGTTTCCATGAAATTCCACACTTAGCTATGGATAGGTAGAGGTAGGTGAGGTCAAGATGCATCTAACTACATTTCTTCCCTCCTTTGCCCTTGTCCAAAGCAAATATAAACAATTTGGAACATGGAAGATAGAAGGGAGGTGTCTAAGTGTGTCTTCAAGCAAACATTGGCAACCAAATAAAAATAAATTATACAAGTGAATTTTCTAGTCAGTGGGACTTAGGGTTTTTTGTTTTTTGGTTTATTGGTTTTGTATTTTGGTTTTTTGGTTTGGGGTTTTTAGGAGTTTTTTGGTCCACTTTTCCTGTCTTTTTATGCTTAACTCATGGTAGTTATTTTTCTCAGTTTTCAAATTCAAGAAACAAAAGTCAAAACCTGGATTCCTTCTAGAAGGACTTAAGCATCTGGATTCCTTCTCTCTTTTTTTCATCTGGACCATTTTCTTTTAGTGTTGGTTTTTATTTTTAAAATTGCTGTCACTTTCCAATGATTTCTCTTTCATTCTCTCTACCCTCTCTCTTCCATAACACAGAAGCAGAGCTAAAGAAAACAAACCTATACATTACCCATATATGACAGCATATGCCTCATTCCACATTTGTAAGAATTAGGGCTCTGGACAGAAAAGAAAAAAGAACAGTGAAATATATACCTCAGTTTGAATGAGCTTTCTTGGCAGTTCTAGAACTAATTTATGACTGATAAGAGTCTCCTTGGCAGACTACATTTCCCAAATATTCTTGTTACCCATCTGGGAGCTGTGTTGAAAGTGATTGAGTGTGGTAAGACTAAAAGGGGATCCAGAATATCTTCATCTTTTGTATGCTAATTTGAAGTAGTTATACTTTAAAACCAGTTCATTGGTGATCATTTGATAGGCACGATATAGCAGGCATCTCCATAGGAACTCATTCTCTCTAGATTCTAGAATAATAGTTATATATAGAATGATACCTACATGGCTATCTAGATAGCCATATAACTAGCTATATAGATATATCTACCTATAATATATACATATGTGTGTGTGTGTATCTGAGGATGGCAGTGTACAAGGAAGACCTAGAAGCAATTAGAGTGCATTGGATAATGATAGAAAGTCAATTCTCTAACATGAGTAATGGAGTCAGGAAGATCTGGGTTCAGATTTTAACTCAAGTATTTGCTTAGTTCTATGGTTCTAAGCAGATTAACTTCACTAAGGCTCACTGTCTTCATCTGTAAAATAGAGGGGGAGGTAATACTTGTAGCACTTTCTTCACAGGGCTATTGTGAGGAGCAAATAAAATGTATGTAAAGTGCTTTGAAAATCTTAAAACAGTATATAAATGCGAGCTCTGTAGTACTCTAGTAGAATGGCATAGTGGACAGAGCACTGACCATGAGTCCAAGAAAATCTGAGTCAAATTCTGCCTCTAAAACATACTTGCTATATGATCCTGGAGAGGTCATTTAACTTTTCAGAGTTCTAAGCATCTTTCTAAGTTGTAGCAAAGGTACTGACCTGCATTGGTAGAAGGAATCTCCTGGCCTGGGATTTCTGGATGCCAATGAAATCAAAGGTTCAGTCTCTATCCCCACTTTTATTGAAAAGATCTATTGTTGATAAGTGTGATTCATCCTTCTGATACTGATTGCAACTTCTCTATTCCTTACTACTTCTGATTGTCTTTATGAGTTGCTGTGGCCAAAACATTTACTAACCTGCTGGTCAATCTTTGAGCGATGAGTCCTTGTACTCAACAAGGCTAATTCTTAGATAGCAGACATGTCATTTGTCAGCAGGCCAATTTCCAAAGCCCTTTCAGCTTTGGCAAGCCCTGCTAATGCTTGTCTGCCACTGGCCATAGCTTTTGAAAATCCCACAATACAATGAGGTTGCCTACCAGAATTTCAGGAGAGACACTTCATATTACCTCACTGATTCCAATCTTATCTGTTCAATTTCAATCTTCTCCCATGAATGGGAGAAGGTTTGGGATGAAAGAAGAAATTGATTCTAATCTTTAATTTAACAAGGGGGAAGGGAAAAAGTAGCAATCTAGGAATCACTAAATATTTTTGTTTGTTTTTAGGCAGAACCATTAGTAGTTGATCTTAAAGACCTTTTTCAAGTCATCTATAATGTCAAGAAAAAGGAAGAAGAAGATAAGAAAAAGGCAAGTACTAGAGTGTGATAAGTTGGCAGGAATAGATAGCTTGATGAGTTGTTTTTTTTAATTACTACAATCATAGAGCACTTGGGTTATCATATCTGAATATATTGTTTATCACTGAAATTCTTGACTTCAATCTCTTGTCAAGATAGCCACAGACCATAGTACCATTTTAATTGATCTGTTGGGAGGACACTCAGAGACCGTGGAGTTAGGGACACTCAGAGACCATGGGGTTAGCACACATATCACAGCTTCCAGGTTAACCCTAAGGTTGGCTTTAAGCCCTGGTTAGATTAAGTCCAAGAAATCTGTTCTAATCTGTAGCTGCATGAGGAGGTGAAGGAACACCTTTTTTTTTTTTCTTTCTGGGATAGAGAACCCACTAGGCAGGTCTCTTTCTCCAGATTCCTTCTCTTCTTTTACCTAGATCAACTCTTCTGAATCCCGAGGGGTATTCAGAATCAGCCCATTTATTCAAGGGTTCTATGAACTAGGAGCCCACAATGATTCTAGAGAGCCACAGGGACATTGCCTATCCATCTGAGGAGCCAAGGCAATTTTGCTAGCCTGTTTATGCTATGTGGCATTGTGCCAAGCTACAAAGAATTCTAAAAGCCAATTCAATTTCCTGCAGTTTTAGGATGGAAACAAGTGAGTTTTGTTTTTTGTCTGTCTGCCTTAAGGAGCTACTACTAGATGAGACCAAAGCGGTGGTGCAGATTTCTGGAAAATCTAGGTATTTTAGTAAATGCAGCTAACATAATTTTCCATTTTTTTTATTTGTAGACTGAAGAAGCCAACAAAGCAGTTGAGGTAAATGTGTTTCTATGCTTGTATAAATAGTTTGATCTAATGCAAATGTTGCACTATCCTTCTCTTATAATTGAAGCAGAGTATTCTCCAATACAAAATCCAAATCTTTGTTTAGTGAGCCATTAAAATTGGGAATAAATACTTAATTAAACTATAGATTTTGGAGTCAGAAGTTCAAATCTGGGCTCTGCTACTTAACAACTTATGTGACCTTAGACAAAACAATGACTTCTCTGGGCTTTCTCTTAAAACAAGAGGTTGGATTAGATTTCTCAGGGTCTCTTCCAGCTCTAACATTCTATGATCCTGTGACCTTTTCAGAATGGGAATAAAGACCTGCTCACACTTGATTACCCAGCTAGCAAAATGAAATTGGTATGTCTATGAAGTCTTATGATTCTGCCCTAATTGTATATATTATGCTCTGTGGATAATGCTAATGTAGCCATAAAATTAGCAAATCCCATTATCACTAACAATTCTGTATGGATATTTATTTTTCTACTATAAATGCTATTTTAATGTTAATGTAGAAACATAGTACTGGTATATGTCTTAATCTAATCAAAATTGCTTTTTTAAGGGTGTTGACCAGATGGATTTGTTTGGGGACATGTCCACACCTCCTGACCTAAATAGTCCAACAGTAAGTATGTGGGGAGCACGCTGGGGGAAAAATTTTGCACCATAATAGCACTTATGCCTGTAATTTTATTTCAAAATACCAACAGCCAAAAGATTTGCCTTTCCCAGCAGGAAATACATCCCAAGTTGCCATATGGATTTTCTACATAAAATATAAAGACATTATAGTATCACTTATAAATCATGCAAGTTGTACTTTTAAAAAAGTTGCATCATCTCAACAACCTATATTTATCATCTGAAAGATAAGCTAGTCAGAAAATTTCACCCTTTCAGGTAATTAAAAAAAAAAACAGAGGAAGAAGCTGAGTAGAACCTGTTGACAAAACCAAATTCGACTTGAATATTCAGATGCCAGAATTCAAGATGAAGATTTCACCCTAGTCTCCCCTTTCTGTTACCTTTTCCTGCCTAATCAATTTCAATTCATTGGCAAGCTCATTTTCAAAAGGTTTTGGAAACAAGAGCACCAAAGGAAACGTGGGACTGGAAAGAAATTAAATGATTCTCAGTCAGCTAGCGTTTATTAAACACCTACTATATGGCAGCCTCAACATAGAGCACTAGAGGTGCCAAAAAAAAAAAAAGGCAAAAACACTGTCTCTACCTTCAAGAAGCTCACATTCTAATGGGGAGACAACATGTAGACAGCCTAGGTACATACAAGTTGTATATGGAATAGGTGAAGTTCATAGCAACTTGGGATGTAATTTTTGTTCTTATACTTGCTCCCTATCTCAAACTCCCACTCATGCAAAAAGGCCTAGTTTAGCTATTTCCAAGTAAAACCTGTGTATTTCAACACTCCCATATCACCTGAATATTTGGGACTTTCCTCCTCCCACCCATACACTTCTCCTCAAATTCCTATAACCTGTTTTTGTGCTACTGTTCCGTAGTTATCAGTCAAGTGTTTATTGAGTGTCCATAAGTTATGTATTCACATCTGGCTCCTGCCTCTTCAGGAGTACCCAATCTAATTGATGTTATAGATAAGCACTATCAGTATAAGTAAAGAGAGAAATATAGTTAGGGCAGGCAGAGTGTGTGTAAAAGTCAGGGGCTGGAGGAGGGACTAATTGGGAGAAGCTTCTTAGAGAAACTCGGTCTTGATCTACCTATAAAAAAAAGACAAGAAATACAATGGGAAATGATAAATGGCATTTCTTTGAGAGGGCATCTGGAGTGAATGTTCTCTGTCTAGAACTCTAGCCCAGTGTCTATCAGTTACTCAAGGCCAAGGCTGGCTCCTTAACAAAGCCCTCCCTATGAGCCTCAGTAGAAGAGTTGTTCCTTCTCTGAAAAAAAAAAATCTCATTTCTATCACACTTCAAAGTTTACAGAGTAGTTCCTATGAAACAAAAAAGGGGGTGTTTTTCCCACACTAATGAAAGAGAACAATGGTGTAGCCTGTTTCATGTAGTAGATAATGCAGATATCCTTATTTCCTGTGGCATAGGCAGTAAAAGGATCCACAACTGACAGATGAGGAAACTGGGTCTCAGATTAACTTGGCCAAGTTCACCCAGCTAATAGGTATCTGTGTCATGTTGAATAGAAGTTAATGTCCTTCCCATTCTTCCGCATTGCCTCTCCTCTGAAATGGCATCACACTGAACAGCATTGTAAGACTTAACAATGTAAGGGATGAGAGGCAGCATGGCATGTTGGAGAGAACACTGGCTTCAAAGTCAGGAAGACCTGGGTTCAAGAGTTGCCTCTGAGTGACCCTAAGCAAGTAACTTCACCTCCATACTCTGGGCCACTCTCTAAGACTATAAATTATAGAAAATTACATTAGTAGAAGGAGTTTTCTGATCCAGGAGTTCCCCTGTAGTAATGAAAATACCAGTTCAGTATCAATAAGGTATTTAGAGATATGTCTTAGCTTTTGCTACTAAACACCTTCAAGTTCTATTTCTCTATCTCTCATAGCCTTTAGTATAATGCTTTGTACATCATAGATGTTCAGTTGTAGAATGTAGAGTCCCATAAAGGGTGAACTTGGTTCCAAGGGGACTGCACAGGCTAAAGCTGAGATTAGAAATGAAGATGGGGAGGGGCTAATTGGCTGACTGCTTAGGCAAGAGTCAAAAGGAAGAACCTAGGATAGAAAAATTGAAGTGGAAGATTATAGGCTGAACTAAATTTAAACTGACTGCTTATAAGGAAGTGAAGTTTTATGCCTTAAAAAAAAATTAAAACACTTGGCAGGTGACATCAGGTTATTAGGCTAGAAAATCAGGGTAACACTCTGGATATGCATTACCTTAATTTTTGTAAAGGGCTGACAGTTTTATTATGCTGTTTAAGTGGACAAAATGAAGAGCTAAAAGCTGGAAAGATTCAAAACTCAAAACAAAAGAACAGTAATGGTTTAATCCCAGCTTGGAAAGATGAAGGACCCCAGGAATCTCTGCTCGGCCCTGTGTTCTATGGCTAGGCCCAGATCAGTGTGAACAATGATTCCTCTGAAGTGGGCACATCATTGAAATTCACACTACATATTTCCATTGAGCTGAAACTAGTTGTTTTACATAATTATAACTTCAAATAACACAAATTGGAATATATGGGACCACTTAGGGAAGAATGCATTATTTGCACTAATCCAGACCGTGCTGTAGTAATGCTTCTCTGGATGACTAAATTTTCTCTATGTTTAAATACAGCTTAGGTTACTAGCATAACAAAATAGAGATAAGGGGACAGAAAAGACAGAATTTAGTGAAAGGAAGATTTAAGAGACTATGGGGGCGAGGAGAGGAAATAAGAATTTATGTGGCACCTACTTTATGCCAGGCACTGTTCTAAGCACTTTCAAAATATGATCTCATTTGATCTTTACAATAAGCCTCTGAGGTAGATGCTATTATTATTGCCACTTTACAGTTGGAGAAACTGAGGCAAACAGAGGCTATGTGACTTGCCTAGGGTCAAAAGCTAGTAAGTGTCTGAGGTTGGACTTAGACTCATGTCTTCCTGACTTGCCCTATCTACTGTGCCACCTAGTTGCCTCAACTTGCCTATCACAAACAAGAGTTGAAGATGGTATTCCTAGCCTTGGTTGACCAGAAAACTAGTGGTAGAAATAATGAAGCTGTGGGAATACGTGTGTGTGTGTGTGTGTGTGTGTGTGTAGTTAGGGCTGGGGTCAAAGGGGAGGTAGATGAGTTTGAAATAAATTATGGGTCAGATGTTGGCAGGACATACAGATGGAAACACTCAGTAGGTAATTGGAGATAAAGATCTGGAGATTAGGAAAGAAGTTTGGACTGGAGAGTGATTACTAAGGAAGAGGATATGGATAAGGGTCAAGGTCAAGGACAGATCTATGGGGAGGATTGGCACTGAAGGAATTAGAAGAAGATGAAAAGTGTTAGGAGTTAGAGGAAGATAGTCAGAAAAGTACAGTGTCACAGAAAACTCAGGAAGAGAGAGTTTCCAGAGAGAAGGGTTATTAAATATTGAATAAAGTAAAAGGTTTGAAGAGGATAAGGATTAAGATCATTGTATTTGAAGGCTGATAAGTCATTGACTTTTTAAGAGAATAATGTCAGTGGAGGAGGAATAAGGGTAAAAAATGAATAAACACTAAAGAAATTGAATTAGTAAGTATGACCATCCTAAATGATTTTAGGAAGAAAATGGTAGTTTGGGCTTTTGTGTACTTTATATAAAATCATATTTATTTTTAGTGATTTCAGATTTTCCAAGCTCTTTCCTCATATTATCTCAGTACAAATATTTCACCAGCTGTAAAATAGGGATAATGAACATGAGAACTTATTTGCCTATAGTCACAATACCAAAATTATAATTAAAATGAAGTCCGAGTTTGAAGCATTTTCTGCAAATAGTTAGCCTTATAAAAATATATGTAATGGAGAAACTGACTTAAATATGCATCGAAGCCCTTTGACCTTTCAGCTACCCTTACCTCTTCACTTCCAGTAAGTCTTTTTCACCTCCAAACCAGTTTCCTCATCTGTAAAATGAGGCAGCTAAAATATGTCCAATGTCTGTTCCAACTCTAAATCTTGTGATCTTGAGGCAGAACCAGACTATCTCCTCTAAATAAATTTTATTCATTTCTATGTGCCTCTTAACATTGAATTTATATTTCCATGTTTTTAATCAGTAAAGTATCATAGGAAAAGAACTAGGATTGAATTCGGGTTCTGCTACATATGAATCATGTGACTTTTGCTTTCAATTCCTCATCTGTAAAATGAAGGGTTTGGGCTAGATCTCAAAGATCCTATTAGCTCTAAAACCTCTTATCTAATGTGTTTACAAATGCAAAGCACCCAAGGGCCCAATGAGATAATCTGTTTCTAAACTAGAAAATCAGTCTAGGAAAAAATGTTGTAGATTAAGGATCTGACTCAATTTTGGTCCTTCTCAGAACATACTTGGTCACTTAATCTAAATTCTGATACTGTGAAAAGACCTCTGTTGCCTTTGGAGTTTAAAGATCTACCTTCAGATCCCACCTTATTACCTATAACCTTGAGCAAGTCACTTTACTGATCTGGGTCTATTTCCTCCTCTATAAAATGAAGGGGTGCTTTGATAGATGGTCTTTGACCTCCTTTCCAGCTCCAAATCTTTGATGCTATGTCAATAATTCTAACTCTCCTTGCCCATGTTCATTAACACCAGGCATCTCCTACACCCTCTTCTATTCATTGGAGGCCAACATTAATGTCATATAATCCAGATTGTAAAACTGATAGTTAAAACTTGAGCATTTTTTCAGATGCATTAGCATGACTTTCCCCTGGCTCTGCCATGGGTAATCTAAGAGGTAACTTCTAATACAGTTGATTTGGTAAGTCAATGCTTGATTTAAATTAATACAATTTTTTTTAATGGAAGGTTGGTTGGGCATTTTTTTTCTACCCCACATCTTTCAACACCAAAAAAGACCAAACCTGTCATATCAATCCTGAGCAGTCCAGATCTCTTAATCCAAGAGCAATAACAATGAGCAGTTTGAAAGCCTTATTTATACCCATTACTATAAAGAAGAGTTCATTTCAAATGTGGTAAAATATACTTGTCTACATAAATTCAGATGAAAACTAAAGCCTTATTCTGGACTAATAGCCCTTATGTAAAGGTACATAAGAAGGGCTATACAAGTAATAAGCATCAAAGGTAGCATTTGAGCCTAGGTCTTCATACTCTGTGGTACCAAAATGTACACAAGAAGGACTACAATTATTAAAAGACCCATATTGAGAGAGCCAGACAGGATTGTTAAGAGATAGGGGATTAGAGTAAGGATTTTTTTCCCTGGGGGTGTGTGTGTGTGTGTGTGTGTGTGTGTGTGTGTACTGTATTTTCCTGCCCCTGCCCTCTTAAATGTCTGTGCCCCAAAATATGCTTCTAAAGGATTTGAAAATGGCAACCCTACTAATATTGAATAAACTGACCATGAGCTGGTTTGTGTTATAGGGCCTGCCACTTGAAACATCAAAGAAGCTCCCATAGTGATCCTGAGCATCTCACATAGCAGAGTCCTACCCTACCATCTCCTTAGAGATGTTGGGACCTGAGTATTCTTTGAATGTGACCAAGCTCCCTTTCGGTTAGACTGCTCACTCTCTCTCTGCCCTGAGCCCTTCTTTTAATAACAACTTCTGAATGCAGAGGAAAATGGGAGAGGGCTAGGTAAAAATGAAGATGGTATGAGAAACCTTGCTGCTATGGAGGGCAGCGGAGTAAAATAAAAAAAAATAAAAATAAAAAAAACCTAGGCAGTATGAAGAATTGATCTAATGCACTGCCTGACTTGCCTTACAGGGATCAAACAACCCAAAGACCTAAGTTCTTTCATAGCTCACCAAGAAACATTGAATTCTTGCATTTGGAACTCTCAAACTACTTCCACAGGAGAACTCTTAGTACTTATGGTTCCCTCTAATTTTATGGTAGGATTGTTTTAGGACCAAAAACTATTTAAGGATGCCTCATGATATCAAGGAAACAACATTATGGTACACACAAGGAGTCCTGGATCCTAGTATACACTCACATAGCTAGTTAGTGTGAAACTCTGATTTCACAAGGTATTTGACCCCTCTGAGCCTGCTCTTTGAACTGGAAAGGATTTTGCATATCAATTTCAGGATTCCTTAAAAATAGATTTCTCCTCACTCTAACCTTTGGAGAGGTCTTGCTGTATTTTGAATGTACCTGAGACACTTAGTATCTGTATGAGCCTGAGTAAGTCACTTAACCTCTCAGCCTAAATTTCTTTATCTACAAAACAGAAATAATAGCACCAAGCTCACAGGTTATTGTGAAGCTCAAATGAGATAAGTTGTGTAAAGTGTTTTGCACTGAAGAGTTATTATTAGTTGAATGAGAGACAATAGCCTTTAGCCAAGAGAATCACAATAAAACAGCACCTTACTAAGGACTCTCATGAGCAAAAGTGGGAACTAGGGGAAGAAAAGGGGTGTGTTTTGAGGGTGGGAGAGCATATCAATAGATGGCTGCTGAACTGATAGAAGAAAAACTACTCATGTGAGGTATGTTGTCAATGATCACCATGATCCAGCTCACATTTAAAACCACGATATTGACTAACACTGTCTCTTTTCTTTCTAAATTTAATAGGAAAGCAAAGATCTCCTGTTAGTGGATCTAAACTCTGAAATTGACACCAATCAAAATTCTCTAAGAGAAAATCCCTTCTTAACCAATGGCATCACTTCCTGCTCGCTTCCTCGACCAAAGCCCCAGACACCTTTCTTGCCTGAAAATGCTTTTTCTGCCAATCTCAACTTCTTTCCCACCCCTAATCCTGACCCTTTCCGTGATGATCCTTTCACCCAACCAGACCAATCGACACCCTCTTCATTTGATTCTCCCAAACCTCCAGATCAGAAGAAAGAGAATCTGAATAGCTTCTTACCACTTCCACTGAGTAATGGGTCTCTGAATGGCGATTTTGATTACTTTGGGCAACAGTTTGACCAGATTTCTAATCGAACTGGGAAACAGGAGCCTCAGACAGGCCAGTGGCCCTTTGCAAGTTTGCAAACCCAGCCTGCAATAAGAACTCAGAATGGGGTACCTGAAAGAGAACAAAATGGCTTTATCACATCTTCCCCCAATTTTTTTGTGGGGAGCCCTTCCAAAGGACTGTCACTACCCAACGGAATAAAGCAGGACACAGAAAACTCTGCCCAGTTCTCACCACATGATTCCATAACAATTATCCCACCTCCACAAAGTACCAAACCTGGAAGAGGCAGAAGGACTGCTAAGGTGAATTACCTTCTTCACATATCCGTTGGCAGAATGCATGTTCGGTACCAAAGGGTGGCTTAATGCAAGCTTTTTTTTTTCACTCTCTCTGCTATTATAACTCCCAGAGTGTGGCTGTAAGATAGAAGGTGGGACCAGTCACGTCAGTTCTCCAGGAATATTTCCCTCTAATCATCCATTGTTCTTAAATTTCCCCTTCACCTTACAGCAGTGTTTGTCACCTGCTTTCCACTTGCATGCTTTATCACTTAATAGATTTAACTAAACAAGTTTTCTATTTTAATGCTGCCGGGCTTCTGTATCTCTGGTAAGTTGATCTTTACATACTATGGGGCAAAGGTCAGAGTTAGCCTTGGAAAAGTGTTGCCACAGTCTCTTACTTGTGAAACTGGGGGCTTCATTAAAGAAAAAAATAGATATTCGTTCTAGGATTGATAAGTAGAAATCAACCCATTACTATTTTAGGTAGTAAATTCATCCTTTAGATTTGTATGTCTCAAAGCATATTGGTCTTCATGTCTAATACAAGTGCAATGCAATGGCCTAGATCTCTTCTTGGTCAAGTGTTTCCATCTGCAAATACTTTTCCAGCTCTTAGGCAGATTACGTAACAAACTGGGGCAGGGGGGTAATGGGACCATCTCAAGCAGGTATCAGTAAAGTAAAAAACAACAACAACAACAACCACAACAACAGCTGAATGGGAATTAGACCTGAGGTATAGTTCTGGTTCTGTTATTAACTCGCTTTGTCTGCTCATCTGTAACATGGGATGATTGGATAAGCTCCACAAGGCCCTTCCCTGATCTGATGTTCTATGACAGTTATCTAACCTGATCTTTCTTGGCCAACTATTCAGTAGAAAAATGACTAAGGTTCCAACTGTTCTCATACTGCCAAGAACAGACTTTTGGGTTTTAGGAAATTCGGTCTTTCCCTTTTCTGAAAAGTGAAGGGTGAGAATCGTCTTGATTATTTGCAATTATCAAACTAATTTTTTCTATTTTTTTCCCTCCCTATCCTTCTTCTTCCTCCTCCTCCTACCACCACCAGTCTCCAATGAATGATATATTTGGGTCAGATCTTTTTGCCGCTCCTACCACAGAATCTCCATCTCAGATTTCACCAACAGGACAACCTACAGTCTTGCAGAACAATCCTATGGACCTCTTCAACACTAATGCTCCATCCTCAGTGGGTTCCCTGACTGGTCTAGGTAAGTTTGTCAGTTTCCTGTCCCCTTTTTATTAAAGTCTCTAGTTATAAGAGTTCTGAAGAGCTAGAAGTGGTTCTAATATTCCCAACCTGAATTTGAAAAGCATCAAAGGAAAGGTGGGGTGAAGGGAGAGGTGACTTCCCTTTCATATAGGCAAGGCCTGTGTAAGTGTCTACATGTGAATTAAAATGTACTCCAGTATCCAGAATATGGGCAGCTAGATGGTGCAATGAATGGATAGAGCACTGGGCTTGGAGTTAGGAAGACTCATCTTCCTGAGTTCAAATTTGACCTCAGAAATTTAGTAGGTGTGTGACCCTGGGCAAGTCACTTACCCCTGTTTGCTTCAGTTCCTCATCTAAAAAATGAGCTGGAGAAGGAAATGGCAAATCACTTCAGTATCTTTGCCAAGAAAATCCCAAATTGGGTCACAGAGAGTTGAATGATACTGAGAATAACTGAACAACAACAAAAATCCAGAAAATATTCTCACTGATCTGCTGTAGAAAAGTGAAATGCTACCATTTGAGTGATTCCTTTAGGTTATCACCATCATCATCATTATTAGACTGGAGCTCTAATTTCATCAGCATATGGAGCCTCCCAGTGTGGAAACACCCAGTTAGCAATGCAGATTGACACCTGCTTTGCAATTTATAGTCTTAAGAGTTTCCCAGGGCATTGTGTTAAAATGACTTGCCCCCATAATCACACAGTTGGATAATCACAGCAGGGGTGAGAACTGAACCTAGATCTTCTTACCTCTGTTTCTGTATCCACATTTATATGATAAGTCACAGAACCTGGAACCTTAAGCCTTAAACCAATTCAATTTTTAAAAATAAATAGATAATTAAAAAAGATAAAACTGACTTATGAGACCCTTGACTAAAAGAGCTGATAGGTAGCTTTTTAAATTTGAGTTTTGTACAGAAGTTCCAGAGAGCATTTGGTCCTTGGGGATGGGGAAGGGTTGAGAACAGTAATCATAAGCCAGAGTGAGAAAAGGCAGGCTGCTTCCTGAGGACGGGTGGGCACAGAAGAACATCACACCTCCTTCACAATTTGACCCTGGGCTGGCTGGCTCAGCAAGACCACTCTGAACAGCCTCCCATTATTTTCGGACTTGTTGCTAATTTCAGTCCTTTCAATAAATGTCTGCCATTGGTGGAGAGGGAGGGACTGATTTTTGCTGCTCGGCACCTCTACAGACTCCCCCCGATTAGTAGTGGGAAGGTTCCAGGTAGCATTCTCTTCCCTTTTGTAGAACTTAAACCAGAAATGTTGGATTTCTCTGATTTTGACACTGGCTCAATCATTAGGTGTGCCTTTCTTCAGCAGGAAAATGTTTTCACAGTGTCATGCTAAATCTGTTGAGTCATGTCTGGATGGAGGCAGGGTGTTGCCCAGCTGCCGAATGGCTGAAGATTTTTTCTTGTACATATTCCCTACCTTGCTCTGATTCTCTTTGAGAGCACTTATGCAAGAAACTCTTCCTAAATGTTCTATGATCTTTCTTGGGCTTCATTGTTCCACTCCCTCCCCTGAAATGGCAGTAATAAACATCCCTTTACAGCAAGGAGAAAAATGCCTGCATGTCATGGCTACGATTAAATAAAGTCAGAGAGCTCTAATATCAACGCCTTGAAGAATTTTTATAGCAAATATTTTACTAGTCAGCCTGCAAATACAGCTGGACCCAATAACTGTTAATTTATTCAAATGAAGTGAAGCTTTTTGGCGGGGTGCCCCCATTGAAGCCTTGGGATGAACAACAACAGAATACTGATGATTCTTCAGAGTTTGGCCACTGCAGTAAAATGAGCTCTACAGTATAGTCCCTGTCCACTAGCTGTGAGCCTCCATCAAGCCACAGAAGGTTGTAGGTCTGGCTTCCGCCCCCAGCTGGGCAATCACATCTTGTTGCGGGCTGGTGGGGGTAGAAACCTCAGCACTCTGATGCTGCACACAGCTGAGAACCGGCATCAGGAGGACAGGAGACTGACCTGATGTACACCTCCTTCCTTCCCTACCCCTTGCTCTGCCTTGCACCCCCCCGCCCCACACACATACAGTGGCAAGACCTGGAGAACTTTCAAAATGGCCTCTTCATGTGAGTGTATGATGAGGAAGAGGAAGGAAGGCTGAGGACTGAAAAGGTTTTGGCTCTTGCTCTTTAGAGCACTTTTCTCTTCCTCCTTGCCCGTTAACCCTCATGATTAAAACCACAAATTTTGCTTCTAAGAGAATAAGAGTAGATAGCACAAAGACTGGAAAGTTTGTGAAATGCTAACCTGTCTTTTTTGTTATTCCACAATTTTTTTAAATCAAATTAATAAATAGTGAGAGAAAAGTTTTTAATGAAACTAAAATGACAAGTCATCTCAACTGAGTTATTCTCTTTTTTTCCACTTAATAGTATTTTATTTTTTCTAATTACGTGTAAAGATAGTTTTCAACATTCACTTTTATAAGATTTTGAGTTCCAAATGTGAGTTATTCTTTCTACCATCTTTGAGTCAATCTAGTTTTTAGGGTTATTTAAAACTGCTACATCAGAGAATTCCAGATTTAGATCTGAGAAAGCTCTGAGGTCCCTTCCAACTGAAGTGTTAAGTGACTTACCCAGGGTCATACCACTATCAAGACAAGTTCTGAACCTGGGTTTTCTTGATTCCAGATACAGCACGCTATCCAACGTACTCTGCTGTCTCTCATACCAAAGGATCAGCTCTTCTCTTAAGTTAAGCAATGGGAGAGCCTCAGGCTAAGTAGAACGGTAGAACCCATCAGTCCCCTTACTAAAATCAGCCAACATTCTATAGTAGAAGACTTTAATTATATGGATATGCCAAGGTTAAATTCCTATGAAATAAAGGAATCTTAATTTTCCTCCTTGCCTACCCTCTGATTCTCCCACTATCTCTACTTTAGTAAGTACAGTGGTCAGGAAATGGTAGTTGGAAAAACTTGTTACAATATAGTCTAAGACAGAATATTAACTTGGTGCCCAAGAAGGCAACTTAGTGACAGAAATAGAGAAAAAAATATGGAGACAAATGTAAGTTCCAATCTCATTAGCTATGTGAACTTGGAAATCTGGGCCTCAGTTTTCATCCTCTGTCAAATAAATTTAGAGGCCAAGGGTGGGGAACCTGAGGCCTTGAGGCCACATGTGGCCCTCTAGGTCCTCAAGTGTAGCCCTTTGACCAAATTCAAATTTCACAGAACAAATCCTTTTATTAGTTTTTATTAATTTATTTTTATTTAATTATATTTATATTTTATATTCATATATAAATCTATAATATTTTATATTTGTTAATGTATCTGTACATAATATGTTATATAATATTTATATATTTTTATTAATAAAAGGGCCACATGTGACCTTGAGGTTCCAGGTTCCCCACCCCTGGTTTAGACTGTTTCTAAAGATCCTATCAGCTCTACCATTCTCAATTTTTTTCACTGTAGCAGACAGGTGCAATTTGGTAAAAACTAGCCAATATTTTGTCTAGAATAAAGTTCTATTGTATTTAAAATGTAAGATCCATTCTTAGCTCATGGACTGCATAAAAACTGATAGCAGGTCAGATTTGGCTCAAGGCTGTGGTTTGCTGACCCCTGGTCTAGATCATGGTGATCATATAAGACATCAGAGTTAATTTAGACTTTCCCATAACCTCTGTGTGTGTGTGTGTGTGTATGTAAGAATAAACAAGGCATAATATTATACTACTGCTAATAATAAATTGAATTTATCAAGCACTTTTAAAGTTCACCAAGTGTGGTGAAGTCCTAGAGAATTGTTTGTTTGTTTGTTTGTTTTAATATATCTCTCATCTGATATTGAAATAGCATAAGGTCTCTTGTTCTATTCTGGCAGGCCTAGGAAACTGATGAACTAAGTAAGTGTCAGACAAGTTCAAGGATGGTGGAGTTTTGAAATGAGGACATCAGCTATATGTTTTCTTTTTCATGTTTGTAGAGATGAATTGTGGCTAAGAAGGCACCCTAGGTTTCCAGTGCCCCAGGGAGAAGGTGAAAGAGGAAACGTGTGAAGCATAGAATAAGCTTCGGGAGGAAGGGAGGACTAGTTTGGCACAATTGGAGAAATGGTTTGATTCTAATGACAGGCTTATAAGATAGCACATGAGACAGACATATGTTTAATAGCTTGGACGTAGAGTTCATTTAGGTTTGAGGAGAGTACCTCATAAATACCTTCACTTGCTTCTGCCTTTCTGATTAGAGGACTGGAGGGCAGAGGAAAAAACTCCCATCCCCTCCTTTTACCAAGGCCTTAAAATCCCAGCCATCTCTCCATTTGCAACCAGCTATCAGGCTTGGTTTTGACTCCACCATCATCATGAACATGCCCCGAGGATAGACGTATCACCAGGAAATGCACCTTGGTGTACACTGCTTCAGCTTCATGCACACATACCTCATTAGTACCCTCCTTTGCTACTGCCTCTTGATTGGAGGGTTGAGTATAGAGAAGAAAAAACTCCTCCCGCAGCCTCCCTTAAAAGAGAACTCAGAAGCTCCATCATTGTCTCAAACTGGGTGCTCTCCCCCAACTGCTTTCCTGCTTCGTTTTGACTGTTGTCTTCCCCATTAAATTGCAAATTCCTTGACAGCAGAGACTTTCTTCTCATTATTTGTATCCCTAGCACTTAGCACAGTACTTGACATAGAGTAGGCACTTAATAAGTGTTTGTCATATATTTTATCTCACCATTATCCTCAGATTCCTGGCCAGGTTTACGCTGGGTGATAAAATGTAAAAAAGCTAATTTTGATTTAAATTTGATTTAAAGTAGTCCTCTCAGCAATACCTTTAACAAGTCTCCCATTACAGTCACAACTAAAACTTTTTCAGATCTCCTCTCTATCAACACTTGATGAATTAAAATCAACAGAAACTATGAAATGGTCCCCATAGGATGTGAGCAGAATGAGTTTTCATGAAAACGAGCTGTCATTGATGTATTAGAATTATCTTAAAATTAACCATCCAGGTGGTGGCTAACCTGGCTTTGTGTATAGGTATTGTTAAATTACATTCGTGCAACAAGGGTGTTCATTTCCTCCAATGTTCAGGTACTTAAGAAAACTACCATAGGATACTGTTGATGATTTAATTCTTCTATCTTTTACATTTCTCATTTGGTGAAATATAATATTTTTCCTCTCTATTCCTTAGGTGGTTTACCAGTATCAACACCTCAGACAGGACCATGGAACCCACCATCATTAGTTTTCAACCAGTCCACCTCAGTGCCCATGATGAGTTCTCAGCCTTCAGGATTTAGTCAGCCTCTTACCTTTAATACAAACCCAACAGTCTCAGGCTGGGATCAGCCAACATCCTATGGAGCCCCAACATCACCCTCATCCCCTCCTCTCTGGGGCTCTACCACAAATGTGCCAGCTAACACATGGCCAGCACAAGCCTCCTTGGGGAACCCTTTTCAGAGCAACATATTCCCAACAGCAGCCTCACCTGGCCAGCAATCTTCTGTGCTTATCTCAGGCTCACCACCTCAGCCCCCTCCCAGAACTGTCCCACAGAAGGATATCTCTTGTGATGCCTTCACTGCTTTAGATCCACTTGGGGATAAAGAAATCAAAGAGGTGAAAGAAATGTTTAAGGACATCCAGCTGAGGCAGCGACCAGCAGTGCCAGCAAGGAAGGGGGAGCAAGCATCCTCTGGGGCCTCAGGAGCCTTCTCCAGTTACTTCACTAGCAAAGTTGGAATTCCACAAGAAAGTACAGAGAATGAGGAATTAGATGCTAATCAGTTGTTGGCCAAGATAAATGGTAAGGCATTCCCCCCCCCCCACACACACACACAACCTTATCCAAGGTAATCAGGTCCAGAAGAACCCAATACTAGCTTCTGTCTTATTTCATTGACCATCCAATAGCTCCATAAAAAGTTTAACTATTTATGTCTTGGAATACATTAAAGAATCAATTGTTATCTTTGGAAAAAACTGGCCTGATATTGCCCCCTAGTGACAGGTGTCTTGGCACTGATAATACTAGCCTTCAGAAGTACTAGAAACACTGTCAGTGTTCTCGGGGCTAACTCCTAGTATCCTGGTAAAGCAAATGGTCCTCATTCAGCTTCTGCATTGATTCTACCTTAAACAGCTTTAAAAGAAATCTTAAAATCCTCTACTTCATGATAACAAGTCCCTTCACTTTGAGTCCACAGATTGGGGGGCAGAGGGGTAGGCGTGAAGGGGAAGGAATAAGCATTTATTGAGTGCCTACTATGTGCCAGACATTGTCCTAAGCAGGGAATCAGACCTATAAATTGATCAGTCTAGGGAATTGCCAATGTGGATGAGGAACTCATCTGTAACATAAGTCTTAATCACTTAATATAGTCTCATACACTGAGAAGTTTAAATCACTTGCCAGTCAGATAGCCAGTGGGTGTCAGAAGCATAATTTGAATCCATGTCTTCCTGAATGTAATCTGGCTTTCTATACACAATATTGCACTTGGATTCTTTAACTGCCTCACAATTCTGAGAAACAGTATGTAAGCTCTTTTATCAAACTGAATGAGATTGGTATTTATAAAATGATTAGCACAGTGTCTACAACACAGGGGACATGATAAATGCTTGTTCTTTATCTAATTGAGGCAAATGTTAACAGGGAGACTATTTAAACAAGAAGCCATTCTACTAAGTAGCACATTTTGGATTTTTGTTCTTTTTTTCTTTTTAAAGAAGCACCAAAGCCAGCTCCCAGGCAAAGCACCCCTTTAGCTTCCAAGCCAGTGGAAAGTTCATTTGAGAACCTTTTTGCAAAAGATCCTTTCCGTTCTCCATTGCAATCACCCGTAAGTATGATTATTGGGAGAGAAACCTAATAACTCGGCAAATTATTATTCCAAGGTACTAATGCTCATACCTTGTAAAACTGGTAGAATCAGATTATTCCATTTTAATTTTTAGTTAATCTTACTTTTAATTCTTAATTCATAAAGTAATATTTCTGTCATACATACACAAAAAGATAGAAGAATCAACTTTGAGAACTGCACTCATCTTTGGCACATTGCTTCCCTTAGAGAAAGATAATAGTTATCCCTTTCACATTTCAGGGGTTGGGGCACAGCACCCCACAATCTGGTAAATCTGTATAAAAATTTTTGGCCCTCCCTTCATACCATGGAAGTAGTCTGAATTTTTTTTCTTTTTCTTTTATGGGGTGTTTACAGTAATATATATATTATGCATTTCTGAGTTTCTAAACTTTTTCTATGTCATCTGCTGGCCTTTTCATATTGCCTGGGACTTCCACAAACCTCCCAAAAAACTCTCATTTAATTTCTTAAGCCGACTCACTATGTATCCCTTGATAGGGAAAGTTGAGATGTGGGAAGGATAACTATTATCTTTCAATGATAGCCACATGCTTTCAATTGTTACAGCTAGACAAAAATGGATACCTTAAAGTATGACGCCTGTCCTTGGAAGCATTTATTATGTGACTTAAAATCCTACTTTAAATGCTTTGCCAGGAGAAACTCAAAGCTGTAATTCTGCCTAAAAAGATTTAATTTCTTAATATGATTACCTTAATGGCAACAAATCACAGAAGTTACACCAAGTATCATGCTTAGGAAGCAAACTTCCTTTGCTAGCAGCTTGTGTTTTCATTTGGATCTAATTATTCAGCATCACCACTTGCATATCCACAGAGTTCTGTGGAACCTAGAGCTGTGTTCTCCCAACTATTAAGAAATTAGAAACTAAATGAGAATTTTTTGGGAGGTTTGTGGAAGTCCCAGGCAATATGAAAAGGCCAGTAGATGACATAGAAAAAGTTTAGAAACTCAGAAATGCATAACATATATACACAACTTTATAATCCAACTATACTTCTTAAAAAGAACTCTGGAAATAGTCTGAATTGTTTTCTTTATGATTAAGACAATTCATAGGTAAGACATAGAACTATATTCAAAGATAAGACTATTTATGTTTCCAATTGGATGTTGTATCTCCATAGACTGTGCCTCAACAGCCAACATCTTCTCATCTATATGGGGATCCTTTTGGAAATCGATTTGCATGACTTCTGTAAGTAGAAATTTCTATCAAGTTAATTGTCTGAGGGGAAATTAAATTTAGAATAGAAGTTAAGTGCCTTTTGCTTGGAGGTGACTTAGACCTGGGTTTCCATTCTTGAAACAGTAACACAACATTGAGGAGGATAGGTATCAAAGTTTGTTGGTGGTATGCTAAATAACTCAATTTCTTCCACACATGAAATCTATACCTTAGTTCTTTTGAACATAAGTTCTATATTCTTTATATATACTAAAACATCAAAACATGGAGGACTTATGAATTCTCCCAAATTGCCAGAAGCAAGCAGGATTTTCACATTGCTACATACACAATGGCATCTTGCTTATGTACGGAAACACTCACTGAACTTGTTACTTATAATAATAAACCAGTGTTCCACAGGGCCTGGAAATTTAAGGAGATAAGAGATCTCCTCAAGCAACCATCAAACACTAAGTAAGTATTGTTAATGACTACACCAAACACAGATGACACAAACATCTTGGCTTCTGCTCAGTCTGGATCCATAGTCTAGTAAAGTCATTCAAAAAGTATTTATTAAGTGTTCACTATGGGCCAGGCACTGTGCTAAGCACTGGAGACACAAGTTCAAGCAAAGAGAGCAGTTCCTGCCCTCAAGAAGCTTACATTTTGGATAACACCTAAGGACAAACCATTAAATGGAATGAAAAAGCTGGAGAGAAGAGAAATGTTACCTGGTGGCTGCATGAGGGCTAAGTATAATCATAATCAAGTCAGTTCAAACCTACTCTAAACTGTGGTGACTGTTGATGATGGTTGATTAAGCACATTTTTTAAAATGAAATTGCACCTTGGTGGTAAATATTTGTTGGTTGAGACAGATCATTGAATGCAGAAGAGTGATGTGTAACAAGACAGAAAGGGTAGGCTGAGGCCAGATGGTGAAGAAAAGGCCTAACCAAGGAGTTTCTCCTATAGAGATGCAGAGGTTCCAGGATGTTGGAGGCAGAGAAATAAAAGACAGTAAGCAAAGACATTTATTGCAAACACCTTCTGAAAGTGAAACCTTGTACTGCAAAATTAGGATAATTGAGCACTGTTGCTTAGCTCATACTGAATAATTCATTTACATGAGACTTTAAGATTTGCAAAGCACTGTAAGTCCATTCATTCTTTATGCAGGTAAGATTGTTCCTTCCTTACCATCTCCACAGATGAATGCTTAATTTGTGCAAAACTTTAGTTACACAGGAAAAAAAAAAAAGAAATCCTGAGAATTGATTAGAAATTCACTGTAGTCTTGGACTTCCTTTATACATTTGTGAAAGTCTCAATAAATAAAGATCTTATAAGTACAACCCACTTGTACAAAATATCAGTTGGTGGAAAGAGCACCATATTTAAAGTCAAATAAACTAGACTGGAATCTCACCTCTGCCATTTACTCCCTGGAAGACCTTGGGGGAGTCGCTTAAACTCTGAGGACCTCAGTTTCCTTGTCCATAGAATGGGAGAGTAGACTAAACCACCTCTGTGGTCTCTTCCAGTTTTAAATCTATGGTCCTTCGTTGGCTGGTTTATTTGGATATTTCTCATGATTTATCAGGCAAAACTATGTAGGGATGAAGGAGGATCAGACTTCCATTGGTTTAGCCCTGTTTGACAGAATGCACACAGAAACTCCTAGTTAAGCCTCCAGTTTCATGAGAAGGAGATTCAGAATGAGCGCCAAGGGGAAGATGTGCTTGATTTTCCGTGTGTGTTCACACAGGTCCCTGGTCCTATACCTGTTACATGAGAAGAGAATAGTAAATAGCTTTGTCTTTGGTTTCAAGCATGACTAGCCCACACCAGTTAACTTTAAACATATCAGATGTTGTCAGTGTATATTGTGCTTTTTATTTTTAAAATACCAAGTGTCTATTGGATAAGGATTGGAGAGGGGAAGGAGGAAGAGAGCAGGAAACTCTTAACATATATGGAAGATAGCTGCTAATCTACAAAATAATCAGAGCTGCTATTCTATCACCTTGGGCTTTTTTTGGTACCGTACCTTTTACTTGAAAAGTATACACTGTAATGAGATTTCTCTTCTACTTCAGGCCAATTAGGGGACAGTTTAATGGACTAGAGAATGAATGTAATTTCTCTGAGAGCAGCACAGTTTACCCTCAGGGAGTGGTTTTCCTCTTGGGGATTGTAAATTACTTCCTACCTGTGGCTTCTTCTTACTTAATGATATCTGAATCTGTGTTCAATTTTTAATTCCCCAAAAGCTGCACATTTAGTCCCACTGATAGTGAAACAAATTAGAATTATATTCTGTGTATGTATAGATTTGTAACTTTTTTTCTCCCATTCTTCATTAGGATTTTGGTGCATTCCCTATCAAGATGAACAAAAAGGTTGGCCGCATTTGCCAAGGACAGAGCTACTAGTGGGACAACTTCTTGTTGCAAGCTCCAGCTTCAACATTCATTACCTTTTGCCTTATTCGTTGATGGCTTTTTTTTTTTTACTTATAGAGATATCTTTTCACTTTTTGCCCAGACATAAAGCTAAGCTTCAAAGCTGTGGCTTGAAACATAAGATATAAGAACCTGACCTTCCAAATCTGAAAACAAGTGAAGTCAAGAGAATTTCTCCAATGTGGGGAGGTGGGGATAGGAGAGTGTGTCCCCTTGAGTCCTCCACCTTTACTTTCCCAAAACACTTGGCATCTCACAAAGGATAAATATTAAATAATACCATCTGAATACACACTCCTTCCAGAACTTTTGCTCTGCTAACAAGTTTGGAGTTACCTTCACTTAAGGTTTAGAATTTGTATGGGTTTTTTTTCTTTATTTTTTTCAAAGGCTTACAAATTCATGGTTATAGGACTGAGCATTTATTAAAAAATAAGACAAAATCTTGCTTTTCTTCTCCTCTTCCCTTTCTTCTCTAATGATGTGATGAAGTAAACTAAAACAAGTCCTTCAACCACTGATAGATATTTGTTGTCACATTCCACATCTCCAGACCTCCCTTTTCAAAAGATGGGAACCCTTTTTGAAGCTCACTTTTGGGAAATTCTCCCTGTCCTTATTGCAGGATTGACTTTGTTTTTTTCCCTCTGACCCAAAAGCTATAACAAATAGTGGATAAGCATGTTGGGGGGAAGGTAGCTTTTTCTCCCCCAAACCTACCCTCACCCCCAAAACATTCACAATATGACCCACTTCCTAAAGTTTCACTTACTTTGACCTAACACTATCACTTTCACCCATTTGCAGAGCTGGCAAAATTCTTTGGGTTTATGGGAAAACAGTCTCTTTACCAAATCACAGGTCTCACACGGTTTTGCTGCCTTTTGGTTAAGAGAGAGTGTGGTCACTTCATCACAGTCACTCACCTAGTAGGCACATACTTTTTTTCCTTAACTGAATAAGAGGCCACCACCTTGAATTCAAGCTCCAGAATCCAAACCTTTTGATAACACTTTTCAGTGAGCCTGCTAGAAGTCTACTCAGCATGGAGGTATTGTACTCAGTCCATTTATTAAATGAAGTGATTGACCCAAAAGCCTCTGGAGTTTTTGGTGGTTACATTGGACCCTTTGAAGCAACTAGGGAACTTTCTTCAAACAACAGGCTAGAGATTGGTAAAGACAAAATAAAAATGATTAGAAGATGTCCAGAACCTGAAGTATCTGAAGATATTGGTTATAATCATGGTTATATCGACCTTTTTTTTCCCTCTTTTTGAAAAACCAAAAACAAACTTGAACACTTTCCCGGTATATTTTGTATCTCTACTTTTAGCACAATTATGAGAGTGAATTTTTGCCAAAATGAGTTTTGTATTACATGTGTGTTTTTGTTTTTCTTGTCTTTGACCCTTAACTCTCAGGTTCTTGTGGGTGCTAAACATCCACATTCAATGTTAATTTTGGGTGGAGGAAAAGGATACCTGCCTGCAGTGTCAACCAGCTGGTAGACTCATGCACCTCTATTGATTTAACCCTAAGCCCTAAATAATTGTCTAAGGTAAAGTTAGGGTGACATGTCTAATGATAATAGCTGATCAATGTATAGGCTTAACCTTTCTGTCTGACTTTCTGCTCAACCATTTATAAATATGAACTTGAAATAGTATTTTAATGTCCAAATACTTAAACTTGTGCTAAAACTGGAGACAATTATTTGTAGGTAACTGGGATTTTTGAAAGTAATTTCTTGAAACTGAATTTCAGCCACACATGTCCTGTACAGATCTGTTTTTCTCCTGTGCACTTTTCTGTAATACAAATAAAGCTATGAATTTACTACATCTCAATAAACTGGAAATGCAGAATTGTGCGCATCTTATCCATTTGTTCTATCTTCTTGAAATCCAGTTCAGATAAATTATGGGGTATTTTGTGCTTTAAAGTGGGGCTGAAAGAAGATAGAAAAAGGTAGGTAAAAATCAGTGGTGTTTTTTTTTTTCAAAGTTAGCTCATCTCACCCCATCTTCCCCCATTGCCTGACCTCCAATGAGAAGTAGATACTAAAATGAATCCAAATTATACCCCAATTTCTCCAATTAGAATTTGCTGCAGTGTGAGGCAGCTTTGGTTGTGTACAAAATTAGCCTCAGAGTCAGGAAGGCCTAGAGTAAGTTCTCACCTCTGACACGATGTTAACCTCTTGGTGCCCTCACACAAAGTTCTAAGTTGCAGAACAATTAGACAGGTAGGTGGTATATAGAGTGGTAGACCTGGAGTCAAGAAGACCTGAGTTCAAATCCAGCTTCAGGCATTTACTAGCAATGTGACTCTACACATTACCTTTTTCTCTTAGCTTCCTAGTTTGTATAATGGGACAGCTAGGCAGTAAAGTGAATAGAATGCTGGGCCTGAAGTCAGGAAGGCATCTTCTTAAGTTCAAATCTGGCCTCAGATACCTACTAGTTGTGTGGCCCTGGGCAAGTCACTTAACCCTATTTGCCTCAGTTTCTTCATCTGTAAAATGAGCTGGAGAACATGGCAAATCATTCCACTATCTTACCAAGGAAACCCTAAATATGGTCACAAAGCATCAGACAACTTAAATGACTGAACAACAATAAAATGGGGATAATAATAGCACCTACCTCCCCGGATTGTTGAATAAAATGAGATACACACTGTGCTTTGTAAACCTTAAAGTGCTATATAAATATTAGCTATTATCATCAATTACCAATGGTGAAGTTTCCTCTTTGGTAGTAGAGTTTCCAGTATAATCAAGTATTTTTTTTAAATGCTGAGGATATAGACGAAAAAGTGAAAAAGCCCCTTCCCTTGTAGGAGATCACAGTCTCTACATAGAAGACAACAAATATTTAGATACATACAATACAGATATAAGGTGACGGGTGCGGGGGGGGTTGTGCAGCACTAAATAGCTTAAAGGATAGAAAAAAGGTGGTACTTGAGTATTGATGGAAATTAGAGATGGGAAGAGAGTGCGGAGGAAGTGTATTCTAGGTGGGGGGGGTTAGTCAGTGCAATGGCTTTGTAGGAGAAATCACAAGGCAGTCAATTTGGTTGGTTAATAAGGCTAGAAAGACGGATTGTGATCAGTTGATTTTAACTACCAACTAAAGGAGTTTATATTTGATCCTGGCGGTTAAAAAAAAAAAAAACGTCTGGAATTTTGGTTGAAGAATGACATGGTCAAACCTGTGCTTAGGAACATCAGTTTGGGCTGGATTGGAAAGAGACCTGGGCCAGGGCAACCAACTAGGAGGCTATTGAGGTAGCCCAGATGATGATTAGTGATAAAGGCCTGAATTTGGGTCATGGCCTTGGGAGTGGAGAGGAAGGAGAGAAGAGGAGGGAGAAGCTATGAGATCTGGCAGCTCGGTGAATACGTGTGGTTTTCCCTGAACATGGGACTTGTTCCTCTCTGGAGGAGTCTTAGACCTGGCAACATGGCTATTAATAGGCAGGCACTGCCTTGGACTATTAATAATAGCTAACGTTTAGGGATTGCCAGGTGGTATAGTGGATAGAGCACTGACCCTGGGATCAGGAAGACATGAGTTCAAATCCAGATGCTAACTGTGTGATCCTGGGCAAGTTATTCAACCCCAATTGTCTCCACCTACTCCAAAATATTATAACAATAATGACTAACATTGTAAAGCACCAACTATGGGCCAGGTACTGTGCTAAGTGTTTTGTTGTATTTTGGTCTTTTCTGACCCTTCGTAAGCCCATTTGGGATTTTTTTGACAAGATACTGGAGTGGTTTGCCATTTCCTTCTCCAGGTCATTTTAAAGATAAGGAACTGAGGCAAATAGGGTTAAGTGACTTGCCCAAAGTCACATAGCTAGTAAATGTCTGAGACTGAACTCAGGAGGCTGAATCACTCTATCTATTTTGCCATCTAGTTGTCCTCTATATGACACCACAATGCTTCAAGAGAGGTTCTATTATTATCCCCATTTTATGGAAGATGAAACTGAGGTTAAGTGATTTGTCCAGGCTCATATAACTTGTGAATGTCTGAGGCCTCATTGCCAACATACTATCCGTAGCCACACCTAGCTGCCTTAGCTGATTCCTATTAATCTCACCCATGCTATGGTCTCTGGTTCATTTCCAGAGCCAAGCAGGAAAAAAAAAATGTTTGGGCAAGCTTTGGCTATATAGATAAGTATCAGGATTGAACTAATTTTATTGCTAGAGTATCATGCAATGAGGCAAACTGGAGAGGAAGGAAAAACTATTTCAAAACAAACTAATCTAAGGTAAAGTAATTGAATGTAGGCATGGCCCACCTCTTGTTACTGCCAGACCTTCACTTGCTTCCTGCAGCTTTCCCTTCTCCACCCCCACCCTTCCATCCTGATGTCAGTAGATAAGAATGCAGAAAATAGCTTACACTTGGAGACTATGGCTTCCTAGCACTGCAGAAACAGCTATACCTGAACTAGGAGATTTGAGAAGTAATTCTCTTTTGTGCAAATTCTCTGCAAGATAATGATGCTTGCGTCTTGGGCCGGGGTTTGGGGGGCAGGGGAGGTGGAAGAAAATAAACCACTTCCAATAGGTTGCCTATTTCAGTCTTTTTGCTTAACCTTTTCAGTTCTCTCTCCAAGAAAGTTTAACCTTCATGCTTTTATCAGTGCTGTGAAGAGCAAGGACTTTTAATGAAGTGGAAACCACCTGCTGCTAACTAACCCAAGAGTAGAAAGAAATGCTTGCTCAAGAAGATTTGCTATGAGTGGGCCAGGGGAAACGGGGGAGAAATAAGGGCAGAACGACCTTGTCCTTGACTGGACACTTCACACTGGAAGTTATTTACTTACTAACACCATTCTCATCTGTGCAGATTTTAACAGTGGCCATTTTGTTTGTGACAGGGCTTCCTTTTTAGACAGTAAGAAAATATGACCTACAAAGCATAAATACACAATGGCCTTTTAAAAAATAAAATAAATATAAATCTCAAACTAAAAGTTGTATAAAGCATGATGGGGAAATACAAGAGGATTTCATGATGAATGCAAAACTAAAGCAAGGATTCCCCTTTACTTTTGTAAATGAGAGCCACAGTGCTGAAAATAGTAAAAACAGACAAGAGAAAGAAATTAAAGGCATAAATACAGGGGAAGGGAGAAGAGAGAGACAAAGCTATCATTATTTGCTACAGACATAGTTTACCTAGAAAATCCTAGAAAATCTGGGAAAAAACCCACTCTAATTGAGACAACAGCTTTAATAAAGTGGCAGAATACAAAATAAACCATAAAAAGCCATAGCATTGCTACACAACAATAACAAAATACAGGATCAAATAATCAGAAGGGAAGCCCCATTCAAAACAACAACAAATGCATAAAGTATTTGGGAGTTAAGCTGCCATGGCACACTCAATGAGCAATGATAAAAAGACACTTAAAGTAATAAAGAATGACCTAACTGGAATGCTCATTGTTGGTCTATGCCAATATAATAAAAATGACAATTTTCAAATTAATTTACAGATTTAAAGATAAATCTATCAAACTACCAAGGGAATACGTGTTACAGCTAAACAAAGTAATAAAATTAATTTGGAATAAAAAGGATCTAAAATTTCAAGAGAAAATAATGGGGTGGGGGGAGAATGAAGAGGGGAAAGCACTTCCAACACCTCAAATTATAAGTCTTTAATCACAAAAAGCATTTGGTACTGGTTACAAAATAGAAAAGTAGAGCAGTGGAACAGACTAGATAAGGAAGAATCAGAAACAATTGAATTAAAAAATCCAGGGCTCAATAAACCTGAGTACATAAATTACTTGAGGAAAGATTCCCAATTTGACCAGAGTTACTGGGAAAGGTGAAAAGCATTTGGCAGAAATTAGATTTAGGCAAACATCTTGCACTATATTACACAATAAGCCTCAAAAGGATATGACAACAAAATTAGAAGAGAACCAAATCAGGTATCATTCAGAGCAATAATTAGGGGGAAATTATTAACCAAACAAGGGATAGTGGTTATCACCAAAGATGAAATAGATCATTAGTTACCTGAAATGGAAAAAGCTTTTACACAAACAAAATCAATGCAACTAGGATAAGAAGGGAAGTGAATGATGGGGGGGCAGGGATTTTCATTAAATATCTTATATGCATCTGCTATGTATGCTATATATATATATATTTTATATATATATTATATATATATATGCTATACAAGAGACTAAGACAAATATATGAAACTAAACATCATTCCCCCAATGGATAAATGGACAATGGGTACAAATAATTCTTAAGAGAATTGTGAAGTATTAATAGCTATAGGAAATAGCTCTCCAAATCACTAACAGGAGAAATGTAAGTTTAAAAAACAAACAAATCTCTGAAGTTTCACCTGTGAAGTTTAAAAATACCATTTTGTGGCTTGGACAATCATCCATTAATAACATTGTCCTGTAGTACTATTGTTGTTATTCAGTCCTTTCAGTTATATCCAACTCTTCATGACCCTATTTGGGATTTTCTTGCCAGAGATACAGGAGTAGTTTTCCATTTCCTTCTCCAGCTCATTTTACAGATGAGGAAATTGAGGCAAACATGGTTAAGAGACTTACTTAAGGTCACACAACTAGTATCTGAGCCCAGATTTGAACTCAGGAAGAAGAGTCTTCATGACCTGAGGGGCAATGCTCTATCCACTTATGGCACTACCTAGCTGCCTTCCTATTAGGATCCCCACTCTGCCACTTTCAACCTACATGACTTTGGGTGAGTGACTACACCTCTTTAAGACTTATTTCCTCATCTTTAAAATGAAAGAGTTGGACTAGAAATAACCTCCAAGGTTTCCTCTAACTCTAAATCTATGATCCACCTGGCTATTATGAGGCAGCTGGGTAGTTCAGTGGATAGAGAAGTGGATCTAGAGTTCAAATCCAGCCTCAAACACTTGCTAGTTGTGTGATCCTGGACAAGTCACTTAACCTCTGTCTGCCTCAAGTTCCTCATCTGTAAAATGGGGATAATAATAGCACCTAACTTTCAGGTTTTGAGGATAAAATAGAATCATATTTGTAAAGTGCTTCAAGTGCTATATAAATGCTAGTTATTATTATTATTACTTATTTTACCTTATGCTATGTTTTCATAAACTCAGTTGATTCCATTAAGCATGTTATACATCTAGTTGCAAATTCCCCCCTCCCCCAAAAAAGCAAAACTGATTTGGTTTCCAGTTCTTTTTATTTATAGGGAGGAGGAGTACCAGGCCTGGATAACCTCCAAACTGGATTGGCTCTTAAATAATCCAGTAGTCAAATAAGTTATATTTCCAGAAAAATGCCATAAACAACAGGAAGCACAATGCAAAATCTACTTGGTGAAATAAGACCTTTTCCTCTTCCCTGGCCTCTCATTGTCAGCCCTCTCTGCCCTCTAAGGCTTCTGGTTAATATTTAAGCTATGATTATTTGGAGAGATTGCTAAATAATGAAATATCTGTGTTTCTTGCTGGGAAGTGCTTATGCAACATTATCCCTTTACTTAAAAGAAAAAAAAACAACACTTTGTTCGAATGTTGGAAGTGTGCTATTAGTCTGGGAGGCTCAGGATTAGGTGCTCCAGTAGCTCCTTTTAACATGGTAGTCATTAGCGTGCTGCTGATGGACAAGCTCCAGCAATTTGTCATCTTACCTAATGAGTTACTGGAGCTCCTCCTAGATTCTTGTTTTTCTGAAGAGCTCCAGTTTTCATTACTGGTCACATGCCACATGCTAGGTAGAAGACTGAAAATGTACCCTGCAGGCCTTAGTCATCCCCTGGGGCCCAGAGGGGGATCCTGAGTCAAAGGTGCCAAGTAGTCAGCTGCAGAGCCCTAACTAGTTATGCCTCGGCTCTGATGGGCCAACTCTTCTCTTACCCTGCTAGGGCTCAGGCTTCTATACTACTTGGGCCCTGCTTCACAGTGGTCCATCACTAACATCTCCTCCCCCCTGCCTTACCCCCACCTCCTTGCAGATCCTTTTTATATATTTTCTTTCTTCCTTAGAATGGAAGCTCCTTAAAGGCATTGGCTTATTTGCTTGCATATAATTGTGTAGTAGAGAACAGTACCTGGCAAATACTAAACATATAAAAAGTGTTTTTTTTCCTCTCTATCTATCAAGGATAAAACCAGTTGACTGAGATAGGACAGGGTGACCTGCCCAAGGTAAAACATCTGGTTAGATCTGAACTCAACTCTTTTAGCTTCACACCCAATGTTCTGTCTACAATAGTACATAGTCTTCTTTTACAGGTGTGGAAAGTGAGACTCAGAGAAGTAAAATCCAACCTAATAAACATTTATTAAGCACCTACTATGTGCCAGACATTGTCCTAAATGCTGGAGAGACAATTAATAAAAAGAAAGATAGTCCATATCCTCAAAGAATAAAGGAAGGGACAACACACAGAAGGAGGCAGGAAAGCAGGAGAAAGAGGAGGCATCTTGTTTGGTGGTGCCAAAATCCGGGAGAGTAGCAGATGAAGAGTGGAGTCAGCTAAGTCGGTTTCTACCTTCTATAAAGAAAGGCATTGGAAGGAGTTTGGTACTCCAGCCTCCAGCCCTCAATCAGAGGGGAGAGAAAGCCGAAGGATAAGGTTATGTCAGTCAAGGTTTGAGTTAGCAGCATGGTGGTGAGATTAGAAGTGATGAGCTTATCCTGAAAGGAGCATTTTGCTCTGTGATTTGAAATCTGGCAGGGCAGCAAATGCAGAAGGGAGTGAGTGGGGCTTCCTTTTTAGAAGGTAAAATGAATTGCTCAGAATCACATGTCAAGGGCAGACTCAGGACAGTAGCTGCTTTCAAGTATGTGAAGGGCTATCACTTAGAAGAGATATTAACCTTGTTCCATTTGACCCCAGAGATCAGAAATATGAGCAGTGGGTGAAAATTGCAGAGAGATAGGCACATTAAGCCTTGAAAACAAAAGTTCCTCATAGTTGAGGATGTCCCAAAGTAGAATGGATGATCCCAAGAGGTAGCAGGTAGACTTTCCCTTTCCTGAAGACCTTCAAACAAAAACCAAACAATTATTTGTTAGAGATATTGTAGCAGGAATGCTTTTTTCAATTATGAGCTGAAGTATGGCCTCTGGGGTCCCTTTCAACTCTGGGATTCTCTAGTAACCACCACATCATTAGGAAGTATATTGAGGAAGTGGGGCCCTTGAGAGAGGAACCAAGCTATAGAAACCGAGGGTCAGGATAGCCGGATGGGATGATCCCCATGGGACCAGCAGGGGACTACAAGGGAGGATAACGGGATTGATCAAAGGACAGAAGGTATCTGAATAGCTTCCCCTGGGGACGAAGCACACACCTCCCTATCCCAGCGTGCCAGCACCTTAGGCCAAAGCCACATCAGTCCCATGCTAGTTATGGCTCTGGTACTCAGCTGTCCCACTCAGTCTTTACTAGTCAATTTTCCTCTTTGGATTGGTATTTAGATTGGTTAATTTGAATCTTTTTGTTCATTAGTTAATGTCATGATAACTTTTTTGATCTTGCAGCTGAAGCAGCCATCAAAACTATTTGGTATTGGTTAAAAATAATGAATTCTCACTGCCATAAGGCAATTCTTTGACACCTCCCTAACTGATTTACTATCCCATTCACCATAGTGATTATTCAAAATCATTTATTTCATTGATCCTCAGGCTTCATAGCTTTATTTCCACACTTCACCGCCATACTCTCACCTGAAGACCTTCTATCTCACATGAAGAAGTGACCCCTTCTCCTTGCCAAGGCAAACTGCTCTACATGTGTCCATTATTTCATTCCATCTTGTCTTTTCCAGCAGAATGTCCTCTCTATCATCCCCACTCTCTCATTAATCTTCAGTCTCTCCTTATCTAATTCCCTACTATCTGCCAACATGTCCGTGTCTTTTCTATCATTTAAAAAACACTCATCACTTGATCTGATCATCTCAGCTACTTCTTGGCCTATCTTTCTCCTCTCTTTCATGGATAAATTCTTTGAGAAATCTCTCTGCATTTGGAGCCTCTACTTTGTCTCTTCTCACTCGTTTAAATACTTTTGTGCTATGCTTCTGACCACCTAATTTAACTTAAACTACCCTCTCCGAAGTTATCAATGATTTCTTAATTGCCAAATCTAATATCGTCTTTTCTCAGTCCTCATCCTTCTTAACTTGTCTATCGCCTTTGACATTATTGATTGTCCTTTCTCCTGGATACTCTCTTCTCAGCTCTGCTCTCTCCTGGTTCTCCTTCCACCTGACTACTCCTCAATCTCTTTCATTGGTTCTCCAAACAACTAATGCCCTCTAACTGTGGATGTCCCCCAAGGACCTCCCTTGAGGCCCTCTTTTCTTCTCCCTCTATACTATTTGGTTTGGTGAACTCCTTAGCTCTTGTGGGTTCAATAATCATCCCTATGCAGATGATTTTCAGGTCAATTTGTCCAGCTCTAACCTTTTCCCTTACATCTAATCTCCATCAACATCTGCCTATTGGTCATTTCAAGTGGATGGATGGACCAGAGACTTAACATGTCCATAACAGAACGCATTACGTTTCCTGCAAATTCTCCCATTTTCCAAACTTCCTTATTACTGTCAAAGGATACCATCATCCTCCTAGTCACCCATGCTCACAACCTTGGTGTCGTCTTCAATTTGCATTTGTCCCACATATCCAATCTGTTTCCAGTTCTTGCTGTTTTCCCTTCACAGTATCTCTCAGATACATCCCTTCTCTCCACTCACACAGCTGCCATGCTGCTTCAAGTCTTCATCACTTCATGCCTGGACTATTGCACTAATCTGTTGCTTGGTTTCCCTGCCTCAAGTCTTTTCCCATTCAAGTCCACCCTCCAAACAACTGCCAAAGTGAAATTCCTAAATGCCATATCTAATGATGTTAACTCAATAAATTTCATTGCCCTGCCCCCCATCACTTCCAGGATCAAATACCAAAAACTATTGTATTTAAAGCCTTTAATGTTCAGGGAACAGAGTCCTTGTGTCCCTTTCCAGTCTTCTTACATTCTGCAATCTAGCAACACTTGCCTTCTTGCTGTTCTATGCATACAACACTGACTGCAGACCTATTCACTGATTGTGCCTCATATATGGAATGCTATATTTTGTCACCCTCATTTCAAGACCCACCTGGTTTCTTTCCCTGGCTTTCTTCAAGACTCAGCTTGAATCCTACTTTATGCAAGAGGCTTGTGATAGCTCCTCTCTATACTCCACCCAGCCCCTACTGCTAATTCCTTTGAGATTACCTCTAATTTATGAGAGAGAGACAGAGAGAGAGAGAGACAGAGAGATATACACATATCTTATATGTATAGTATTTGGCATATTGTCTCATCCATTAGAATGTGAGAGAGGAAGAGAGAGAGAGAGAGAGACAGAGAGAGATATATACATAGATACACATATATGTATAGTATTTCATATATTGTTTCCCCCATTAGAATGTGAGCTCCCTGAGGGAAAAGAACAAGTTTTTGTCTTTCTTTGTATCTCTAGTACTTACTACAGTGCCTGGAATATATATAAGGGCCTTATAAATGGGTATTATTTGATGAGTCCATTCATACTTTACAAATATCTAGACTTTAATAATTACTTGCTTCCAATTGAAAGCAGTGATTCATTGAGAAAAGAACAATGGACTGGAAATCAAAATGCATGGTTGGGTTTAGTTTTCAATTCTGCCACAATTTAGTTCTGTACTTTTAGGCAAAGTTTCCTATAGCCTGAGGATTTTCATTTTTGAAATGAGAGGGCAGAAAACATGAGAAGTCAGTGTGGAATAGTGGAAAGAGTGTTGGATTTGGAGACAGAGGATCTAGGATATCCACCCCTTCCTACCACTTACTATTTCTGGGACTTTGGACAAGTCACTTAGTATCTCTGGGCCTCAGTTCTTCATCTGTAAAATGTAAAATGAGGTTGGACTGAATGGCTTCCAGGGTCCTTTCTAGCTCTTACATGTATGTTCCTAAAGTGACTTTTCTGTTCTAAAATTCCATAATTCTATCTGTAATCCCAGGAGGTCTTTATAGGATCCACAATGTTCTTGGTCAACAAGGTTCTAATGCCTTGATTTTAAGAGATCAAGATGTCTAGTGGATCATGGATCATTTCCTGGTGGGCTCTTCCAGAGCTTGATTCAGAACAGATCATATGCTCATAGACTCATAAGCCTAGAACTAGAAGGGACCTCAGACGCCAAGAAGTCTAACCCCTTCGTTATACAAGTGAGGAACCTAACATTCAGGGAAGTTAAGTAATTCACTCAATATCTCTCAGACAGTAAGCATTAGTGTCTGTGTGTGTGTGTGTGTGTCAAAGTTGCCTGTGAAAAGTTTGGAAAAGCAAAAAGTATTAAATAGATACAGACCATCCTCATCATCATTAATATTACTGTATGCTTATCCTGCAATTAGCTTGCTGTAGGACTTTTAACCTATAGCACAGCAGAGAATCATAGTTAAAATTCCCAAGTGTATTTCAAAACAGTTCCTCATTCAAATTAACTCAGCCAAGAAAAAAACTATAAACTTTTCTAAATATATTGGATGAGTCACTTTCCAAAGGCAAAAGCTGCTTACGAGGTCTGGTCACACCTACTTATAATTAAATCTAATTAGTGTAAAATACTCTCAGACTTTGGATAAAAGACTTTGCCTTCATATTTGCACTCTCAGAAGGAGCCTCAAGAATGAAACCCATTAAAGAGACACACAAATGTGTTAGTGGTGTCTTCTGGCTATAGATTCCCTGGGCCAGTGCTAACATCTTGTTACTTGCTGGGCTGCACAGGAAGTGGCTTGTGGCCATACAATCATTCAATTATCTAGTTATAGGCATTTCCCACCCATTTCATCAGCCATGGAAAAGTCTGCTCTGCTTTTGTAACCTAAAGCATTGCGCTAGTGAGACGCAGTTCAAATATGTTGTTTTCAGTAGTCTGAGAACTGTTGAAATCAACTCCTTTCTGTCCTTAGGAGCCACAAATGTCTACAAGCTTCCCTGATCCCAGTTGTGTTGCACATAGGAATTCCTTGCACTATACATCTTCCATGAGATGATTCCATTTGAATTCTGAGAGCTCCAGATAAGCACCCACTTTGTGTAAGGCATTGTGCTAAGTGGTGGAGGTCCGAAGATGGAACAAGTCTTTGCCTTCTAACCAGACATTCTACTGAGAAGAAATAATGTATACACAGATAAGGATGATAAATACAAAATACATGAAAGGCAATTGGGGGTGGAGGACAGCACCTACAACTTAGAGGTTGCTCGTTAATAGCTGAGTTGGTACCCTGATCAGAGGAATTAAATACCCTCTTCTTATGCCTAATTGTTTCCATTATTGAATTCTGTTCAACAAACATTTGGCACCTACCATTAAGGAGAAGAAGAGGGAGGGAGGGAGGGGAGAAGGAGGGAAGGAAGGAAGGAAGAAAGGAAGGAAGGAAGAAAGGAAGGAAGGAAAGAAGAGAGGGAGAAAAGGAGGAAGGAAGGAAGGAAGAAAGGAAGGAAGAAAGAAAGGAAAGAAGGAAGGAAGGAAAGAAGGAAGGAAGGGAGGAAGGAAAGAAAGGAGGGAGGGAGGAAGAGAGGAAGGGAGGAAGGGAAGAAGAACAGTTCTTTCTTCTGGAATTATAAGCAAGGTTGGAACCTTTAGCCTGCTACTATTCTCCTTTCAGTTTCTCCTAACTCCAGAACCAAACCAAGAATTAGTTAAAAAGTACACAATAGTGGGTCAGTGTGGGAAAGGTTTTACTTTTCTAATAGAATCAAAGGAACTTTATATAGTGTTTTCCAGTTTGTAAAATTCTTAATGTGTCTTATCTCATTTTGACCTACAGACATTATCACTTTCTAATTTACTGATGAGAAAATTGAAGCAGAGACACTCAGGTTAGATGACTAGCCTACAGGTCCAGGACTAATAAATGAAAGACAGAATTTGAACCCAGATCTCTCCTAAATTTAGGAGCCTCTCCCAGTGCACAGAAGTATCACTACCTTTTCCTGAGTTTTGAAACATTTTTCTCTGTATATCTCTACACCCAAAATACAAGCTCCTAAAAAAATGCAAACACATCTTGAGTGCTGTGATTGCACTGAAAAGACCCCTATAGACTTCAGGGTTTTTTGAGTTTTTTTTAATAACTTGCTATGTTCTAGAAAACATACACAAAAAAGTTGTTGTTTTTTAACAATTATCGTACCTCATTGCTGTTAGTGTGAAAATGACAGGACTCATTTTCATAATTAAAAAGAAAAATTGAAAAAACATTGCATGATCATTCCTTCTGGTTCTTGCCCATTGAGTGAGTATGAGTTAATACCATTGGACAAGGCAGCATGAAACATGAGAGCAGTCAGAACACCAGGGTTCACATTCTGCTATCATCGAATGATCTCTCTGATTCTGGGCAAGTTATTTTAATTTCTCTGGACCTCAGTTTCCTCAACCATAAAGTGGGGGAGGGGGATTGAACTCAATGACCTCTAAGGTCCCCTGGAGCTCTAAATCTATGATCCTATGACATTTGCCATTCCCTAAATGTGATAAAGCTAAAAGGATTAGGGTCTGAAAAAAGGTAACAAAGAATTCTTTCATCCAAAGCAACAACAATGAAATTGGGGAGGGGAATTGTCAGTGGTAACACTGGATCCAACAATGGGTGTGCCACCACCCCAGGAGAGGAGCTGGCCTGTCCTCTCCACCCCCAGAGAGTTCATGGCAGAGAACCTTATGATGAGATATGGGGGTGTTGGTCACCAAAGAGAGGAAGTACACTTACAGGAGAGAGATATGCCTACCAGTAAGGTGATGTCCTAAGGCAAAGCCCTATTCACCCCTAATCTATACTTATCCCTTCCACATCATGGGGGTTAGGGATGAGGTACCTCCCAATCTGGAAAATCTGCTTAAAATTTTTTGGCCATCACATCATACCAGAGAAGAAGAAATTGTGTATATTTATAGTATTAAAATGTCTTGATCTATATCCGGCCACTGGACCCAGATGGCTCCAGAGGAGAAAGTGAGGCTGGTGACTTGCCCAGCCCTCCCTCACTTAAATCCAATTCATTTGCAAGTCAAGGAATCATTTTCCTGATGTCATGGTCCTCTTCAAGAACAAAGGACAAACCACAAACACAAAAGATAATATACATTGATATTATACAACACTATACATATATTTTATGCATTTCTAAGTTTCTAAACTTTTTCTGTTTTACCTACTGGCCTTCATGTGATGTCTATGGCTTCCAGAAAACTTCCCCAAAATTCTCATTTTCTTTTTTATGCCTACCCACCATATATCAAAACTGTGAGGAAGAAAGTTGAGATGTGAAAGGGATAGCTACTCATAGTTCTCAATCCAAATATGGTTTGAAATCTGAAGGTGCATCTAACTCAACGTAACTTCTTTGGATGAATTTCTGTGACCATATAAACAATAGAGCTAGAGCTCCAGACTCTTACATTGTTGTGGTTGTCATCTTTATTGTTATATCAGTTCTGTCTGAGTCCATCTGGGGTTTTCTTGGCAGATATACTGGAGTGGTTTG
Source organism: Vombatus ursinus (assembly GCF_900497805.2). Classification (NCBI taxonomy): domain Eukaryota; kingdom Metazoa; phylum Chordata; class Mammalia; order Diprotodontia; family Vombatidae; genus Vombatus; species Vombatus ursinus. The sequence goes on from NW_020954550.1 coordinate 35,182,670, forward strand.
CTATTTCCTTCTCCAGTTCATTTTGCAGATGAGGAAACTGAGGTAAACAGAGTTAAGTGACTTGCTCAAGGTCACATAGCTAGTAAGTGCCTGAGACAGAATTTGAACTCAGGAAGATAAGTCTTCCTGACTCCGGGCCCACCACTCTATCCTCTGCTCCACCTAGCTTCCTACCATGCATTGGGGCAATGTAAAGAGGCCACAGCAAATCAGACATATTGTACAGAACCAGAAAGACCCATCCAACTCAACTAAGTCAGAACCAGGATACAAAAATCTCATTTTTCAAATCCACAGAAGATTATAGCAACAGGTCATTCACTTTTCTTTGACTGGACTTTGGAGTCCTCTAACAGAAATCAGCAATAATTCTGACCAGTGACGGTAAATACTGTAGGAGTCCTCTGTTCTCCCTACTGAAAATAAATAGATTACAAAATCAATCAGCGCCACTCCTTTGGCAACTGCCTAAGAGACAAGCAGCATGTCTGTTGACCAGAGATTTCGACTTCTAATATGGATTTTAGAAATAAGTCTTTTGATGGCTGGAGCTATGACAAGGTGAGTTCATCACTTTTCCCCTTTGCTAGGTAGTTGTTATTTCATTCAATCCAACTAAACATTTATTAAGCATCTGCCTTGGTTCAAATCTCAGCCCTGTCCCACAATTTGAGGCATCATTTAACCTCTCTGGGCCTCTTCCTCCATAATATGAGGATTAGATTAGATGGTCTCTAAGGTCCTTTCCAGATCTAGATATAGGTACCTCTGATCAGAACCACAAAAGATAAAAATGATACAATCCCTAGCCTCCAAGAGTTTGTTGTACTGGGAATACAATTTATATGGAGATAAGTGTAATACATGTTATCTAAGAAGGAAAGACAGAATTAGCAAATGGGGGGCCCAGGGAAGGCTTCCCAAAGGAGGCAATAGCATATGATATGACCCTTGAAAGATGATAAGAATTCTGAGAGGCAAGGCTGAAGGGAGAATCCATTGCAGGAGAAAGACTGGAAGTAGGGGGACGCATTAGGAAGCTGTTAGGAGTCCAAGGTAGAGGTGGACTGATGGCCTGTTTCAAAGAGTGAGTGGGGAGAAGGGATAGATGAGAGAGGTTATAGAAGTAGAATTGTGGAGACTTGGCAAGTGATTGGGTAGTTAGGAGGAGGTAGAGGCATAAAACATTGTAGAGGTTGACTCTAAGGTTCAGAACAGGGGTAACTGAAAGTAGGGGAGAGGGAAATGCCCTTTGCAGAAATAGGGCAGGTTGAAAAAAGTGGAGAGTTTCAGAAGGAAGATGGTAAGGACTGTGTTGAATATTTTGAGTTTGAATTTGCTGACAGGACAACTAGGTTGAGATGTCCAGCAGGCAGTAAGAGGTGCAAGCCTTGAGATTAGGGTATGGATTAGGTCTAATGGTTGCCTACATGGAGGTGATTATTGAAATGAAGGGAGTTGATACAATGACCAAGGGAAAGAATACACAGCAAGTAGAGGACCTAGGGCAGAGCTTTGGGGAACATCTCCACTGAATCGGTAGGAGATGGAGGAGAAACCAGTAAAGGAGACTGAAAAAGAATGACAAAGACAGGGACAGAGAGCAATGTTCCAGAAGCAGCATGGCACAGTGAGGAGACGTTGGATCTGGAGTCAGGGTTCAGATTCCTACTCAACTACCTACTGTCTGTTGTGACTTTAGACAAGTCATTTTACTTCTCTGGGCCTCAGTTTCCTCATCTGTAAAATAAGAGGCAGCTAGGTGGTGTAGTAGATAGAGTACCAGGTCTGGAGTCTAGAAGACTCATCTTCCTGAATTCAAATCTGGCCTCGAACACTTACTAGCTGTGTGACCCTGGGTAAGTCACTTAATCCTGTTTGCCTCAGTTTCTTTATCTGTAAAATGGCAAGCCACTCTAGTGTCTTTGCCAAGAAAACTCCAAGTGGGGTCACAAAGAGTCAGAAATGACAAAACTGACTAAACAACAAAATGAGAAGGTTAAACTCAAAGATCCCCTAATGTCTCTTCCAGATTTAAATCTGTAACCTTAAAGTCCTAAGTAAAAAGTAAAGGACTAGTAGCACCTGCCTTCTGGAGATCCACTTCTGTGAACAGGAGTCAAAGAATGAAAAAAGTAGCATGTATTAGGCATCTACAAGAGGCAAAGGAAGCAAATACAAAAGGAAGCGAGCTCTAGCTGTGTGACCCTGGGCAAGTCACTTAACCCCAATTCCCTAAAAAAAAAGAAATCTCATTTGAGCCTCATAATAACCCTGAAGAGGTACTATTATCTCCCTTTGGGCAGCTAGGTGGTGCAGTGGATAGAGCTCTGGTCTTGGAGTCAGGAGGATCTGAGTTCAAATCCGGCCTCAGACACATAATACTTACTAGCTGTGTTACCCTGGGCAAGTCACTGAACCCCATTGCCTAACCAAAAACAAAAGCAAAAGGAAGAGAGCTACTACCCTTAAAAGTTTATGTTCTAGTGGAGAGAGACCCCACTTAAAGGGAGGCAGAGGCCATGGAAGGACATTTCAGCCTGAATGGTCTCCTGGGGTGGTGAGCAAAGCCATAAGGTAGTTGATGGTCATGTTCTTTCCAGAATCATTAATTTGATTAATGTTCTCAGATGTTGTTCTTGAGAACAAACCCCCCAAATCTGAGAACGTTTTAGAAAGAAATGCATTAGGTCATTTGACAGAGGAGATAGAGTGGTAAAGGAGGTGTGGCTCCCTCTCCTCTAGGCTCTGGAAGGTTGCTATTATATAGGATTTAGACAAGGGAACCCACACTTGAACCATATGTACTCATTTAAGCAGTTTTGCTGAGAGGGCAACTTGAAAGCAAAGTAGATTGAGATGGCTATTGGTAAATATAAACATTCCTGGGTGAACCCAAAATTCCTTATAGCCATCTCCAACATTCCTGAAGAGTTACTGAGGTCAGGGCAATATTCTGGGCGCAAACAATTTCTAATCACATAAACTGAGTCTAAAAAGTATAATAATTAATGTTTCTGAACAGTATAATAAATGATAGGTAATAATCCAAAGATTCATGTGGCACCAGGCTAGGTAGCAAGCTAGATATGGTGACTTGGGTGAGTTGCCATTCCATTACTCCTCAATCAGGACAGCTTGGCCCCAAGGCAACATTCTACAACTGAGTGGATTATGTGGAGAGGAGAAGGGGGTAGGGAATAAAGAGTATATCCAGAAAGTAGTAGTGGTTGGTCATGTCAAAAACTACAGAGAGATCTAAGAGGAGAATGACTGGGGTGGGGAGGAGCAATCATTAGAATTGCAGGATCATAGACCAGGAGGCAGGGGAGGGTAAGTACTGTGGAAAGGTCAGGCTGACCTTGATAGGGATGAAAGCATTCTTAGAGGTAACAAGTAGAGGAATGTTTTGTCTAAGTAGAGGACAACTGTAAATCACAGAGATTAGGGGAGCAAGAGGAAAGAGTTTCTGGGTGGAGAGCTAGTTGATTGGGACCTCCACCCTCCAGAAACCTGTGACGACCAAACGTACACAGATAGGAGGAGTGAGGTGTTTCTGACTTAGTAGTCTGGGTCAGTAATTAATAGATAGTCAGGTCAGACACATCCATGAGAATTTTAAGTGAAGTTAGACCCTCTATAGTGCCTCTGGCTCCCTGTGGTCTTATGCTTCTGCTCTGGTTCAGAATTTTCCTCATTAAAGACCCTCCAGAGGCAAAGGAGTAATTCTGTGAATCACTCCTGGAGTTTATGTTCCCCAAACTTGAAACGTGACCAAAAGAAAAAAAAAACAGTGAGAGAGATGGTTTTGAGGGGACTTATTGCTTTTTTTTCTGGGATATTTTCATTATATGTTTAAAGGACTGAAGGAATTTTGTTGTCATTTCAGTCATGTTCAACTCTTCATGACCCCACTAAAGGTTGTCTTTGGCAAAGATACTGGAATGTTTGCCATTTTCTTTTCTAGCTCATTTTACAGAAGAGGAAACTGAGGCAAGCATGGTTAAGGGTCTTGCCCAAGGTCACACAGCTAACACTGAAGTGTCTGATTTCACATTTGAACTTGTCTTCCAGACTCTAGGCCCCGGTCTTTACCCACTGTGCCACTTAGCTGCCCCACTGAGGGAGTTAGCCCTCCCCAATTTTAGGGTAAAGAGTCTGGTCTTTATTACACTTAACTCTTTACAAGTTAACATTTTTTTAAACTCAAAGACCTATTTTCCTATTTGTTTTTTTTCTTTCTGCTTTTTGTTTACTTCAGGAAATTTTAAATTTAAAGGCCAGGAAGAGTAAAGTGGAATCTTAATACATATTTCTTTCTAAAAATTCTACATAATGGAAGCCTACAATTTCTTACACAGTCCCCTTCCCTGTTCTTTGTATCCTAAAATGTTTTTTGTTGATGATTATTAAATTTTCAATAAAAAAATGAAGAATATTAAAAGAAATTAATGTTTTAGGATCCTTTGTCTGGAAGTCATTCATAGCAAGGATTATAGGGGAGCATTTAGATGATCAATCGATCAACCAACAAGGATTTATTAAGTGCTACTGTGTACCAAACATTGTGCTAGGCACTGGAAATACAAAGACAAAAGTCCTGCCCACCAGGAGCTTATATTCTTCTGATATTCTATTACATCCCAATGTGTCATGTTGTCCTTTCTAATCATGTATTTTTGTGACATGCATTCAGAGGAAAGACATGGGAAAGGCTCCTCTAGTTACTACAGGTGAACACCCCACCTTGACTGCCCCTTGAAAGTAGTCAACCAGGGTGGCTAGGTGGCTCAGTGGATAAAGCACCGGCCCTGAAGTCAGGAGGACCTAAGTTCAAACCCAGCCTCAGACCAAACACTTGACACTTACGAGCTGTGTAACCCTAGGCAAGTCACCTATTCCAATTACCTTTAAAAAAAAAAAAGAAAGTAGTCAACCCCAAAATCCTGTTACACTGCCATAGAACAGATGCAGATTCTGATGCCTCTAATTTTCTTTAATCTAATTCTCCTTTAGTTGAATATACCATAAGTTGAGGTCAGGAACCATGTTGATTTTCATCTTTGTCTCTGCAGTACCTGCATGGCAAATAGTTGTACATAATAAATGCTTAATTAGTATATTTTGAGCTAAATGGAACCAGGATTTACTAACCTAGAAGGTCCTTCTCCATATATGAGCAATGTCATCCCTTTTAACACTCACAAAGAGAGAATGAACAGCAGCCATTTCACAATTTAACTGAAAGTTCAAAAGGCATTTGGGGATAGCAAGTTGTCATGATTTTATTGGTTTTTCATGAATCATAAATTCCTGTTTGGCATCCACAAAGCGCCAGAACCTTCTGTAGCATTGCTGAATACAATAAAAGAGGGCTTCAGAGAAAGATGAAGATGTGTAAGCAGGACATGAAATAAGATAGATGAGGCACTTGTGCCTCTTCATCTCATAGTGATATTATAGTTAAGCAAGACTGGTTAGGTTCATATGTAACATATCTGCCTGACTGGCAAACATTCAATGAATGGCAAAGAGCAGATGAAATTGAGGAACTTTTGTTTATTTATCATTAAAAGAAGCCATTTCTACCTTTCTATCTACTATGTGAATATATTGTATATATCACCTGTTACAACTATCAACAACATTCATTAAGCATCATTAAGCATCTGGTCTGTACAGGATGCTATGCTAGGTCCCAAGGAGAAATAATGGTAATAATAGCTAATATTTATTCAGCACTTGCTTTGTCCTGGGCACTGTGCTAAGCACTTTACAAGTATAATCTCATTTGATCCTCATAACAACCCTGGGAGGTAGGTACTATTTTTATCCCCATTTTACAGATAAACTGAGGCTAACAGATGTTAAGTAACTTGCCCAGGGACACACTGCTAGTAAGTGTCCAAGGTCAGATTAGAATTCAAGTCTTCCTGATTCCAGTCCCAGAGTTCTATCTCTAGCTGCCCCTAAGATCATAGATTCATAACTGGAAGGAATTTTAGAGTTGATCTCATACAAAACTTTTATTTTAGAAATGCAGAACCTATAACCTACAGAGGTAAAATAGCTTATACAAGCATAGACAGGTCTATAAGCAGCAGAGCCAGGAAATGACCCTGGGCCCTGTGATGCCAAATCCATCACTGCATCAAATACATGATCTTGCCCTCATGGAGCCTATAATCTAATAGAGAAATAAGTGAGATGTAAAGAAGTATCGTACAAAATTATGTAAGTGCATCAGAGAAGTCGGTTGGAAAGGGAGAGGATCATTCCATCTGGGAAGATCAAGGAAGGCTTCTAGGAAGAGGCGGCATTGGAGGGGAGCCCTCTTTCATCAAGTTGTAAATGATCATCATAGACCATAAATCAGTGTATGCCTGTAGCTAAGCCTGCTGGCTTAGTCTACACATTAGCAATTGGCACATATAAACAGTGTTTGTTGAGCCAGGGAGCAATTGTTGGCTTTGTTAGTTACTCTTTCAGGACAACCGAATTACAGATTTGATGTTTTTGTTGACTTGATTTGTATAGCTTTACACTCTGGATAAGCCCAACATTTAGTCAGTCCAATTGTCAAGAAGCCATTTGAACAGTCCATGTGTACTAGGCGAGGCTTTTCTGAGTCTCTATTTTAACTCACTCATAAGAAAGAGACTGTGATCCAGCAGGTAGAAATGTTTGGACTCTTTTATAAATATGGTTCTGTTAATATCTCCTAACCAAATGTTTTTGACCATTCAATTTTTATAGGTAAAGAAAACAGAAATTCCACTCCTTTCCAACACCCTCTATTATAAACCTACTGGCCTCTCTGAGCCTGTTCATAGACCTTGTATTGGCTATGTTTTGTGGATAAATGAAGAAGGGTATTTTTCCTTCTTTCCACCTGAATGTCACTCATTTTACAGTTGTCTTGCTTGTATTAGGCACTCAACAAATGCATGCACTGATGTAAGCATAAGCTCAGAAATTAAGGGGAATTCAATTAAATTCAACTCACATTTATCAAGTACATGCAATGTACCCAACGCTGTCCTAGGTATGGGAACACAAATACATAAACAGTCTCTGCCCTCAAGGAGCTTACATTCCACTGGGAGGGGAACATTGAAGCAGCAGCAAAGGTTAGCTTTTCTTCCCATGATGTCTAAGCAGACATATTTTTGTGCCTTTCAAAATTCAGAACTGAGTCAAATGAGCATTGATCATTTTTCATGTCGCCAAACCTAATATATAATCATTGAAAGGGCATTGGAGCTCTCCAGTATTACTAGTTCATAATGGAGAGCCATTATATAGATGAGACCACCTTATAAAAATAATAGGTAGAATTCATATAGTGCTTTAATGTTTGCAAAACTCTTTATAAATATCATCTCATTTTATCCTAAAAATAAACCTTGAAAAGTAGGTGTTATTATTATCATCATTTTACGGATGAGGAAATTGAAGAAGACAGAGGTTAAGTGAATTGCTCAGGGTCTTCTAACTCCGGGCCTAATGCTGCTAGCCTCTGTGCTATGTAGTTGCCTACTCAGATGTGTCTTTGAGGACTTTAGTAACTAAACCTTCTTGACTAGGATTCAAATGGGTCTCCTTCCTACCAAATTCCACTCTATAAAGAATGATTTATGGAGGCTCCAACGTATATAGAGATGTCTGATGAGAGGTATCTTTTTTTTCTGTTTTGTGAAAAGAAAAATATATCTCTTTTTTTCCATGTCCTTTTTTAAACTGTTGTAGTGAAGCTTTCCTTCATTCAATCATTGCCCTCCTTGCTCCTTGTCAAAGAATTATTTTCTCATTTGGAAAATACTTTCATTTGCTGAGGAACCTGGCTTACCGAAGAGGTTAGGGGAGGGGAGTTACCATCATTTGAACTTCATGTATTTACCCTGACCCTTTCTTAAATAGGAAAATCAATTTCAACAGTCCAGATTCCAGGCTGCACAGTGCCCTGCTGGGCAGATATGAGATCCCATGCATGCCCTGGGAAGTCTGCACTGCCTTTGAAGTCCTTTGCCCTTGGTGCCTGCCATGCTCAACTGCTCAGAGCAGGAGAGGAGGCCGCTTGAGCCTGGCTCTCCTGACCCAAGCAGCTGTACCACAAAGCTTTCTTTGGCTTTCGGTCTCATTGCCCATAGGCTTCTATTTGGAGTCGCAAGGGGACGGAGAAGTACACGACTACTGATCTTTTATTACATTTAAAAATCAATTAAGAACATACATACACACACACACACGCACGTGTGTATGTATTCCTAAGTCCAGTATGTATTCCTAAGAATAACAACATCAGAGTCAGCATGGGATAGTGAATAGAAAGTTGTCTTTCCAGCCAACAAGGCCTGGGTCCTAGCCCTGCCTCTCACACAATCTGTGTGACACCAGGCAAGTAACTTAACCTCTCTGTCCTTTAAGTAACTCTCTAAAAGAGTTCTTAACTTAGGTACTATGAACTTAAAAAAATTTTTTATAACTATTTCGATATAATTGGGTTTTTTTGTAATCCTGTGTATTTTATATTATGCACTTCAAAAAATTACTTTGAGGAGTTGTTCACAGGCTTCATCAGATTTTCAGAAGGATCCAGAACACAAAAACAAATAAGAAGCCCTGTTCTAAGACTAGAAATTACAGAAAAGGTGCCATAGTAGATGGAATTTCCTCATCTGATAATTCCCTTTGCTATTTGAAATTACTGGACAGATCCCTATGCCATTCCCTAATAATAACAATAGCTCACAGTAATAACATACAGCTTTAGTAGACTATGCACTACTAATAATAATAGTAATGGCAGTTTGCATTTTGTAAATATAACTTCATTTGATCCCCACAACAATCCTGTTACTATTATTTCCATTTTCTAGATGAGGAAGCTGAAGTTCCTTTTTTTTTTTTAATTCCTTTGAGATACAGACCTAGCACTGATATTGCTGGGTTAAAGAGTATTTACAGTTTTATAGCCCTTTGGGTATAGTTCCAAATTGCTCCCCAGAATGGTTGGGTCTGTTCACAACTCTGCCAACAATGCATTGATTGACATCCCAATTATTTCCACATCCCCTCCGGCATTTGTCATTTTCCTTTTCTGTCACATTAGCCAATCTGATAGGTGTGGAGTGGTACCGTGGAGTTGTTTTGATTTGCATTTCTCTTATCAGTAGTGATTTAGAGCATTTTTCTATGGGACTACTGATAACTTTGATTTCTTTTTCTGACAAGTGCCTGTTCATATCCTTTGACCATTTATCAACTGGGGAATGGCTCTTATTTTTATCAATTTGACTCAGTTCCCTATATGTTTCCTTCAAGTCTTAATGCCTTACATTCTGTAAGAAGTCTTTCTTGGTCCACCTTGATGCTAGTCCTTTCCCTTTGAGATTGTCTCCAATTTATCTTGTATATAGTTTGTTTGTTTAAGGTTTGTTTTCATGCTGTCTCCCCTGAGCTCCTTGAGAAGAAGGACTCTTTCTTTCCTTTGTCTTCCCAGCCATAGCATAGTGCCTGATACATAGTATAAGTGCTCGATAAATAATTGTGGATTTGACTTGAAGCCATTTATGAAAAAAAATTATCTTGGACATATCCCAAATACTCACAAAAAGAAAAGCTTGGTCATAGCTCTGAATCAGAGATATAAAATACCAGTGTTTCATTGTTGCCACTTGACTAATTTCAATTCAACAAACATTTATTGAATTCACACTGCATGCCTTGTGTTCTGATAGTGACTTCTGACACATTTGCTTCCCATTCCAAGGAATTAATATCCACTTGTCAAAATCCTATTCATCTGAGGCAAGATCTCATTCAAATACTACCTCTTCAAGGAAGCCTTCTTGAATTTCTTCTTCACCCCCACCCCAGCTGGAAGCAATCACTTCATCCTCTATAAGCCCCTAGCATTTCACTCTTCTATAATATTTTCTTAATTAGATTTATTGTGTCTTAGCTCTTCTATTAGAATGGAAGCTCCTCAGGAGCTTTGTATAGCACCTGACCCAGTGCCTGGCACATAGTAGGAAGAAAATAAGCATTTATTAAGTGTCTGCTATGTACCAGGCACTAGCTAAATGCTTTACAAATATTAGTTATTTCATTTGATCCTTACAACAATCCGGGGAGGTAGGCCCTATTATTATCCTCATTTTATAGTTCAGGATACTGAGGCAAAAGGAAGTTAAATGATGTGTCCATGGTCACCCAGCAATTAAGTGTCTAAGGCCATATTTTGACTCAGGTCTTCCTGACTCCAGGTTGAGTGCTCTATCCACTGTTCCACATAGCTGTCTGTAGTATGCACTAAGTGATTACTTATTCAATTTGAATTTGATAGAATAAATTGAATTGAAACTGAATTTTGTCCACACAGAACTAAATTATTCCACTTACTATCTTTGTGGTATAGTATGAAAGGAGCAGTGTATATACAGTCAGAAGACCAAACTTCATATCTTGACTCAACCACATACTGTAACCCCTGGCAATTTGTGTAACCTTGGGCAAATCACTTAACCACTACGGGCCTTATTTTCCTCATCCATAAAATTAGGGAGTTGGATTAGATGGCCTCTGGGATCCCTCCTAGCTCCTTCACACTGCAGGGGATTCCCTCCCTGGACCCACCTATTGATTAGGTTCTCATAAGAGAGCAGCATAGAGCTTGTGTTTCTATTGGATGGGAGAGCCACAATCCCCACCCTCACCTTTTCCTGTCTTTCAAGGAAGCCTTTGAGTGCAGAGCACCCATCAGTGACATCTCATTACTCTGTGATGCATTCATTGCTAGCTCCTGAGGTACATTCACCTGCTCTGTTGATGCATATCACTTTGATCTCAGCAATGATTTTCCAGTTGAGATTTAAATATTTAGAGAATAATTTGTACTTGATTAGCACATTTCATTTTGGGGTAGCAAAGGTATTTTATAAACATGTCTTCATTAATGCTAACAGCACAGCAGGAAGATGGGCAGGTGGCAAATGATTTACATAGGGAAAAACTTGAAGCAAAGAAAGAGAGGATTTTTTGCCATATGAAAAAAGAGTTCATTGAAGAGGGGAGCTGGGGATGAGAGGAAGAAATGGGGAAGATAACTGATCTTTTTAACATTTGTAGAACACATTCAGTTTTTTTAAACTCACATTCTTTGTACTTATAACTCATTATTCAATTTAATTAAAAAATATTTTTAAAGTACATACTGTATACAAGGCACTGTCCTATGTTCTAGGGATACAAAATAAAAAATGAAATGCCATCACTGTATTCAAAAAACTTAAGTACCATTGGAGAACATAGCATGTACATGGATAAGTAAATTACTAGCTAATTCAAAGAGGGGGGCTGCTAGAGCACTGGGCCTAATGTCAGGAAGACCAACACTTACTAGCTATGTGACCTTGGGCAAATCTTTTAACTTCTGTTTGCCTTAATCCCCTGTAGAAGGAAATGGCAAACCACTCCAGTATCTTTACCAAGAAAACACCAAATGGGGTCACGAAGAGTTGGACACAAGTGAAATGCCTGAACAACAACAACGAATTTGAGGAAGGCAACAGCACTAACCACTAGGAACATTGGGAAAAGGCTTCCCACAGTAGATGACGCCTGAACAGAATCTTTAAGGAAAATAAGGAGACTATCAAACAAAGATGAAGAGGGTTAGGGTGAGGCAAACCATGGGGTTTATGCAAGGTGTAAAAAGCATAGCCGAAGGTATGGAGGTAGGGCATAGAATACCAAGTTTGGGGAACAGAAATTGAGCACAATTGGATTGAATGTCCTATTTCTGTGGAGTACAGGTACCACCATTCTTCCAGTCACCCAGGCTGGCAACCCAGAACTCATTCTTCACTTTCCACACTCATCCACACACCATATCCAATCAGTTGCCCAATCTTGTCAATTTCACCTCCTCAATATTTCCCCTGTCCATCCCCTTCTCTTTACTTTTATCACACAACCACTCTAGTTCAGGCCCTCATTTCCTCTGACCATTGCAATAACCTCTTAATTGGTTTCCCTGGATTTAGTCTGACCCCTCTCCATTTCATACTCCACATAGCCACCACCTGATATTCCTAAAGTACAGTTTTAACCATACCACTCCCCTGCTCAGGAAATTTCACCAACTTCCTATTGCTTCTAGCATTAAAGAAAAAAATCCTTCTTACCACTGCCAACTCTTATCCCCATCCAACTCAACCCTCTTGTCCTAAGTCCATGTCTTTCTACCCTTTGGAACCCTTATTCTGTCTATAGTACACTTCCCTTACTTTTAGAGCTGTTCTTCTCACATTCTTTTTATCTTATAGTTATGGAGACCTGTCTTCCCCCAGAAGATGTTGCATTCCTGATCATGTGCTTTCTCTCATGTTCCTAGAGTCCCCAGACCAAGAGAAGGAGAAAGCAGAAGAGAATAAGCTGGATAGTGAGAGGACTGGCACTCATGACATAATAAGAGAGATTGAAGGAATTGGGGATGTTTGCCCCAATAAAAGGTAGTAGGAACCTTATGGCTGTATTTAAATACATAAAGGATTGTCTTATGAAGGAAGGATTAGACTTATTCTACTTAACCTCAGAGGGCAAAAATCAGAGCAAAGGGCATGAATTGCACAGAGGCCGACTTTGGCTTAATGTCCCTTTGGAAGGGACAACTTCCTCATAATCAGAGCTGCCCCACGGTGGAATGGGCTATTTGGGGAAATAATATCTTCCTTACAAATGGAGTCCTTCTAATGGAGGCTAGAGATTGGGAATATAGTACAGAGGATTTCTGTTTCATTGGACTTAATTTGCTTAGCATTTTTTTTAATAATATTTTATTGGGGCAGCTAGGTGGCGCAGTGGATGACACTAGCTGTGTGACCCTGGGCAAGTCACTTAACCCCATTGCCTAGTTCCCCCAAAAAATATTTTATTTTTCCAATTACATGTAAAATTTTTAACACTCATTTTTTTTAATTTTGAGTTCCAAATTTTCTTTTTTCTAACCTCACCTCCCCCCTCCCTAAGATGGTAAGCAATTTGATATAGATTATACATGTGCAATCATACAAAACATATTTCTATATTAGTCATGTTGTGAAAAAAGACACAAACAAAAAGGGGAAAAAACCATGAAAAAAGTGAAAAATAATGTTCTTGCATCTGTATTCAGACTCTATCAGTTCTTTCTCTGGAGGTGGATATCATTTTTCACCCATAAGTCCTTTGGAATTGTCTTGGATCGTTGTATTGCTGAGAATAGCTGAGTCATTCACAGTTGATCACCATACAATTTTGCTGTTACTGCGTGCAGCGTCTCCTGGTTCTGTTCACTTCACTCTACATCAGTTTGTGCAAGCCTTTCCAGGTTTTTCTGAAATCAGCCTGCTTATAATTTCTTATAGCATAATAGTGTTCCATTACAATCATTCAGCAAGCATTTATTAAAGTGCTTACCATGTGCCAGACATGGTACTCAGTTCGAGGAATACAAAGAAAGACATAAACATTCAAGGAGCTCACATTCCAATCAGAGAAAAAATGAATAAATAACTATGCAGCAACCCCAAATGCACAGAATACATGGAAGGTGTTCTCATAGATAAGGCACTAGCAGTGGAGAATGGAAAAGATCTTCTGAAAAAAATGGGATTTTAGTTGAGTCTTTTTTTTTTTGGCTAGACAATGGGGTTAAGTGACTTGTCCAGGGTCACACAGCTAGTGTCAAGTGTCCGAGGCTAGGTTTGAACTCAGGTCCTCCTGATTCCAGGGCTGGTACTTTATCCACTGCATCACTTAGCTGTCCCCTTTAGTTGAGTCTTAAAGGAAGCCAGTGAAGCTCATAGGCAGAGATGAGAAGAGACAACATTCTAGGCATAGAGGACAAGACAGTGAAAAGATCTGGAGTCAAGAGATGGAGTGTTGTATGTAAGAAACACTTTCCTGGTTTACTTAAATTTCCAATTAAAAATCCCATCTTCTATAAGAAGCCTTTCCCAAACCCTCTTAACTCCAGAGTCTTACCTCTCTTAATATTTCCTATCTAGCCTGCATATAGCTTGTTTGTACACATTTGTTTGCTTGTTGTCTTCCTTATTCGACTGTGAGCTCCTTGAGGGTAGGAACTGTCTTTTGCCTTTTTATGTATGTTTTTAATGGTGCATAGTAGGTGCTTAATATACATTTACTGATTGATCCTTGATTAATTGATTGAAGAAAGCAAGTGCTTCTGCATCATCAATAATTTGGAAGGAAATAAAGACTAAGAAGACTAGAAAGATAGAAAAAGGCAAGGTTGGAAAGGGTTTTAAAAGTTGGACTGAAAATTGCATGTGTGATCCTGGAGGTAACAGGTAGCCGCTGGTGTTTGTTGAATTGTGGAATGTGACGTGCTCAAAAGGGCACTTTAAGAAAATCACTTTGGTAGCTGATTGGAGGACAAATAGAATTAGGGAGTGTAAGAGACCAGAGACAGGGAGGTCAGCCAAGGTTATCACTACAATCCAAGAATGAGGTGATGAAGGTTCTGAGATCCTCCAGCTCTGAGATTCAATGAACAGGAGAGAAAGAAGAAAGATACAGAAATCAAAGAAAGAATTTAAAGAAGGAATGAGTGATTATCAGTGTCTTAAGAGGGTACTATCAGATTTATTGAAGAATTATAGCATATTGTTGGTATATTATTATGTATGTATGTTGAAGGATTTTAAATTCAAAAGCAAAAAGCTGACTCCCAGAGAGTTTAAGTGATTTGCCTGTTACTTCCTATTGCTTCTAAGGCAAGTCACACAGTTAGCTGTGAAGAAAACCTAGCCGGTCTGACTCCCAGTTAATCCAATTCAAATCAACAATGAGCTCTTCTATGTGCAAAACACCACCGTAGGTGGTGTCTAATATTCGTTCAATTTCAACATGTTGTACAGAAAAGGAAAAAAAAAAGAAATCCAGACCTGAAAAGATATTACAAAGTTAAAACCACCCCACTGGCACTTTTTGTTGCTGCTGTCATGTGTTCGCTTTTCTCAGACTTTCAGAAGCCACTTTAAACAGGTTACCGAGAGAAGCTGGGGCCCCTGCTCCTGTAGACTGCAGACTGAGCTCCTGGGGTGAATGGTCTTCGTGTAACCCTTGCCAAAAAGAAATGGTAAGACATAGACCTTTATTTTTTTTTCAGCATCCATGAATGGGGTCTTGGGATTGGCATCTCAGGAAAGAAGTCCTGATTTTCAGTTCTGGGACTAGGGCTGTTAGCAAAGTAGGCAGCCTCTTAGGGAGACATTCTTTGTGAGGTAGAGTGAAATGCAATGAGACACACACTTTTTAAATAAATGCGCATTTTCGAATACCAGAAAACTCAGGTTTCTGTGAAGGTAGGTATGCCCCCTTTGTTCAAATAAGAAATTATATGGAGTTCAGATCAAGAAGGCTGAACAGTAAGAAAGCCAGAAAAACTGAAAACTCCTCTACCTCCCCGAGCATGAACTGTCACCAACAAGAAGATATCACCCAAGGGGGCAACTAGGTGGTGCAGAGGATAGAGTACCTGCCCTGAAGTCAGGAGGACCTGAGTTCAAATTTGCTTTCAGAGATTTACTAGTTGTGTGACCCTGGGCAAGTCACTTAACCCTGATTGCCTCCCCAAAACAAACAAACAAACAATGAAGGAATAAGAAAATACCACCCCAAAATGAGGAAAGAGGCAGGAAACACTGTAGATGCTACCACAGGAGGTTTATGGTAGCCCTGGAGCACTTTGAAGAGCCCAGCTAGACCTGGCATCTAAAGAGCCCAGCCCATTCCACTCCCTCTCCCAGGCTGAGCAGGTGTTGGGGTCCTTTCCCATCTTACCTCACCCTGGCCTGAATACAGCAGATTTGCAGGCACAAAGGTACTATAGGCAAGGCCAACCAAAGGAGAGCAAGAATACGGACCTGCATGAGGCCTCATGCTTCCCTCCGGTCAGGACCCCCCCAAAAAAATAATTTCAAGTGCTTCCAACTGCCCTCCCAGGGTAGTCAGGCCTATGTGGAGGGATGAGTAGCCTTGGCCTCCATTCCCCACATCTTGATGACCAAGCCTGGGGGGAACTCCCAGTCTTCTTTGCCCTGGCTCAATCCAAAAATGGCAGAAATTCACACTTCAACTTCCACTGTCTCAAAACCACCCAAAGACAGGTGCTGGCAGGACCTCTGCTAGATCCAGGGGTGAGGAACCTGTGGCCTCCAGGCCACACGCAGCCTTCTAGGTCCTTGGGTGTGGCCTTTTGACTAAGTCTAAATTTTATTGAACAAATCCTTTTATTAAATAGGGGATTTGTTCTGTAAAGTTTGAATTCAGTCAAAGAGCTGCACTTAAGGACCTATCTGATAGGCTTACTTCTGCCCCTTTCTTAAACAAAGCACAAAATAGTTCCCTTTTGGCCCAGTTCTTACTCTCCTCTTGGAGAAGGACTCATGGAGGGCTAAGGCCAAATCTACAACTCAGCTCTTCATCACTGGGTCTCCAGTCCTATCTCTCATCACTATCCTCTGCCCCATGTTCTGGATAATTCCTCTCTTTCTCTGCATCCTCTCAAAGCAGAGGGGATTCCTTGTCACTCCTCAACCTAACAACCAGAGCACAGGGGAGAAGTAAACCTTCCCCTACACCCTCATGGGACTGCTGGTACTGCTATAGTAAATCCACAGCACACCTAAGACACTTTTACCACTCCCACCCCAGAAAAATGAGTAGTAACTAGAAGAAAACCTAAAATTCAATAAAGAACTTCTCCAAGGGAAAGCCCCAAGGGTCAAAATTCCCTCAGAAACCCAGGTTGAAACATCAATTGCTGGGAGACAAGAAATGACAATAGAAAAGTAAATTGGACTATATATATTACATATATATATTACATATATATATAGCTATATTGCAGCAATTTTTAAAAAGCAGTTAAACAAACACAAAAATAAATGAATCAACAACTAGTAAAACTGAAGAATGACATCCAAAGCCTGAGATACATATGGAAGCAGCAAATAATAGAATCAACAAAATCAATTAAAAAATAATAATAAATTGAAGAACAAACCCAGGAAGCAACAGAAGTGAAAAGGTAATTAAATGATAGGACAAAGCAGATTTGAGAAGACACAGTAGAAGACACAGTAAAAGTACACCAGCTTAATTGGGTTCCCAGAAGAAATTGAGAAAGAAAAAAAAGCTAGATATTGTATTTAAGGAATTAATTTTCTTAAATGCTTCACAAGGAACATGCAATGCTCTATATAGAGAAAGAATATGTAAGAAACCAGGAAGGAGAAATCCTAACAACTTCTCAAAAGCATATAATCACAACACTTTTTAAAAAAGAAAAAAAAAGAAAAATAACAAAAATTTCCCCAAGCATCAAAGAGTCAAAAAGAAGGTATACTTATGCTTAAATAAAATGTAATATCAGACTTTTAATAATAAAAGTGGAAAGATTTCAAAGATGGACAAAAACATCTTAAAAAAAAAAAAGGGTTGGACACAAAAAGCACATTCTTTGAAAATGTGACCATGTTGTTTAAGTACGAAGTAGTAGGGTCCAAGGGACTTTGGAGGCAATGCAGGTCAATCCCCTCATTGTGCAGATGTGGAAAGTAAGGTTAAGAGACTTAAGAAAGGAGGTTAAGAGACTTACTCAAGGTCACTCAGGCAGTAAGTGCAGAGATGGAGTCTGAACAACCAGACACTCTGATCCTAGAGACAGAGGCCTTTTCGCTGTGCCACACTGTCTCCCCAAGAAATTCATGGTAAAGACCGACAAGAGCTGAATGGCTTTATCAGCAAAAGTCTACAGCAGAGGGGACCCTTACCAGCAATGGAAGAGAAAATCCAGAAATTACTGATTAATAAAGATAATGATATTCTTTAAGATTCTTTTTAACTTTAGTTAAAATTAATATTAATATATATGAAGGATAAAGCATATGTCTTCTAACTATAGTGGAAATAAAATTAGTTTGAGATAAAAATGTGTAATAACCAAAACAAAAAAAAACCAGAAAAGAACAATAAAAACATTTATATTGACTATTTTTAAAAAACTTTAACACAATGCAAAATTTTTAAAACAGAGAGGAAAGAGGAAAAGCCAGGAATCTTCAAGGCAAAGCTAATCTCTCTAGACTAAAACAGGGTTTAAATCTCAGCCAAGTAAAGTAACTAATAGTGTTAAAAATATAAATATAACCACATTTGTATATTTGTGTAACTCCTGGCCCTGGATCCTCTAAGAACCCTGGGCTCACCCAGACCAAGTTGGATCCTGGGGCTCAGGTCATACTCCACAAAAGATCCTCAGGTATCTATTTCTACCTCTGATCTTACCCCAAGAAACTCCCAAGAAATCTCTAAAATAAAACTCAAGTGTGGTTCGAGTCTACACTTTCCCTAAGATATGAGTGTAAGAGTCCTCTCTAGAAAAGGTAAATGATGTACAACATGGGTATCAGGAATTGGACAGTTGTTCATCACTTCACATGGAAATGGCAAAAAAAAAAAAAAATGATTCATAGGTTTGCTTGGAGAACTAAAGAAAACAAAAATTCCAGCATCAGACCTGACAAGACAAGCACATATTCCGATTGCCATGTTCTTGTTCAACAAACCATGGTTATTGCTGAGGGTAGGGGTAAAAGGAAAGTGTGGAAATAAATGCTCTCCATCCAGGCAACACTGGTAAATGTTTAACAATCAGCTCTCTGGGGGAGAATATGTGCACTACATCCTTTTAAGTTTAATTTGCATTGTTAACATTTTTTCAATCACTTTCTTAATTCTAGAAATCAACAAAATAAAAAATCAAGCCCTGATTTGTAGCATTTGATGATTTCTGAGATGCAAATTCTCATACTGAAAATTTAGCAGTTGGCTCTCAATGGTAGCAGCTGGCTACAGAACACCTCTACCTCTATCTCATCTCGCTGCCAAAGTAAATTTCCTTAAAAGTGTAGATCTGATCATATAAACCACCCTACACAATCAGTTCCCATGGTTTACTATTACCCTTAGGAACAAATATTAACTCTTCTGCTTAGCTTTTAAAACTCTACACAACCTGGCCCCCCACCTATCTCACCATACAATGGTGAAGGGAAAAATAAATAAAATATGTGCAACAATTAACTTTTTGTATATACCAAACAATTCAACAGTTAAATTCATAGAAAAAATATAATAATAAATCAATAATAACAATAATTAGGAACCTCAACTATTTACTATTAGAATATGATAAATTACATTAAAAGATTAACAAACATTTGTTGAATGGGATAGCTCTTTGGAAGGGGGAAGAGAGGAATATTATAAGAAATTCTAAGGAATTTTTTAAGAAACAAAAGATACAAATAAAAATTTATTTTAAAAAAGATTAATTTTTTTTAAATTGCAGGTATACATGTAGCAGTAGTGATCAAGTATTTTAGGAGTGATCAAAGGAACCCCTTATTTTTTGGACTGGAACACATTCTATGGAACTTGTATCACTCTTGCCCCTTGCTAAGAGACATGTATCTTTCTGAAATGACAAGATTACCCCAGCTGAACACAAAGTGTCACCCCAACAGGAGGTTTCTTTCCTTTCTCAGTGTAATATAGTGATACCTCAACTATGTTGCAGACCCAAAAAATAGATAGTAATTTGAAATTATTTGACCATTTATTTGCAGTGGAACTCCATGTGAAAAGATAGAAAGCAATATAATATACAGAATAGGCATTATGAAATCGTTAAAGATTACCATCAAAAAATGTTGGTATATACAACAAGAAGTTTTATTTCAAAGCTCATTTCTGACTTCCTTTTTCCCTATTTCATTTTAGTTTTTGAATAATTTCTTTTTCCTGACAGCCAGTTGTATGAGTACGTTTGTAGTATTCATAACCTCCTCATATTTTTCAAAGACCAGCAGGTGTTTTCTTTTTCTTTTTCTTTTTCTTTTTCTTTTTATTTTTTAACAGTATCGTTCTCGAACCATTGAGGCCTTTGGCCAGTTTGGTGGGAGGCGGTGCCTATTCTCTTTGGGAGACCGGCGTAGTTGTGAATCTGTTAGCATCTGTGGAGATGAAGAAGACGACTGTGGAAATGATTTTAAATGTGAAACAGGTACTGTTTCTATCACTTCAATTCACAAGTGTGGGGTAAATTGCTTGGCTGACATTTTGGGGAACAAATTGCTCATTGTGAGCTCTGTTTGTACACAACAGTGAAAGAAATTAAATTCTTAGTTTAACTAGAATTTCTAAAGGTCATTTGATAGATCTCATCCAAAAAGTTCAAGTTTATCTATACTGTCCTTCATCTTCATCAGACATTGGATGTCTTTAGAGCTCAGTATGCGCGTGTGTGTGCGCGCGCGCGCACATTGTGTGCCCCTAGGCATGAATATGATATTACCCTATACCATAGCAGATGGAGACTTATGGTTTCCCTCAGTGTGGTACAGATGGCATCCTAAAATGAGAAAGAATCAAAGAGCATTTTATTCCAGTTTGGGCAAGATAGATTATCCCTTGCCATATCGAGTCATTATTGTTTCCGATTTAGGTCGATGCATTAAAAAGCGGTTGCTATGTAATGAAGACAATGACTGTGGAGACTTTTCTGACGAAGACAATTGTGAAAAAGACCCACGTTCTCCCTGCCGTAGCGAGACAGAATTGTCTGAGCTTGGCCGGACAGCTGGATATGGGTCAGTATCCACTTAAATTACAGCGGAAATAAGCATTCCCTGGTTAGGTGAACATTATCCTTAGGGAAAAGACAAGTCACACTATAGACAAAACAAACTGTTATTACCAGTGCCAGGTCGCCAAGGAGATACGATGGAATCCTCCAGGATAAAAACAAAGTGCCAGGGATCCTCAGCCCTTGGTGGCCCATGCAGAGGTTAAATCCCTTGTGTTTGAAACAGCTTGGCTCAAATCCCAGTCCACTGGCCACTTTGACAGGGCCCCAGGAAGAATGGATCCTTTTTCACTGAGTGGAGACACATATACACTCACACACAAAAAAAGAAACAAAATTCAAATTTCAACTCTGCTATTTACTGGTTGTGTGGCCCTGGGCAAGTCACTTAGTCTCTCTGAGGCCCAGTTTCCTCAATAAAATGAGAATAATAATACCTGCACAGCCTACTTCACAAGGTTATCATGAAGAGTTTTAATAATAATAATAGCTAATATTTATATAGGAGTTTAAGGTTGGCAAAGCACTGTACACATGTTAACTCATTTGATTTTCACAACAACCCTATGAGGTAGGTGCTGTTATTATCCTCATTTTACAGATGAGGAAACTGAGGCTTAGAGATGCGAAGTGTCTTGCTTGGGGTCATATAACTAATAAATGTCTGAGGCAGGATTCAACATCAAGTCTTGCTGACTCCAAGTCCAACAATGGATTCACTGCACCACCTAGCTGTCTCCAAAAACCAAGTGCTTAATATATGTAAGTTGGTGCTGCTACTTCAGCTGCTGTTGTTGTTTTATACAGAACTATGATTATTAGTATAGGAAATGTTCTTCTATCAATGTAGGTCAACCGGTATTCTGTGACATAGTCTTAGAGAATTGAGAGGTTAAGAACTTCACCCAAGGGCACACAGTCAGTAAGTGGAGATGTGGTAGTTAGGGTGATAATAATGGATGGATCACGATGGTGGTGGTACTGAGGAAGAGGAGGAGAAAGGGGATGATGACAGCGATGACGATGAGGAAAATAAAAAACTCAATATTCTAGGAGGAAGTTATGTCTAGGGTCTATACATTGCTGGCTATACCCAAGTATATCCCCTAATTCCCAGCCCTCTTCTTCAGGACCTTAATCACCTCATAAGTCTGGAGTGTAGCAAATAAAGATGCTTGTCAACTAGTTAGTCTGATAGCTTGACTAGTTAAACTATCAGACTAGTTAGTTTGACAGTCTTCTCCCTAAAGAATTAAGTTTGGGGCTTGTTTTTTTATTTAATTTTTTTTATTTTTTATTTTAATTTTTTTCCTGAGAAGAGTAGCTCGTATATTAGTTGGTTAGCAATCAATACTGGATTATATAGTGTTATACTAAGCTAACTAAATGCATATATAAGTGCATCCCCCAAATATTTTGCTCTCTAACATCATTTAGTAGTATCACTGTTCAGTCATTTTTCAGTCTTGTCTGACTCTTCCTGACCCTGTTTGGGATTTTCTTGGCAAAGATACTGGGGTGGTTTGCCATTTTCTTCTACAGCTCATTTTACAGATGAGAAAATAGAGGCAAACAGTGTTAAGTGACTTGCCCAGGGTCATATAGCTAGTCTGAGGCCAGATTTGAACTTGTGGAAACGAACATTCCTTACTCCAGGACTGGGCCAGCACTTTATCCACTGTGCCACCTAGTTGCCCTTAAGGAGGTTGGACCAGATAATATCTGATGTCCCTTCTGTTGTTCAGTCACATCTGACTCTTAGTGACCCCATTTGGGGTTTTCTTGGCAGAGATACTGAAGTGGTTTGCCATTTCCTTCTCCAGTTCATTTTACAGATGTATCACTAATACACTAAATCTAAACATCTCCCACCTCCATGATGTCTCATGACCTTTTTATTTCATTATTTGGCCACTTTCCTGAATGTGTGATCAAGGTGGTTTGGTGATGGAACTAAATCCTCCCTGTATTGCTGCTTCATTTAACATATTTTCACACAACTAATTGAAGATCCTCAGTGGGATTTGTCTATAAAATAGCCCTAAACAGAAAATACATGCAACTATTAGCATTTTCCTAAATGAAAATATTTTTCATAAAGAATTTAAGTGCCTGCTATGTGTCAGACACTGCTAAGTGCTGTGAACACAAATGTAAACGTGTAGGAAAGTCCCAGCCTTTCAAGAGCTCCATTCTATTGGGGAAAACAGCCCACGTTGGGAAGGGAGCTACAGTCAGGAAACAAGAGGAAAGAGGGAAAAGCTGATAATACATGTGTAGCACCGTGGAGTAGAGATGGCCTTGAAGGGGTGTGATGGCCTGGTTCCAGGCAAAACAAAGTGAAAGCTGATCTGTCAGAGGTCTGCAACCACAGGAGAGGAGTCCAAGATCCAGCAGGAGCAGGAGAAAGGCCAGAGTGCATGTGACATGGCATGGATGGAGATAGTGGGGAAGGTATATAGTGGTCTCATTCCCAGAAAGATAAATGGAAAGCTTACTATCAGAGCCATTTGAT
This sequence comes from Vombatus ursinus, assembly GCF_900497805.2. Taxonomy (NCBI): domain Eukaryota; kingdom Metazoa; phylum Chordata; class Mammalia; order Diprotodontia; family Vombatidae; genus Vombatus; species Vombatus ursinus. The sequence continues at coordinate 35,205,907 of NW_020954550.1, forward strand.
TCTTGAATCATTGTAGTTTGACCAAGGGGCAGTTAGGTGGCACAGGGAATAGAGTGTCAGGCCTGAAATCAGGAAGACTCATCTTCCTGAGTTCAAATCCAGCTTTAGACACTTACTAGCTGTGTGACCCTGGGCAAGTCATTTAACCCTGTTTGCCTCAGTTTCCTCATCTGTACAGTGAGCTAGAGAGGGAAATGGCAAACCATTCCAGTATCTTTTCCAAGGAAAACCCCAAATGGGGTCATGAAGAGTTGGACATGATTGAAATGACTAAACACAATAACAATTAGACTTTTAGTGCTTTTGGTTTTCAACCTGCCAGGTAGTATGTGGTTTAATCTTCATAGCAGCCTTGTGAGATGGTCAGTACAAGTATTAGTCCCATTTTACAGATGAGGAAATGTTCTCAAAGAAGTTATATGACTTGCCCAAGGGTACATAGGTAGAAAGCAGTAGAATCAGGGATCTAGCCCAGGCTTTCATAAGCTAAATTCCAGGCTCTTTCCCTGACACCACAGCTACCTCTCTTGGGATCATAGGATCACAAATCTTAAAGTGGAAAGGACATGGGATGTCACTGAATCCAACCTTTTCAATTTACAAATGTAGCACCTGTATGTCAAAGAGGTTAAGTGACCTGCCTGGAATCACGCAGACAAATACCATAAGCCAGGATTCAAACTCAGATTCCATGATTCCCAGTTCATACCACCTTTATTTTCACTACATTGTTTTTTTTTTAAATAGACAAAAAATATAAGACAAGCAGCAACCTGAGACCATTGATGTGACCACTATTGCAGTATTCATGTATTTCTTAATCATTTAACATGTATAAAATTGTGCTACTATTTTTCTTACATTCCTATCTTTTTAAAAATAAGTCATTGATGAAATATCTGAGGGTTGTATTCTTAACCTCATTTTCCCCATAAGCCCTGTCTTTTGTTGCTTGATTTTGCATAACTCAATGCTTTTTGGGAATGCATAAATAGCAGAACTGACTGTATAGCATTGTTTTGAATGAAATATTTTGCATTTATATAATGATTTATTCTTTTTAAGACCCTTTCATGCACATTATATCATTTGAATTTTATAATTCTGCTACCATTCCCTCAATCACCCTATTGTTCTAGATACACTTTTGTGACTTCCGTTGACCAAAATTCTCTTTCCTAGCCACCACTCCCTTTAAATATTGTCTCCCTCGTTGAAATGTAAGCTCTCTGAGGTCAGGAATTGTCTTACTTTTGTATTTGTATAACCAGCATTTAACTGAGTACTGGGTACATATTAAGTACTCAATAAATGCTTGTCAATCATCCATCTATCCATTCAATCATTCATTCATTCATTATTATCTCATTTTAGGGATAAGAAAACCGAAATACAGAAAGACTTTGTGACTTGCCTAAGTCCCACATCCATTCATTTGCAGAGCCAGAGCTAAACCTGATATCTCCAAATTCCATTTCATTATATCATATTACTGCCTCAACCTCCACCCCCATCTCCATTCCAACAAAAGCCCTGAAGTTGCTTCCTCCACTTCAAAGCAGAACTGATATATAATATTTTACTTTAAAATTAGATCCCAAAGCAGGGATTTGGCTCTTAAATTAGATATGTAAAGTAGAAAAACATGATATACAAGAACTAATACTTAAAAAGGAATTATGAGTCAAAAGGGGTCATTTTACAGTTACACTTATAACAATTTATTGCATACCATTAAAGCTTTTCTTTATTTACTCTGATTGCCTTTCTTATGTGGTGCCTTCTAAATGTCTGCACAAATAGACATAAAGCAATAATAACAACAGTAATGATGATATTTCTGCAACCATGGTAATAAGCTGCATTTCTACACTTTGCCATCTGGACAATCTCTCCAAATCTTATCTTGTCAACTGTCACACACAACCAGATTCTTTCACAGATCAAGGTCCCCAACATTCGTCAGAATTATTCCACACTTTTTCTCCCAGTGAATTGCTTTCCCACTTGAATAAGGATTCCAGGAGGGTTGGGTTGGGTTGCAAATCTGAAAGACCCTTGCCTTGCAGCCCTCTAAGATTTTCAAAAGCATTTAGTGTAATCCCGCCACACCATCTTGTATTCATTGAAAACACACAAATCTAAACCAGATGAAATTATGTATGATATGCAAAGAATGCTTTCCTTGTGCTCCAGGCTTAAAATCTCCCCTGTGGATCAGGCCCAGGAAGATTTCCCTCCAGCTCACCTGGTAAACTGATGAATTGGGAGGCAGACGGGAAGACAGGCTCACGCCAAGTACTATCCATAGCACATGAGGGTTTCCTCTCTCCAGAGATAGCATTCCGCAGGAAAGGAATTTTCATGTTACCTAGAAGATCAAATTATCTCACTGTAGACTAGACTGGTTGGCTCTGCAGCAGTGGGACCAAATGGTACTTCTGATGAGTTTTGATCAGATTCACAGCAAGATCTCATGTGGTTCCAACCAAACTGCTCTGCTCAGTGTGCCCCTAGACACACCATATCCCTTCCCTTCTCCATATCTGTTCACACCGCTCCATTCCTCTTGCTTGGAATGCCTTCCCTTTTTGCTTCTACTTCTTTATCTTCTATTTACCCTTTGGGGCCCAAGTGCCCTTTCATCCATGATTCTTTAGACTACTGCAGCCCACAGTGAGAATGATAATTCCCATTTATATAATGGCAATTATATGAGAGGCGGTGTGCCATAGTAGATAGAGAGACAACTTTAAAATCAGGAAGAGCTGGGTTCCAGTCCTGCTTTTGACATATTCTGGCTGGATGACACTGAGTAAATCACTTAATCTCTCAGTATTCTGGACCACTCTTTGCAACTATAAGTTTCAGAGGAAGTACCGATCAACATTGGTAAAGAAGTTTGCTCACTCAGGGAGTTCCCTAGAACTCCTTAGGGAGCTCTAGTCTCCATCCTAATAATAATCATAATCATATTCATAATATCTGGCATTTGCATAAGTTTAGCAAAGCACTTTATATATATTATTATATTTTAAGTATTTTAACTTTATATTTTATAAAGCAGTTGTCATAACAACTCTGTGAAATAGATTGCACTGGTGTACTTGTCCCTATTTTACAAATGAAATAACTGAGACTAAGAATTTATGTGACCTACCAAGCACAACATTGTACCATCATGATACAGTGAGAAAAACAGTAGATGTGGAATCAAAAGACTTCAGTATGAATCCCAGCTCTGTGAAAGTCAATCAACCTCTGAGTAGAAAGTCAGTTTCCTTTTTTTAAAAAACAGTGGGTTACTTATAAAAGTGAATATTGAAAACTCTCTTTGCATGTAATTGGAAAAATAAAATACTATTAAGTGGGGAAATATGTCCAAAAAAATGTCAAAAAAAAACCAGTGGGTTGGACTAGATGACTTCAGAGATCCCTTCTGGGTCTAAAGTCCTATATTACTCCCTTTTTCTTTTCTTCATTTAACACTAAATCTCTTATTCTGTATTCCAAGGCAGTTGGATAGTTCAGTGGATAGAGGACTGAGCTAGGAAGACTTAAGTTCCAATTTGTCTTCAGGTACTTACTAGTTCTGCGACCTTGGGCTTCTGTGACTTCGGGTGAATCAATTAACCTTTCTCAGCCTCAGTTACCTCATCATGTAAATTGGGTATAATAATAGCATCTACATCCCAGAGTGACTATGAGGGTCAAATGGGATAATATTCATAAAACACTTTGCAAACCTTAAAGCACTCTATAAAGGCTATCATTATTATTAAAAAGGCTTCTTTAGAAGAATGCATTTTCAACATCTCGGTCAGTCTTTGAAATGTTGTACAAATTCTGTCTCCTTAACTGAGTCTCCCTTAAAATGTAATGGATATCACTGGTGAGTTAGAGAGAAAAGGACATCTCAACTTCTTTCTGCTGATTCTGAGCTGTCCTAAAATGTGCTATCCAATGAATATAATATCGCTAACTGTCTGTCATTAGGACATTCTTTTTAATGTTTTTGTAGCATTGGTGATGGGTTTCTCCTAATTTAGCCAAATTCCTTTGCTAAGTTGTCCTTTTGATCAGTGATGTGATTTGTGATACAGATGCCTCAGGGGGCAACCTGAAACTATATAGCTCCATATTGTTTTCTATGCCAATCTAATCAATCAGTCATTAAGTGTTCATGAAGTACTTACTGAGTGCCAGGCCCTATCCTAATCACTGCAGATATAAATACAAAAAAAAAAAATTAAACACTCCTTCCTCATGAGGAACTTACATTTGAGTGGGGGAGACCACAAGGATATATACAAATATATACAAAATAAAGATTCAGAGAAAATAAATATATGAAAAGTAATGAGTATAGGGTGGTTTGGGAGGGAGGGTATTAGCACTTGGGGAGAATCAGGAACAGCTTCATGCAGAAGATGGTGCTTGAGCTGCATCTTAAAGAAAGGGACTTTGTGCAGTGGAAGTGAGGAAAGAATGCGTTCCATCTGTGGAAAGACACAGAGAGAGCGGATGGATTGAGTGCTGGCTGGGAAGAACAGAGAGAAGACCAGTTTGTTGGATCATAAAATGCAGGGGGAAGCATAGCATCCATCGGGGCTGTAGGAACATGTTATGAAGGGCTTTGCAAATCAAACAAAGGAGGCAATATTCTTATCTTAGAGGCAATAGGAAGACATTGAAGTTGATTGAGTTAATGGCAGGTATCATATGGTCAGATCTGTGATTGAGGAAAATTACTTTGGTAGTTGTGTGTAAAGTAGACTAAAGTGATGAGAAGTCTGAAGCAGGGAGACCAATGTGGAAGATGTTGTAGTAATTTAGGCAAGAGAATCTAAACTAAGGTGGTACTACTCTACTCATATGAGTAAAGGGATAGGATTCAAGAGAAGGCACAAAAGCCCAAAATAGTAAGATTTGGAAACTGATTAGATATGTAGGGTGAAGAAGGATGAGGAGTTAACTATAATGCTGAAATTAAAAACCTGGAAGACTAAAAGAATGATGTTGTCTCTTATAGAAATAGTGAAATTTGGAAGAAGGGGGGGTTTAAAGGGGAAGATGAGTTCAGTTTTGGACATGTCAAGGTTGTGATGTCTCCAGGACATCTAGTTTGGAATGTCTAACAAGCAACTGGTGATATGAGACTGAAGCTCAGGGGAGAGACTAAGGCTGGATGTGTATGTATGTATGTATATAAGGTATGTATGTATACACATGTATATACACACATGTGTATGTATCTGTGAGTCATTTGTATAGAGATGACAGTTAAACTCTTTGGAGTGGACAAGCATAGGGGGTGGAAACTTACTAGCTCTCCAACCTAACCAAGTAAACTAATCAGCCCCAGACACTATCATGAATGATCCAAAGACTATGGTAATCATGCATTCTTCTAAACTGACACTCTACACTTTACAAAGAAATAGTTCTGTACAGAATGCCAAACATAGTCAGTTTATACCTAGTATACAGCCTTTAATCTTATGAATCAGCACTTAACCTTTCTACAATAACAAGATAACTATTTTCTGAAAGAAAGTTGTCCCAAAAAAAGTTGGAATTTGGGGCTGAAGAAAGGGGAAACAGTTGAACTTTTTGCCAGCAAGTTGGAATTTCAATGTTCCTACTGGAATGCTGGAAAGTACACTCTGTCTAATACAGTCCAGGAAACAAAAGCGAGGTCCTTGACGTGCAATGAGACAGCTGGAGGAGAAGGCTCATGTTTAAAGAAAGTGCAGAGAGGAAGAAAGAAGTTCTAGAATTGATTCATAGATGCAACCTAACACACACATGTTAGATTGTGCCCCTGGGATGCACTGTTTGCAAATAATTTACAGAGCTGGCATTCCTGTCTCACAGCTTACGCTGCTTTCGAGAAGAGGTTAGATTCCAGTTAGAGCAGAGAAGTTAGGAATTAGAGCCCAATTCTCCCAGTGCTTTGCTTTAGTATGTTTTTACCATTGTTCACTTAAGGCATTTTTTTATTCTCAAAGAGTTTAGGGGCTTCTTTGAGCCAGCTTCACTACTAGAGACCTTGAATGAAGAAAAGAGACCCCTGAATTATTTTCTTCCTGAATAGGTTATTGGGTAGTGATGGTGATGATGGACTCCTGAAGTGTTCTTTAGAGTTAGAATAGTGAAGGCTATTCTTGGAAATTTGCTGTCTCTTCTGTTCACAGAATCAACGTTTTAGGGATGAATCCTTTGGATACCCCCTTTGACAATGAGTATTTCCATGGTCTATGTGAGCGAATTCGAGATGGAAATACTGGGACCTATTATCGCAGGCCCTGGAATGTGGCAACTCTGAACTATGATCTAAGTCTCCCCACAGATCCTACCAAATCATCCTGTAACTTCTCAGAATCTAGTTGAAAGACATTAAAAAAGATTTTGATTAGATAAGTTTCATGAAAAATATTGGATGAAATTCTGCAAGAAAATAGAAATAATTAGTTGAATGTAAGAACTATTGGGCATTCAAAGTAGAGGTATCATGCACTTAAATCCCTCAAGAAAAGTGTTCAGATCAGCCATAATCCAAATCAATTACTTTCTGGTGAGCTGACCATCTTCAACAAATATAAGGAATCTATTGGCATCTATCTTAGAATGATGAGAAGAAATTACTGACATTGGTAGGTAAAGTCTATGATGTGATGAGTAATGATTTAAATGGTTCTTGGCTCAGAGTAGTGAGAGCCTGCCCTTACATCACCCTGCCCCTTTATCTCAATTTATGCCTTTTCTCTAACTCATCTTGTGAATGTGCTTCAATATTCACTCATTTCCCAGAAATGCCTAATACTCCCTTATCATGTTCTATCAAACTAGACTAGAAAATAATCCTGTCATTGAGATCTGAGATCTGAGTGTCTTTTTTAGAGCTTTGCATAACTTCGCTAGAACTGTGGCCCAGATAAGGATTAGGAGGTGCTTAATGCTCTCCTAGATTCCCTCTGGAGTTTATGCCCACTACCTGGATTTAGTTCCTTAAGAAAATTCTAATAACAGTGGAGGTAGAAGAGAGAAACATGAGGGACCACTTGAATGAAAGCTTGAAAGTGAGAAATGGAACATCAAATTAGTTACGGTTTACATACAAATATAAGTATTAAAACCCTCTTGGTGGCCCGTTGTGACAACAGGATTACCATTAGCATATGCTTATGCAAAACTCAACATTTTTCTTGAACCTTATGTCATCTTGTAATGAAAAAGGTGAGGGAAAGAAGAAAAAAAAAAGATGGTGAAGCTGGGAGAGAAAAAATAACCTAGATAGCTTAGTGTACCTTCTCTTCCATGCTGATTCACAGGAGAAAAAAAGTTATTTTGATTTGTTCATACCTGATACAAAAAAATATAAAGAATCTCACATTTGCAATGGACTGAGAAAGGCCATGTAGTCCATTTTCCTGATTTCAGTCTGGACTGTCTTACAAAGCTACTATCTGAGAGATAATAATATCTTATCCTCTTTTTAAAGGATCTATGTAGGGAGATCCCATTTAAATGTTTAGTAAGCTTTTGACAGATACCTAATAAATGTTAAATTAGCAAAGAAAACACCATCTAATTATTTTTTTCATTTGATTTCAAACTAACTGGTTGTTGTTCTTTTAGACCAAAGCAGAAAAAAGATTCAGAACAGACAGCTATGAAGAACATACACTTCAAATAGCAGAGACATTCAGTGAAAGGAGAACAAGTTTTGGCATTGACCTGTCTCTAAAACTGACATCTACTGAAGGCCCTTTGAAGTTACTTAATACTGTGGGATCATTTGATTCTAATGTTCCAAAATTTGGGGAAGACGAAGCCAGAGCTCCAGAAGCCAAAATGCTTGAAGATGAAATGCCTGGGGATGGAGACCCTGGGAAAGAAGCACCTAAGGGTGGAGCCCCTGGAGGAGGACAACCTAAAAAAGAATCTGATAAAAAAAAAACATCACAAAAATCTGATCTAACATTTCGATTTAGATACTCAAAAAATGAAAGTCTCCACCTCATCAAGTTCTATTCCTCGGACAAGGTAGGATGAAGAAAGTACACAATATAGATTTTTTTAAACCAACTATAATAATAGCAATGATAATAATAATTATTATTATGGCATTTATATAGCACTTAGAAAGTACTTTTACAAAGCACTTTTACAAATAATATCTTATTAGTCTTACAACAACCCTGGGAGGTAAGTGCTATTATTTTTTCCTATTTTACAGATAAGGAAACTGAGGCAAACAAAGTTTAAATGACCTGTTGAGGGTTTTGTTGTTGTTATTAAGTCATTTCAATCATGTCTGATTCTTTAATCCCATTTGAGATCTTCTTGGCAAAGATACTGGGATAGTTTTTCATTTCCTTCTCCAGTTTATTTTACAGATGAGGCAAATGAGGCAAATAGGGTTTAGTGACTTGCCCAGGATCACATAGCTAGTAAGTGGCTGAGGCCAGATTTGAACTCTGGTACTCCTAACTCCAGGCCTGCATTCTATCTACTGTGCCACCTAACTGCCCTGTTAACAGTTCCACAGCTAGTAAGTGTCTGAGGCTGAATTTGAACTCAGAACTTCCTGACTCCAAGTTGAATATTCTATTTACTGCATCACCTGGGATTGCCCCTAATGATTTTTAGCATCTGGAGCTGGCAAAAACCAGAGAAGGACATTGAAAAAACATTAAACTGTAATATGCGTCACTGGTGAAAAACAAGTGAGTATTACAGCTAAAAATGCTCCAAAGAAAGATTATTCCTTTTTTGCGAACAGGGGAGCAGCCTTCTTTGTCTCAGAACTGATGCTTGTGGAGCAGTCGAATGCTCCTCGAACCCTGATTTTGCCCTTCACAGAGGTTTGTTAGCCTTAAGTAGTCTACTTTCAGGGTTCAGGTATACTGACTAGGGACTATAATCACAAACTATTCTAACACTGACGTCAGAATTGTTTACGAGATACTCTACAAAACAACAGTAACAACATATTTATAAAAATGCTTTAAGATGTACTATTACTGATGATTCACGATAATCCATTAAAAGGAGAAAGAATATTCACTTGATACTAATTATGACCATAAGACAATGAGACTAATTTCATAAACCAGTCTTATTACTTCATCATATCTCATATTTCCTGTTTCACAGAAGTTTTAGAATTGTTAAAGATCTCAGCCATTTAGTCCAGCCATTTAGTCCAGCATACCTTAAAAGAATCTTGTGCATGTGTGTATGTATATCTCTTATTTGTGTTTCTCTGTGTGTGTGCTGAGTTTTTAAGATAAAAGTGGATCGGGGCAGCTAGGTGGTGCAGTGGATAGAGCACTGGCCCTGAAGTCAGGAGGACCTGAGTTCAAATACGGCCGCAGACCAAACACTTTGACACTAGCTGTGTGACCCTGGGCAAGTCACTTAACCCCAATTGTCTGGAAAAAAAAAAACAAAGGAAAAAAAAAACAACAGAAGATAAAAGTGGATCTAACCCCTTTGAAATAAATAGCAAATGTTCTTTCTCCAAGTGCTTCTCTTGACCTGAGACCTTCCCTAATTACCATATAGTATCTTAACGCCAATAGTAATGTAATTATAGCTCTTAGGTCCCAAAGAACAGTACCTCAGATGCCAGCAGAAAATTCCTACTGACAAAGCGGCATCATAAACTAGTCAAATTTGACATCTCCTAATTTAATTCTTAAGAAAAATACACACATGGACACTTGAGAGATCCCTTCATAAAAACCCAGTTCATTACTCATGTTTTGCAATCTGGTCTGGGAATTGGAATATGTTTTGTGTATCTTTGAGGCTCAACTCTGGAACTGGAATCAGCAGAATGCATCTTGAATTTCACATGACTCACTTTGCGCACAGTGTGAATTCTTCTTCCCCGAGACATTTTTGGAACTGGTGCCACTCATTCCCTTCAGGTAGTTCAGTCATCCTGTAGGCCCAGAAGTCATGTGTGGCTACCTGTAACTCTACGTCCAGACTCCAAGAGTCCAAGATCTCTGTAGATAACATGTGCAAACTCCAGCTGCAGCCAGAAAACCTTTGAGAGGCCATGAACAGGTCCAGTTTGCACTTAGACAAGAACAAGGCATTTGGATTGCACACGCTTCTGTAGCTGTCACAAAATTTCTGCTTTGACAGTTGTTAAGGTCCCTGGGAATTCTTCACTGTGGAGTTGTTAGCTTGTACTTTTCCACATGCATGCTGGCATAGTCCTACTTCTCCCTTCCCTCTTCCCTTCCTTTCTCTCCTTTCCCTCCTGCCTTTCTCTCTTTTCACTCTTTCCTCTCCCTCCTCTTCCTTCTTCCATTCTTTCTTCTCCTTCCTTTCTCTCCTCTCCCTCCTGCCTTTCTCTCATTCCCTTCTTCTTTTCCTTCCCTCCTTTCCCTCTTCTCCCTTCTTACTCTCTCCTTTCTCACTGCCTGTCTCTTCTCTCCTGACCTCCTTTCCTTCTGTCCTCTCTTTCTTTTCCCTCCTCTCCTTTTTTACTCTCCCTTTTCTCTCAGCTCTTCCCTTCTCTCCTGCCTTTATTTCCATCTTCCATTCTCTCTAAAATTAAAACTCAGGGTCCCTAGCTAACTGCCTCAACTTGGGTAAGTTGCTTCATTGTTTTTAGAAATCAATCAACCCATCAATCAACAAGCATTTAATATTCTATTTTGTGCCAAGCACTATACCAAGTATTAGGGATGGAAAGATGAAGGGAAATGGTCCTATTTTCAAAGACCTCATAGTCAGTCACAGGAGAAAACATGTACACAAATAAGTATATACAAGATATATGCCACATACCCACAAGGTAATTTCGGGGAGTGGGGGGAGGCACTAGTAACTGGGAGTATCAGGAAAGCTCTCAGGTAGGAGATGGTGCTTCAACTGAGCTTTGAATGAAGTCAAAGATTCTGAGTTACAGAGTGAGAGGAGAGGACCCTCAAGGTATAGGAGATGGTCAGTGCAAAGGCACAGAAATGAAAGTTGGAACATTCTGAGCAAATAAAAGCAATAAAACCAGTCTGGAGTATGTAAAAAAAGAACAATGTGTAAAAAGCCTGGAAACTACGTGATGGCTCTCTGTCTCCTGCTCCTTATCCTCCCTCCTCCTGAAAATTAAAAGTTGATTTGGTCTAATGGAAGAAACACTGAAACGATACCCAAGACCTGAGTCCTAGTGGCAGCAGTGAACAAGTCATTAAAGTTGGTAGCATGATAGAATGGAAAGAGAGCCGAGCTCGGAATGGTTCCAGTGGTAGTTCTACCCAAGTCACTAAACCTTTTATCTGTCTCCAAATACCAATTCTGAGCCAAAAGATTCTCACTCCTATCCATAGCAGGGTCTCTTTAGAACATTCTCTCCGTAATATTAATTCATTGTTCACCGATGATGCCTATTTCGTTTCAGTATTTATTGAGAGTCCTTCTCCTTGTGCAGTCCCTGCTAATTCCAGAGCTTCACCAAACCTCATTTGGCTCATCTGGCTTTAATATTCTCAAAGAGAACCATGACATCAAGAAACGATGCCATGACTTGCCAGTGAATTGGATTTAAATGAGGGAGGATTGTGCAAAGTCACCAGCCTCACTTTATCCTGGGTCTATCTGGATTTAGTGGCAAGATATAGATCAGGATGACTGATGACTTTAATAATTATTGAATGACTTATCATCTCATGGGGCTGCTCTGAGGAAAGTACTTTATCTACTGAAATGTTGACTACTTAACAGCTTACAACCTACTTAAATATAGGTGATGTTTAATCTTTCTGGGCCTTGTTTTCTCAACTGTATCAAATTGTCAGTAAGTTCCCTTTTAACTCTAAAATTCTATGAAAGGAATATTCATGAAAATATGCTTAGATTTTAATTACTTACCTTGAAAATAATGGCAATTAACTTCATGTTTTCTCCTCTTTGCCCATTTTATAACGTAGACAAAAATCTTTTTACGTGTGAAAGGAGAAGTTCAGCTTGGAAGTTTCCATATGCGAAGTCGAGATTTTATGTTGAAAAGTACTTTCTTGGATGACTTAAAAGCTCTGCCTACCAGCTATGAAAAAGGAGAATATTTTGGTTTTTTGGAAACATATGGCACTCATTACAGTAGCTCTGGGAATATAGGAGGGAAATATGAATTGATATATGTATTGGACAAAGAAGAAATGCACAAGAGAGGTAGGTCTAATGTTGGTGCTCTGCTGGCTTTTTAGACCAGGTTCCATAGCCTCTTTCACTGACTCCACCTCACCCCTGCCAACAAATGCACAGGGCAAAGTTTCCAGCAGACAAGTTCTACTACCTTGATTTTCTGAAAGAGAAGAAATATGTCTGCCAGCTCCGCTCTGCAACTTTGTCCATCAAATGGAGAGTAGACTATCTCCTGGGAATTCTTTAATTTGGTCCTGGACCTCCCAGCAGAGCCTTGAGAAAATCCTACAAACCACATGCAAATGAGACTTGTTTAACATCTAGCAGATAACAATACTGTTCCCAGAGAAGTACAATTAGAAAGATAAAATTTTGTAGAATTCATAGTTTGCTTAAGTCTGTTTTATCAAGCAACAGACTGGTTTGATTACATCCTCCTGGTTTCCCAGGTTCTCTTCAAAGCTCAGTTAAAACCCTATCTTCCACAAGAAACTTTTCCCAATCACTCTGGATTCTAATTCCTTCCCTCTATTAATTATTTCCAATTTATCCTACAAATAGCTTGTTTGTGTAATTTGTTTTCTTGCTGTCTCCCACCTTGGACTGTGAGTTCCTCGAGGGCAAGGATTATCTTTTGCTTTTCCTTGTATCCCCGTGCTTAGTACATTGCAGGTGCTTAATAAATGCTTACTGACAGAATGACATGTAGGACATTGAATTTTGTCCGATTCAGTTCAAGTCAACAAATATTTTCAAGTGCTTCCTATGTGTAAAGTGGTGCGCTAAGAAAACTCAAAACCAAACCAGTTTCTGACCTCTCAGAGCTTGGATTCCAAGAGTGTGTGAGGCAGGGTTGCAATAGGCACACTGATGAGCAGATAATGCAGAACTCAGGAAGGAGAGCGATGTATAATTAGGCAGGAAAGATAGATTGTAAAGAGCTTTAAAAGGCAAAGAGATAAATTTACATTACAAAAAGGAATAGGGTAGCACTGGAATTTATTTAGGTTAGGGTGGGAGTGAGGTGACACAGTTTAGGAAAACACTTTAGCAGCCTTGTGAAGAATACGTGGATTACAGTAGGGATAGATAATTCAAGGAAAACAATTAGGAGGCTATTGCAATAGTCCAGATGTGTCATGATAAGGACCTAAAAAGGAGCCATGGCTGTGTGAATAGAGAGAAGATAGATGTAAAGGGCTTTATGGAGGCAGAAACAGAAGGACAATGGCCACTGATTAGCTATATAGGGTGTGGGAGAGTGAGGAGTCCAAGATGACACCAAGATGCCAAAACTGAGTGACTGGAAGAATGGTGGTACCCACAACAGAAATAAGAAAGTTTGGAAGAGGGGTGGACTCGGGAAGAAAAATAATTTCTTTCCTGGATACATTGAGTTTGAGATACAGGGGAATATGTAATTTACAATATCCATAGGCTGCAATGCCATTTCCCCTCTCTATCTATGCCTCAGTTTCCTCATGTGTAAAATAAGGTCTAAATGACCTAGAAGAAATGGGATCATAGGATTTCCTATAAAGTTACAATTCATATAATTTTTCCTATGAAATTTAGAGCTGGAAGGGACCTTAGAGATCATTTACGTCAACCCCTTCATTTTGCAGATAAGGAAACTGAGGCCCAAAGAGGTTAAGTGACCTGCCCAGGATCGCACAGCTAGTAAGTGCCTGATTCAGAATCTAATTCACGTCTTCCTGGATCTGGGTCCAGTGCTGTAAGCACACTATGCTGCCTCTCTCCTGCATTCCTCTCTGTAGATAAGAAATGTATTTTGTGCCCATGCTCCCATGCCCATGGTTCAGGATGGCCTCCCTCTACAACTCTTTCCTCATTCCCAATCCAATACTTTTTCTGCCTAGTAATGGCAAAACAAGGTGTGCTGTTCACCATTGAGTTGGCAAGCAGTCAAATTCCATTGGATACCACCGGGTGATGCTAATAAGAGAACATGCAGATAGTCACCATGCCTTTGTAGGCAACAATGACTCCCCAGAAACAAAATAAACCTTTTTTTTCCCTTCCCAAGTAACAAAGCCAGGGTTTATTTTAATTTGATTTGATGGATGAATCCTCCAGGAATCTTCAAGTGAGTTCTTTTTGTAGGACTTGAAATACATGATGTGCGGAAATGCCTTGGGTACGATTTGGATTTTTCTTACAAAAATGTGATTGATTTCCAAGCCAACATAAACCATTCTGACTGTTCAGTGGTAAATTCAAGGCATTTAGGTAAGTATGGCTGTATTCAGGCCTCTGTTTGTTACCATTTACCTGCCTCCTTTCTCTGACAATGAGAATCTCCTACTACCTTTTCCTTCCTCACAGCATTTCCATGCATTTGGAACTGGGTCAGGATATCTCACTTTTGATTTATAAAAGAGCAGAACCACTTAAAAGTAAAATACTCTGTGTAGGATCTGACAGGAAATCAGTAGCAGAGCAGAAGCAAGGAAGCAAGCATTTATTAAGTATTTATATGATCTCATTTGATCCTCACAAAAACCCTGGGAAGTTGGTATACTATTATCTCCATTTTTCAAAGCTCAAAGATGAGGAAACTGAGGTAGAGATTAAGTGATTTGCACTGGATCACACATCCAGTAAGGGCCTGAGGCAAGGACCTGAACTCAGATCTTCCTGATTGCAGGTCTGGTGTTCAATCTACACTGTGCTGTAGATTGGGGCAAGTGCTTAGAGTCTGATGGTGAAGTCCCAGGTTTGCTCCAACTCACTCCATTCCTTTTTCTAAGTTCCCCTCCCATCACTCTGGCTAGTTTTAGGGTGTCAGCACTGTTGGCCTCCCCCAGATGCCTAGAGTCTTCACATAAACTTCCTGATGGCAGGAGCTGTTCTTGTCTGTTATTCTCAGAATTTGTATCAAGGTGGTTGGCATACAATAAGCACTTAATAATGCTTGCTAATTTGACTACAAGGTACAAGTTCAGACTGTAACAGAGCTCCTTTCCATGCTATGGGCCCTCTTTCTGGAGCCTCTAGAATAGGAGAACCTGAGACTTCTTTAACAGTTGAACCAGTCATCTATAGAAGGGAGAAACAGTAGAAAGAATGTGAGCTTTGAAATCAGAGGAGCTGGGTTCAAATTCTGGCCATGATACTACCTTTGATACTTAGCTTGGGCAAGTTATTTAACCTCTCTGGGCCTCAGTTTCCTCAATTTCAAAGTGAGAGGATTGGACTAGATGACCATGAAGGTTCCTTTCTTCTCTCTTTAAATCTGTGATCCTATGAACTGACTATAGTTCAGGGAATTTTTGAGGATGGGTAGGAAGGAAAATGGTTAGTCCAGAAGGGATAAAGTGAGCTGCCTTGCTGGCCTGTTTAAGATAATACAGTGAACCTGTACTTTTGCCCATGAGATGAAGGACTTCTTAAGGTTTCTGGTCCAAAAAGAGTTAGTTATGGCCTTGCATGCCCTGTGGAGTCCCTCCATACCATACCCTTTCATGGTATCTTGCCTGTCAAGGCCAGCTGTCTTCTGGGTCATTGCTTCCTCACAGGAGTCACTTCTTAAATAATGTGGAGCTTAGGAAGATTTTCAATGCCCTCTTTTAAGCTAAAATTTCAAGCACTGAGTTCACTGATTCATATCTTCATCATTGGGGATAAGGAGCCATGATAGAGTTAATTAGTTCCTTTGGATACTTCCCAGCCACAATTTACAAACCACACCACCCCCATCCTGATCTTCCTACCCCCAACCCCAAGAGCCTTGGGCTCTGCCAATGAAATAATGTAGGTTCCCACCACCAACTACTAAATGGTGTCTGTCACTTAAGGATCAGCCTCCTTAAGACTAAGGACCATCACCAGCAATTTTGCCACCATACCAAGAATTCTTTGGCCATGACAACCCATGAGTCAAAGAAAAATACAAAATAGTCCCTGGTCTTGGGCAATCAGTTTTCACTTTTGCTGAAATAGTGGTAGAGTGGTAGAAAATGAGGGCAAAACAGACCCATGCAATGGAAATAAGTAGACTTCAGTATATTACCAATAATGTATGTATGAAATAGTATCAAACATTATCTAGGAAATGTAGGATAAGAAAAGGAGGCAGAAAATTCATTTATTTGTTCATACCCTTAGATAGACAGACAGACAGACAGAAAGGTAGATAGATAGATAGATAGATAGATAGATAGATAGATAGATAGATAGATAGATAGATAGATAGATAGATAGATAAATAGATAGATAGATAGATAGGTAGGTAGGTAGGTAGATAGATAGATAGATAGATAGATAGATAGATAGATAGATAGATAGATAGATAGATAGATAGACAGACAGATAGATAGATAGTAGATAGAGCATTTATTAAGCACTTAATTTGTACCAGGTACTGTGCTAAGTTCTGAGGGATACAGAAACAAGAAAAAAGGATTCTTACTCTCCAAAGGTTTACATTTTAATAGGGGAGCACAACAACACCTAAAGTGGTGAAAAGTGGAGGGCGAGGCTACCCATACAGGGGCAAGGCAGGTAGTATGTAGGTAGAACAGACCAGAGAATGAACCAGGAGGGAAATGAACAGAGTGGCTGGGACTTATGATATGTTCATTCCAGGCCAGGGGGTCACTAATCATCCTGTCAACCTGAAGGTTGAGTCACCCTCAGGGGGACACTCTTCAGTTGCTTTGATGCTGTAATACCACTATTAGATAGTATTCTCCTAAGAATGTCCTATATATTATGAAATATTCATAGCAACCTCTTTTATGGTAATAAAAAAATTTAATGAAATAGGTCCCCATCAAATGGGAAATGGCCAAATAAATCATGGTATATGAACAAATATTGTCATGCCATAAAAATGACAAATGTGAGGAATTAGGAAAAACATAGGAGGATTCATATAAAGTTATTCACAGTAAAGAAAGCAGAACCAAGAAAACAAAATGTATGACAAAAATAACACTAATGAACAATCACTAAAGAGCTATAATAAATTATCTTAGTTCTGGAGAACTGGTAAGGAAATATACCTTCTTCATCTCAGAGACATAGCATAGTATATGCTGTCAAATATGTTTAATATGTTGATTGGTTTTGCTTACATTTTTGTTGTAATTCACTTGGAAGAAGGGGCATGGGTTAAAGAAAATGATAGGTAAAAACAAAAGTCAGTGATAAAACTATAAGAAAGAAAAGTGTAGATGGAATGTGTAGCAAAAGTGAGATAATTGATGGATAGCCCAAGTACTACACTGGGACCCATGAAATGTACAAAAGAGAAAGATTTACTAGTCTGTTGGGTAGATACTTCATGGAATCTTTATGGAAGAACATGAACAAGAATTGCCCAAGATCAGAAGACATATATGTGTGTATATATACATATATATATATTATATATATATAATATATATATAAATGGGATGAGTTATGCAATCAGAAGAAGTATACACATATCCCAGATTCATTGAAGTGTTTAAGTGCCTGTTCTTCATGAGCCTAACCTAATCTTGCTTATCTGGCTAGGTGGCTGCCTCTTACCTTTCCTGATAAATGAATCTCTATCAGTCTCTCTAACATTTCCCATGCTGCCTTTGGTAACTCATTTGTTTGATTCATCCTCTGGTCACCTTAACTTGCTCTCTTCTGGGTTGGCATTTCTGTGACTCCTTGGATGACAGCCCACCTCCTGGTGATGTTTAATGAATCTTCTTGCGCATCCCCTTTAAGGTCTTATCCTATTTGTTCCTGTACTCTTTGAGATTTAAAAATAAAAATATTTTGAAAAATGAATCCCTATGAAAAAGATAGAGCTAGAAAGTTATCATTCATACTACTGAGAAAACTGATCCTCTACCAGTCACTACTCCACTTCAATTACATCCTCTTTCTGGAGCTCTCAGTTTCTGCTAATGAATCCTTAACAGCCATTGTCTTAATCCTTAATAACCAATGAATAGCCATAATAGATTTCTGTAGCACCCTTGTAGTTTTTCTGAGATTTGTGGACTCTGTATTTCAAGACCTGATGGTTTAAGTTTAACTGAAGCATAGTAGATTTTACTCCAGCTCTTTATTTTAATTGTGTGAGTGTTTTATTCAGGTATGTTTCATGTAAGCAATATATTATTGGATTCACCTTTCTAATCCATTCCACTACCCTCTTTAGCTTTATGGATGAGTTCATCCCATTCACATTCAGAGTTATAATCACTGTGTATTTCCCTCCACCCCATTATCTTACGTTTTTCTTATATTTGCTCCCTACCCCTACTTTATAAAGAAGAGAATGATGAGAAAGGAGTAGTTCAGTACCAATACTCTATGCTTGATGCAATCAATCAGTTTCTGTCCCCTTGCCCATCTTCCTTTCCCCTTGCCCTGATCCCAATCACAAGTTCTTACCTTTTCTTTTTTTCCCCTTTTAAATCTCTCTTCACAATTCATCCTCTTAGCTTAGAGTTTATTTGGTTTATGCATAATCCCTCCCTGAATCCATCCTTCTCATTCTCACTCTTTTCTCCTGTTTCACTGCTGAAACATTTCTACTTTTACCATTTCTACAGCAGATTCTGTTTGTGTGCATGCATGCACATATGTATTTTTTATTTTAACCTTATTTTAACCAGTTCAGATGAAAGTGAAGTTTGAGTGAAACTGTTTCCCCCTTCCTTTTTATTTATATTGTTTTCTATTTGTGTTTTAAGTTCCCCATCAATCTTCTTATTCCTTTTTTCTCCTCCCTTTCCTTTCCTCTTTGAAAATCATCAAAACTACTCCTAGGCTCTCTGCTTATTTAACTACTCCTATGACCTCTGATAACATTAGTTTTTAAGGGAATACTTGCATCATCCTCCCCTCCCCCATTAGAATATAAACATTTCTTCATTCTGGTATAGTCCATTCTGAATGTTCACTCATATTTACTTTTTTGTGCTCTTCTTGATTCTTCTGTTTGTATTTTAAAGTTTCTACTGATCTTTTCATCAGAAATATATGGAAGTCTTCTATTTCATTAAAGACCCAATTTTTTTCTGCTGTAGGTTTACTCACTTTTGCTCTAAGTTATTCTTGGTTGTAAGCCCATATCTTTTTTTACTTTTGGAATATGTATTTCCAAGATCTCTATTCCTTTATAACTGTAGCTGTTAAATCCTGTTTAATCCTGATTGTGCTACCTCTGTATGTGAATTCTTTCTTTCTGGCTGCTTGCAATATTTTAGATTCCAGCAATGATGTTTCTGGGAGTTTTCATTTTGGATTTTCTTTCAGGAGGTGACCAGTAAATTCTTTCTATTTTCACTTTGCTCTTATTCTGATAGATTCGGGAAATTTTCTTTCATGACTTCTTGAAATACTGCATGATGCCCAGGCTTTTGTTTTGATCATAGTTTTCAGGAAGTCGAATGATTATTAAATGATGTTCCCTTGATATGTATTCCATGTCAGTTGTTTTTTAAGAGATACTGTACATTTTCTTTGATTTTTTTCAGTCTTTTGACTTTGTTTTCATATTTCTTGTTGTCTCATGTTGTCATTAACTTGTGCTAGAGTTCTAATTTTCAGAGAGTCTGTTATTTGAGTAGGGTTTTGCATCTATTGTACTAAGCTGTTAATTCTTCTTCCAGGTATTTTCTCCAATTCTCTCATTTTTTTTTCAATTCTTTCCTCTAATACTCTCATTTCATTTGTATATCATTTTTAAAACTTTTGAGGAAAAAAAATTCTTGCTTTATTTCTTATAGGAATTTTAGTTGACCTTGCAGCCAAATTATGTTTTTGAAGCTTTGCTTGTGTATATTTTGGATTTCTTCTCCTTTTTCTAGGTTTGTGTCTTATGCTTTTCTGGCATCCTAATAGTTCTTTATCATAGGATTCTTTTGTTTGTTCATTTGTTTGTTTGTTTACTCATCTTCTAGTCTTACTTCTTATGTTGGAACTTTGTGTTAGAAACAGTTTCTGCACACTTTTGTCAGCTAGTTGGAAGGAACTATAAGTTCAATATTACTAAGCTGTAGGTCAACCCCTAGTGCTAAAGCTGCTGCCATAGCCACTCATCTCTGTGCTGAGTCCTAGATAGATACTCAGGGATTAAAGTATCATAATAGCTGGCCACTCCTGGTCTGCATCTGCCTACAAATTAAATTCAAAATCCTCCTTTGGGGTTAGAGTGTCGGAGTTGTAGATGTACTCTTGGTCTGAGCCCAGGATTTGAATCCAGGACCCTATTCTTATTTCAGAGCAACACAGATCTGCTTGACTTATCCCTGTTTCACCATTTCTCTTTTGATTGTTTGCTTATGAGCTGAATTCCTCATCTTGACCTGGAAAAATGATCCACTGTGGTTTTTCCTTAGACTTCCCAATCTCTACTCAAAAGAGATTTTCTTAAATCTTTGTTAGAGAAATTTGGGAAAGAACTGGGCTATACTGCTTCTTCCTACTCCACCATGTTTGCTGGTCTCTATCAAGAACTTCTAGTTTATATCAGTAGCACCCCCATCTACTCCCACGATCCTCACCAATGTGGACATATAAAGGACATCCTGTGAAAGCTATCCAGAGGGACAATGCATCTTAGGACAATAAGACTGACTGACTCTTAGAGGTGAATGTTGTCATTTCCCAAATTATCATCATGAACCATCTATACCCTATTGCCATCAACTACTCACCCATCCTGAGCTGCTGCATAGCCCACATGTTCTCCAGCTTTGCTGAGCCAAGAGAGATCAGCTCCTCTTCTAATGAAAAATCTAGAAGATAACCCCAAGATCCTCAAGTTGGAAACACAATCATCATGCAGTTGGTAACAGGCAATCCAGTATTATGGGACATATCTCTGAATACTTGCTCTTAGATCTCTTTGTTGCACTGGGTAGGAAGTGGATGGTGGTTATTGGTGTCATCAAGGCTGTGGAGAAGAAAGCAAGGCTACCTAGGCAGCCATGAAATCCAGCAAAAAAAGTGAGAGTAGTGACTGCAAATGCCCAAAGCTGCTTTATCTCAGGGCATCCATCTGAGCCCAGCCTCAAGTCTATCAAACACTGACTTTCCAAAATTACCAGCATGGGATCTCCAGGAAGAACTTCCAAGAGAAAGGCCTAGGAGGAAGTACTATTAACCTTTCACCCCCCCTCCTGCCTCCTTTGCCAGGGATTAGACTTGGACCTACCAGCTAAATTTTTGGTTATTTATTTTACTATTATATTTTTGAGACATATTTCATAGACTCCAGCCTGTGTTTCCAGGACATCCTCCAGTACCTACGTTAATGCCCACTATCTACCAAGTTAGAATTGTGACTTACAGACATATACACTGATAAGAAGTACATATAGATCCACATAAGATGGAGACCATACCATAACGGGTGATTTCCCACCTCCCCACCACCCCACCATTATTAGAAGACCAGAAACAGTTACCAGTTCAATCAGAACAGTAATTTCCTTCTCAGGTTTTCTGTACTGACAACACACCCCTCATTGACCCTCAAAGGTATTCCACTGGATGCCAGAGGCAGAAGGCATGAACTTAAGGACCACAGCCTTCAACCCCATCCTGATTTACTTAGATCTACATAAATATTGTGTTCAAGGGACAATTTCACTATGGTGTGTTGGGGGGAGGGCATCCTCTCATAGGCCACAGCAACCATCCCCCACCCCACCATGTCCTGACCCTGGGGATGCTTCTTCCATACATGAGACAAGAAGCAATTCTCAGAAAAAGACCACTGGGCCACATCTGAGTCGTGGAGGCACCATCTTGAGGTTGTGTGCCGCTTTGTCATCAGCCACCTGGATCACAAGAACTTGATGAACTTCTAGGGAGTGAAGAAACTTTAGAAAAAAGCAGTTTGGGACAGAAGGCAAACTTTAAAGAATTCTCTATTCTACTCAAAATGGATTCTTTTACCTGAACCTATAGAGAAGATAGTAAACTACTTACATAAATGGAAAAAAATGCTTCTAAAAACAAAAGTGTTTTTATCATGCAGCCATCAAAACAGACAGCTCTGTTTTGCATAGTTAATGAAGACTTGGGGGTCATTTTAACATTTTGATTTTATGGTTAACTCTAGCTCAAGGAACTTTTCTCAAGGGATTCATTAAATGAGGTATTTATTTGTATGACAGTAGTGCTTAGGTTCATTAATATATTTGTTACATTAGCATTATAGTTTCTGCAATAAGGGGAGAAAACCACTTGTCATATATATATACATATACATATTGTTGAGTTGTTTCAGCCATGTCCAATTCTTCAGGACCCCATTTGGGGTTTTCTTGGCAGAGATACTGGAGTGGTTTGCCATTTTATTCTCTAGTCCATTTTACAGATAAGGAAACTGAGGCAAACAGGGTTAAGTGACTTGCCCAGGATCACACAGCTAGTAAGTATCTGAGGCCGAATTTGAACTCATAAAGATGAGTGTTTCTGATTCCAAGCCCAGTGCTCTATACACTATGCCACATAGCTGCCTTATATATACCTACATATACAATCATATACACATATACATTCTTAATTTCATATTTTGTGTTTGTGTATAATATGGGGTTTGTATTGTCATCATGTTTAGTTTATCCATATCACTTACCATAGAATTGACACCTTTGACATCTTCAAAGACTATCTCAATCAAATTGTCAAGATTTAGGTTAGTAAAAAAGACATTTAAAAAATGATCTAGGGGCAGCTAAGTGGCGCAGTGGATAGAGCACTTGCCCTAGAGTCAGGAGGACCTGAGTTCAAATCCAGTCTCAGACCAGATACTTGACACTTACTAGCTGTGTGACCCTGGGCAAGTCACTTAACCCCAATTGCCTCACGAAAAGGAATAAAAAAAAAGAAGTTTAAAAAAATGATCTACTCCTGGTATGTAATGTAGACCAAGATCCCAGCAGGCATTTCATAAATCCTCATTTAATGACTGGTTCAATTTATGAATGAATGTGCTACTCTTGCCCTCCCTCTCTGCAGATGACAGGAGCCACAAACACGTTATAGATGATGTTATTTCACTCATAGACGGAGGAACTAGAGAATATGCCACTCAACTCAAGGAAAAGCTACTTCGAGGACCTGTGGTAGATGTGACCGATTTTCTCAAATGGAGCTCTTCCTTAGAGAAAGCACCTGTACTCATCAATCAAAGGGTAAAGAATTCATTATTTCTGATGAGGTATTCCTATGCATATTCTCCTAAAGTAGAATGTAACATTTTCAGGTGCTCAAGTCACAGAATCATAGAATCAAAAGACTGGAATAGACTTTGAGAGATTATTTTTTTCTGTTTCTACAGAGGATCACAATACCTTTCCAGACAATGTGTGATAATTCACACATCTAACCCTCAAAGGTTTACAAAGCACTGTCTTCCCAAGCCTATGAGGAAGCTAGTGTAAATATAACTATGCCTGCTTTACAAATTATGAAATTCCATCTCAGAGAAATTAAGTGACTTTCCCATGGTTGTGTAGCTAGTACACATTGGAGCTACAATACCAAATCTTGTGTTCTTTTTCACTGCACCATGTTGAATCTCTATTAGTTTTAATGACTGAGTAACTACTACTTCTTCCTTCAGCGTTCTAAAAGTAATCCTGAATTGTTGTGGTCAATTTCTAACACTATCATTCGTAGGCCTTGACTGCTATGCTCACCGATAATCATGAAATTGATATCAGTTAGCCAGCCAAGGTTAATCATCTCTTAGGAGTATTTACTAAGGTAATATAGTGAGAACAGTTGGTATAAAATTTTACCCCAAAAGTCTGTGACACAATGTCCCACAAGTACTAGAGAGTCAAGAGGAAAAGTGGGCTCAAGCGTAAAGACCACATGTGCAAAGACGGAACTCACACTTTCTAGCTCAATCGAAGTCCTTTCCTTACTTCCTGAAGTCTTCATAGATTTTTCCAATGTCTAGCATGTTGTCTGAGGTTCTGGATTCTTGGAGAGTCCTCAAGTTGCCTTTCCTCAGGGTGTCTAGTCTGACCTTGGCTCCTGATATGTATGTCTCTCTGAGCCATTGCTATTCCAGGGATATTCTTACCATCCCTGATGACAAGTCCAAATCTTCTGACCCTTTGAAACTCTCAATGTCTTCCTCTAGCCAAAGATTGGGGAGGGAGAACAGAGACTCCTTCCCCTTGACACCTAGTTTATGCCTTGAGTTGATTATTTTTCAATAAAGGTGGAATTCTTCACATCATTCTTCACTTTCAACGAAGGATTCTCAGAAATTAAAGAGTTCTCACCTGACAAAGTTAACAGGACTAGAGCATCTTACTTCTTACCTTAACTGGTGCTGTGAAACATCCCCTCTTACACATATAAAACTGTAACACATTATTCCCCTTCAAGCACTCTACAATCCAGTCAGACTGGTCATCTTACTATTCCTCCAGCACAGCATTTCATCTCCTGTCTCCATCAGTCTTTACTCTGCCTGGGACACATACCCCTCCTCACCTCCACCTCTTAGAACATCTAGTTTATTTCAAAGTTCAGCTTAATTGTGAGAACCAATACAAGATCTTACTTGATTCTCCTAGCTACTTGTACCTCCCCCACAATTATCTTTTGTTTATTTTATATTTTATATACTTAATAGTGAAAATGTTGTCTTCTCCTGTGGAATGTAAGGGCAGGCACTGTTTCATTTTCATCTTTGTATTCCTTCCACCTGACACAGCATGGCAGATAATAGGTGCTTGTTGCATGATTGATAAATAAGCTTCTGTTATGTCTTGGCAAATTGGATAATATAATCTCCAACCACCTTCAGCTTAAAAAATACAAGGTAACTAAGGAACTTTTCTGGTTTAACAGAAGGACCAAACTATTCAGGAGAATGCACTGTTCCTCTCTAGTCTTTCCTATAACTGCAGGGCCATGAAAATTGCCACTCCCTTGGTAGGCCCTTGCACTTTATAAGGTTTGGGTTCCTCAGAATCTGTTTTTCAATGCATACCCTTCATTTTTATCTCTTCAAACACTGTTTATGCATTTAACCAAATTGTATTGTCTCCATGGCCCCTGCATTCCTGTGTCATGGTTTCATTGGCTCTCATTTCCCTTTGAAGAGTAAAGCAGAATGAATTCCTCTTCTGAGGAAATCAATACAACTCCAGTCCCTGTGTATACTGTTTCTGGCAATGTGGTAACTTGGGAAAGAGCCCTTTCTTTCTGCCAAATAAATGTAACAGAGCTGAAAGTCTCCATCCTATGGTTTAATTCATAGAAGACTTAAGTTGGTGGACTCCTGCATCATCTCTGAGGTCACAATTTCAACAACACAATAATTATGTTCTGCGGGAATTTGAGGGCAGGAGGTTGTATTTTTTTCTCCCCTCTTAAATGGCCTGATACCAGAAAGATATTTAGAGTTCTGTGTTCCTTTGTTTTATGGAGCTCAGCCCTCAAAGGACCTCCCCCAGAAATCCCAGGGTTAGAAGGGAGCACAGAAACCACATAGTCCAACAAGATTTCCCTTTACCACAACATACATCTGCTTCTGGCCTTTTACCTGTTAACAAATAAATAAATAAATAAATAAATAAATAAAATATTTTCAAGTAGAACTATATTATATATGGTTTTAGACCAGAAGTGATTATTCCTTTTTATACTTAACAGTATTTTATTTTTTTCAAATTACATCCAAAGATAGTTTTCAACATTCACTTTTACAAGATTTTGAGTTCCAATTTTTTTCTCCCTCTCTCCCTTTCCCCCTCCCCAAGACAGCATGCAATCTGATGTAGGTTATACGTGTACAATGATATTAAACACATTTCCACATTAGTCATGTTGTGAAAGAAGAATCAGAACAAAAGGGAAAAATTCACAAGAAAGAAAAAAAAGAGAGAGAATAGTATGCTTCAATCTGCATTCAGACTCCATAGTTATTTCTCTGGATATGGATAGCATTTTCCATCATGAGTGCCTTGGAATTTTCTTAGACCATTACATTGCTAAGAAGAGCTAGGTCTAACAAAGTTGGTCATCACACAATGTGGCTGTTACTATGTACAATGTTCTCCTGGCTCTGCTCACTTCACTCAGCATCAGTTCATGTAAGTCTCTTCAGGTTTTTCTGAAATCTACCTGATCATCATTTCTTATAGCACAATAATATTCCATTACATTCATATACCATAACTTGTTCAGCTATTCCCCAATTGATGGGTATCCCCTCAATTTCCAATTCTTTGCCACCACAGAAGAGCTGCTATAAATATTTTTGTACATATGGGTCCTTTTCCCTTTTTTATGATCTCTTTAGGATACAGACCTAGTAATGGTATTGCTGGATCCAAGGGTATGCACAGTTTTATAACCCTTTGGGCATAGTTCCAAATTGCTCTACAGAATACTTGGATCAGTTCACAACTCCACCAACAATGCATTAGTGTTTCAATTTTCCCACATGTTCTCCAACATTTATCAGTTTACTTTTTTGTCATATTAGCCAATCTTACAGGTGTGAGGTTGTACCTCAGAGTTGTTTTAATTTGTATTTGTCTAATCAATAGTGATTTAGTGCATGTTTCCATATGACTATAGGTAGATATAATCAGAAGAGATTATTTCATCAAAAGGAATAGTTTTTCTTCATCTAATAAAACCCAGGAAATAATAAAGTGTAGTAGGTTGCAAATATTTCCCATACTATCAGTTTTTCTATACAGAAAATTTAGGGCACAGTCATTCAAAGGTATTTTTCTGATAGAATTGAATTGAAGACTCTTGAAGAATATAAGTTGCTTGAAGGCAGAAACTATTTGGTTTTGTATCCCCTAGTGCCTAGCCCAGTGCATCAAATGTTGTAGTTGCTTTTTAAGTTGAATTGAACCGAATGGAATTAGCTCCTTCCTTAAACTCAAAGCTATGTTAGCTAAGTGAATTTTGAATACAATCATTGTGTTTGCCATCATGCACAGTCTAGACAATGTGACATAGCAGAGGTTCTCCCCTGGCTAGTGATGTGATAGTTCAATCTTTTCATTGGTGGACTTTGGTTCCCACCTGTTTCACTAGATTTGGAAGAGGTAACAGCTGACTTTCCTGGTATGAAAAGCACACACAAATTGTTAATGATCATGAAGTTTATTCATTTATTCTAGCTGCTAGGAAGTCATTTAATGCTCTAAAAGAGAAAAGTTCCTGAACAGGGCATGAGTGTCCAGAAAGAACTAATGACCTACCCAAAAGGAGATGTTGGAATTGATGCTTTTGTATGCATTGGGATCAATTGCTTACCCTCTCTAGGACTCAATTTCCTCATTTGTAAAATGAAGGATTAGACTTAGGTGACCTTTAACATCCTTATCCCTCTCAATCTATGATCCTGTGATAAGCTTCTCAGTAGTGATCTCATCAGTTCCCATGTTTTGTTGTTGTTCAGTCATTTTCAGTTGTGTCTGACTCTTTATGACCCCATTTGGGGTTTTCTTGGCAAAGATGCTGGAGTGGTTTGCCATTTCCTTCTCCAGTTCATTTTACAGATGAGGAAACTAAGGAAGGCAGGGTTAAGTGACTTGCCCAGGATCACACACTAGTAAATTTCTGAGGCCAGATTTGAACTCACAAAGAGGAATCTTCTTGACTCCAGTCCAGTACTTTATTCACTGTGCCACCTAACTGCCCCATCATCAATTCCCATGGGTTCAATTATTTCTTGCAGCTAACTTCCAAATCTATAACAGAACTATCTCTCTTGAAAAGTTCTGTCCTGCATTTTTTGGGGGGTTAAGCAATGGGTTGGTTAAGTGACTTGCCCAGGGTCACACAGCCAGTAAATGTTATGTGTCTGAGGCCAGATTTGAACTGTCCTGCATTTTTAAGTGACAGCTAGACATCTCTGCCTCAATGTCATTTTAAAACCCCCAAACTCAATATGTCCTTCATCTTTTCCATTAAAATTGCTACTTCTTCAAATTTTCTCTTTCCTATTGAGAGCCCCAACCATCCTCCCAATTACCCAGATCCATAACCTTTGACTCACCTTTGACTTGTCCCTCCATGTCATCTCTCACAGCCAATCACTTTCCAAATCCTGTTGATTCTGCTTCCACAATATCTCTCACATCCTTTCCCCCCTCACCACTTGCATTGCCACCATCCTATGTCATGCTTTCAGCACATTTCACCTGGACTATCTTAATAGCCTCTTAATTATTCTCTCTGTTTCTATTTCCTCTCTCATCTACCCTTTACGCAGTTGTCAAAATAATCATCCTAAAACATAGGCCTGACCACATCGCTCCCCTGCTCAAAAAACTTTTATGGACCCCCATTGTCTCCAAGACAAAACAAAAACTCATTAGCTTGACATTTAGAGCCCTACACAGTGTGACTGTGACTTACCTTTCCAGAATTATCCACCATTACTCTCCTTCATACACTTTGTTATAAAATAACTATAAGCTATAGGCTTATATAAAATATATGTATGTATTATATATGTATAATACATATATAATAACTATGAGCTATAAGCTATTCCTTGAATTTGACATGACATGTCAAATCAAGGAACTATCCTCTATTATCCTCCATGCCTGAAATGGACACCCTCCTAGATTTTCATATTGCTAAATGAGGATGAATAGAGGATGTGTTCTACAATAGATTTTTAAACGCCAGTGTTGTATGAAGTAATATGGCTTAATTATATCATGTTTTAACTTAAGCAAGGGAAGACTCAAGGCCTAAAGACACAGTCAAGGGCAAGAAGCATATGGGATGGGCAGGGGAACAGGGTTCATAGGCAAAGAAGACGTTGGGGTCTCAGTTGACAGAGGGATGGGATACAATTAGGCTTCTGTTGCTGAGACAGTTGTAGGCATAAGGAGAGTAGCCACTGGGATTTGGATACAATAGTCTTCAGGTCATAGTACAAAGAAGGATGGTGATAAGGGATGGTTCTTCAGAGAGACTGACTTCAGACTTGGCACACCCAGGTTTGGCCAACTCTCTTCCTCACTTTCTAGCCAATATTTGGGACAACCAAGTCCTTCATCTCCTCCACAGCAGAGAGTCTTATCAAGTATTGTGGGCTTTTTTAGGAAGGGAACAGGTCTTTTTGAGGCATATGATTTTGGTTTCTTGCTTCAAATGCTATACAGAAGGAGATGCTAGGGGTTGGCCAGTGAAGGTCCCACCTGTATAAGCACAGGCTATGGACATTTCCAGGAAAGGGATGGTTTGTGATAATGGAGGAATGGATGAATAGGTGGGTCCAAAAGACAAGCAGCCTACCACAAGTGAGCTTTATGGGTCTTGGAGAGGTCCCCCAGAAAAGAGGAGTTTGGGGATTATCATAATATTATGTTCCCTCTCCAGTAGAATCTAAATTCTTTTAGTGTATGGAAAGCTTTCATTTGTGTCTTTGCATCCCCAGTGTCTCCTATGGTGTCTGGCATATACTAGGCATTTTATAATCATTTGATTAATTGAATTAAGTTGAATTGTTCTGGTGAGGCCACATCTGGAATACGGCATGTATGACATTCAGTTCAGGGTGCCACATTTCAAAAGAAAAGGATATTGACAAGCTGAATATCATTCAAAGGTAGGTGACCAGGATGGCCAGGCAATAGGAGCTGAGAATGTTTGGAATAGAGAAGAGAAGACTTAGGGAGAATGATAACTATCTACAAGTATCTGAATGATTGTGTTCTATAAAGGAAATTGGACTTGTTCTGCTTGGTCCGAGAGGTGAAAACTAGCAACAACAGGTGAAAGCAGGACAGAAGCAGATTCAAGCTTGATGTAAGGGAAAACTTCCTAATACTTTCTAGGTCTCTAAGGGTAAAATGGACTGCTTTGGAAGGCAGTGGGTTCCAGATCAATAGAGGCCTTCAAGGGAAGGTTGTATAACCTGATATGTTGTCAAGAGGAATTCTGGTCAGTAGTGGTTGGACTAATTGGCCTCTAAAGTCACTTCCCACTTTAAGATTCTGCAAGAGTCTGGGCAGTTAGGTGGTGCAGTAGATAGAGCGCTGGACCTGGAGTCAGGAAGACTCATCTTCTTGTCTTCAAGTTCAAATCCAGCCTCAGACACTTACCAGTTGTGTGACCCTGGGGAAGTTATTTAACACTGTTTGCCTCAGTTTCCTCATCTGTAAAATGAGCTGGAGAAGGAAATGGCAAACCACATTGGTATCTCAGCCAAGAAAACCCCAAATGGGATCATGAGGAGCTAGACACAACTGAAACAACTCAACAACAAGTGCAAGAGTAAATGTTCAATATATATTACAGTTTCATGGAATGTTGGGTAAAACTCACTTTATTGCATTAAAATTAGAACCTGCCCCAATAAACAAGGCAAACCAGGTAATTGTGCAGAGATTTGTAATATCAGCTATGATAAAAAGCACAATAGTATGTTTAGATGGCTTTAATGGTTTGGAAATATTGATTTTCACTAACCTAAATTCAGCTGCTAAACAACACAGGGATGCCTTCCAGAGAAGGAATTGATGGAGTCTGAATGCAAATCAAAGCATATCATTTTCACTTTCTTTATTTTTTTCCCTTTGCAAACTGTAATTTTTTTTGCAAACTATTTCTTCTTTCATAACATGACTAATATGGAAATATGTTTTATACGATTTCACATATGAACCTGTATCAAATTGCTTACTATCTTAGGGAGGGAGAAGAGAAGGGAGAGAAGAAGAAAATTTGGAACTCAAAATTTTTTATTTAAAAGAGGAATGTTAAAAATTGTCTTTATATGTAATTGAAAAAAAATAAAATACTATTTTAAAAAAAAAGAATGCAGTGATGCAAGGAATTTTGAGGTTTCTCTATTTCTAAGCTCCCTATAAACTGACTGCACCATAAATAGCCAAACAAAAAGCCAACCAGCCCAGGAAAAAAAATACATGATCTTATCCACACGTGTGGCATTCACTTAAATATTCATTAAGCACCTAATATGTGTTTAAAGAATGTTTAGGCGAGGTCCTGAGGGGAAGTATGAGATCGTAAGAGGCAGCCAGCCTATTGCAGGGAAAGAAGCACCTGGCTCTTTAGTCAGAGGAATAGAACTCAAATTCTGGCTCAGCTATTTATCACTTTGTTA
Source organism: Vombatus ursinus (assembly GCF_900497805.2). Taxonomy (NCBI): domain Eukaryota; kingdom Metazoa; phylum Chordata; class Mammalia; order Diprotodontia; family Vombatidae; genus Vombatus; species Vombatus ursinus. The sequence goes on from NW_020954550.1 coordinate 35,237,180, forward strand.
AACTTGGGGGAGTTACCTAACTTCTCTTGGCCTCAACTTCTAACTCTGCAAAATGAGGCAGTTGGATAACATCATCTCTAAGGCCTCTTCCAGCTCTAGATCTTAAAATCCCAAGACACAGGTCCATGATAATAGTGATACTTATATTATTATTGTTGTTGATAATAAATAGCATTTATATAGCACTTTAAGACATTATGGGTCATTTCATTTGATCCGCAGCTATCTCCAATAAATAATCTGGTTCCACTGAGAATGAAAGATGCACATGAAAAGAAACAAAATTTGGAAAAATCCATAAATGACTATATTGCCGAGTTCAGCTCCCACAAATGCCAGCCCTGTCAAAATGGAGGAACCATCATGCTGTTGGATGGGGAATGCATGTGCGCCTGTGAAATTGGTTTTCGGGGAATTGCTTGCCAAATCAAATCAGTTGCTTGAAGGTGAGTAAAATTCTTTTGAGAAAAGATATTCCCTCCCTGACCATTTTGCTTGCAAATTCATTTCTAGATTGCCCAGGAAAGCTGAAGATGATTATTAAATCAATAGCAGAAAATAATAGATTATTCTGGAATTTCATCTTTCACAGTAGTTTCTACATTTTCCTTCACTAGCTTTTTATCAGGACTGGAAATTCAATTCAACAAGCATTTGTTAAGTGCCCAGCATCTGCCAGTTACTCTACTAGGTTCTAGGGATATTGAGGAAAAAATGCTACATCCCTGCCCTCAAGGAATTTACATTTGTTTAGAGGAAGTGGAAGTAAATGAAAAGTAAAGTAGAATGATGGATTTCTAGCCTATCCTTGCTTATCTCATCCTCTGATGAAAATCTGAATGAAAGGGAAAGTCTACAAGAGGGAGAAGAATAAAGCTAGCTAGACATATAATCTACAGAATAGAAGGAATGAGCCATCCTGAAAATGCCTTAGTGACCTTTATTAATGCAAACATTGCAATAGACCAGGAAACATTAATGTGAAAATGCTCTTGCCGCTGATTATGGTCTGGTTTGATCAATAGTGGCATGCTGGAGCCAATTGTGCCATATTCCAAGATCTGGTTGTTAAATTTCCAATGGGAGCATTCACAACTCTGAAATCAAGAAATGATAGAAATCAGGGATTAGCTTATTGTTGTGTTGATTACCTAGGCTTAAGAAAGTGATGGACAAAATGTTAACAATGCAGATTAAATTTAAAAGTCTGTCCTGTGGACATTTTGTTTTCAGAGAGTCAGCTATTAAACATTTACCAACACATCCCTGGGTGAGATGCATCAAATGTTTATTAGTGCAAGGATTCTTCAATAGAACACTTTTTTAATATAGTGGATTCACAAGGACTAGGTGACTGAATAAACAAATTAACTAATTATTTATTAAATACTTACTATATGTTTGGCATTGTGCTGAGCCTAGGGATGCAAGTACAGGCAAACAAAAATCTGTATCTTTAAGGAGCTTAGATTCTAATGCGGGAAGACGACACAAAGGGAAAAGGAAGAAAGAGGGTAGGGGGCAAGGTGAGCATGCATGAGGTAGTGTGGTTTGGAAATGGCAGGGAAATAGTCCAGTAACCTGGTTCTGGGCAAATAAAGGCAAGAGGTCACTTCTTAGAGCTCAGGGTTCAAAGGGGCAGAGTCTGAGTTCCAGAAGGAATGGGATAAAGAAGATGGCCAGAGTGAAGGTGACATGGTTTGGAAATAGAAAGAAGACTAATGGGTCGTCCCCTGCAATTCGCCCTGGAATAGCTCAGAGTTGGATATGTTTCTGAGTCTGCCAAATGGTCACGCCTGCAGTCCTAGCTGTTATGGGTGGGAATCAAAGTTGGTGGATCACTTGAGTTCAGCATCCTGAGCTGAAGTAGGGCTAAAGCTGATAGAGTTTCTACACCAAGTCTAACGTCAATATGGTTAGTCCCTGGAAGCAAAGGAATGTTAGGCTACCTACAAAAGATGACTTGACCCAAGTTGGAAAAATGGGACAATCCCACTCCCTCCTCTCCAGCTCTAGAAAGAATGTTTTAGGCTCACATATTATTGTACCTTGTGGACCTTGGTCAAATAGCCTTTTACATCAACATATTTCTCCTGGTTGAAGAGTTGTTAAACTAATTGATTTTTAACCTTTTTACTAGACCTGTGATTTCAGTATTGTAAAGAAACTTTTACCAAAAGCAGATCAGCAGCTGCTCTGTACCTTACATTATTAGACCATCACCTGGGGGACTTAGGGGCTAAGTGACTTACCCAGGGTCACACAGCACAGGTCAGAGATAAGATTTGAATTTAGATCTTTCTAAACTCTGAGGTCAGTTCTCCATCAAATACACCAAAGGTGTTACCCTCCCAAGTATGGTCAAACCAGATTAAAATGTAACTGTGAAATATTTAACAAAATAAATAAAAATACAAGATAGATAATTATATTTCAAAACTAATTCATTATGCAGCCTGCAGGGATACTTACATAGGATTAGTGGCCCTTCATTTGTATCTGAGGCTGACATTCCTGCCCTACACTAAGCTGCCTCTCAGAAAACTAGCCTACCCTTCACCATTTCTCGACTCCCTAGATGTCTTTTGGTAGCCAGCTATCTTTCAGCACATACTTTGAAGTATGGAACTTCTTCCCATTCCTCGGCTGTCACCTAAACAACCCCAGATTTCCCTAGTTTCAAAATGAACTATTCTAAGCATCACTATTGAAGAGCAGATTCATAGAATCAAACAAAACCCAACAGTTTCCCTGTGGTTTCAGATGGCCTCCCCTGGCCTAACTTAAACACTGAACGCTTTTGATAACCTACATCTTTAAACTCCGTTGAATGTATGGGTGATTCATAAGATATTTCAGGATGAATAAGAATGTCATTAGGTTCAAACAGTATTTCTGGAATATTTATTGTGTGCTAAGTATTTTCAAGGACACACAAGAATTCCATTAAAAGAATCACAAAATTTGAGAGCTGGAGGAGGCCTCAGAATCCAACCAGTTCAACACATACCCAAAAAGAATCTCCCTTGCAACACAGCCAACAAATAGTCATCCAATTTTTGTTTGAAGGTTTCCAATGAGGAGATGCTATTCTTTATCCACAGGGATATGTGATCTTTTTGCAAGGACAAAAGATTTACACATGAAGCAGTTATAGAATAGCATAATACAGAATAAAATTAGATGCTAAAGTGTTTGGTATAGTAATAAATGTCCATTAAAACAGGACGGTCATTGAATAGATGATGGAAAATGAATTGTTCTTGGGTTGAATTTTAAATAGTAGTTTCCATATCCTCATTTCCTGGGAGCCCAGTAGGAAGAGTTTCATATTGTTCTAACAGTAAAGTAAACTACTTTGGAGGTTTAGGAATGGTGACCCTGTTTGGGATTCTCTTGGCAAAGATACTGGAGTGTTTGCCATTTCCTTCTCCAGCTCATTTTACAAATGAGGAAACTGAAGCAAACAGGGTTCAGTGACTCTCCCAGGGTCACACAATACTAAGTGTTTGAGGCCAGATTTGAACAAAGGGAGATGAGTCTTCCTGACTCCAGGCCTGTCACTCTATCTACTTCACCACCTAGCTGCCCGTTACTAGCTAAATAACCTTTGGCAAATCATTTAATCTCAAGGCCCGGATCCCTCATCTATAAAACAGGGGAAGGGGAGGATTAGACTCTCTGATCCCTAAAGTCCCTTACAGCTCTAAAATCTTATGAAAAAAGAAGTATTCTAGTCCAAAGTCTGAAGCCCTAGCTCCTAGGTTCAATTACAACAATGCTTCTACCTTGAACATTTCACTTCCCTCCCCTCCCACTGAGCTTCCTTGTCTCCAAAATGAAATAATGACGTTTGTTGGCCCTCTGGATAAGTTCTAAGGTTTCATGTATTTTTAATCCATTGGGGGAAGGAGAACAGAGGGAACAGAGGAGGAGAGACACCCCCCAAAAAGCTATTTAAATGCAAAGGCATATAAATCAGCTGCCCTAGCCCTGAGTTATATGCCAGAAATATGAAAATAATGTGTGTTAACCCCTTAGCACTCAGCTCTCAGGAATTGGTGTCATTTGGGTTGAGCCTGGACCTTTAGCACCACCTACCTGTTCCCTCTGGGATTGCAGCCCCTTAGCACTCCCCTAAACTTCAACGTATACAGTTGTGTGTGTTTTAAGTACAGGAAGGTTTGCTGAAAGTCAAGCATTCTGAAAAAAATTGGGAATCCTTGGCCTAGAACAAGGGTGGGGAACCTGTGAACTCAAGGCCACATGTGGCTCTCTAGGTCCTCAAGAGCATCCCGTTGACTGAATCCAAACCTCATAGAACAAATCCCCTCGATAAAAGGATTTGTTCTGTAAAACTTGGACTCAGTCAAAAAGCCTCACCCAAGGACCTAGAAGGCCACATGTGGCCTCAAGGTTGTAGGTTTCCCACCCCTGGCCTAGAAGATTTCTAAAGCTCCTTCCTACCCTAAGATTCTATGCTTCTAATCTAATCCTTATTGATTATTCCATCTCTAAGCACTTAGTCAATACCACACAAACGTAACTACATGTTATCTTCTTTTGTCGAGTCATTTTTCAGTCGTGTCCAACTCTTTGTGACCCCATTTGGAGTTTTCTTGGCAAAGATCCTGGAGTGGTTTGCCGTTTCGTTCTCCAGCTCATTTTACAGATTAGGAAACTAAGGCAAACAGGGTTAGATGACTTGCCCAAGGTCACACAACAGTGTCTGAGACCAGAATTGAACCCACAGAGTCTTCCTGACTCCAGACCCAGCATTCTATCCACTTCACCACCAAGCTGCCCCATATTGTCCTATATTGTTCACTAATTGTTTTGTGATCATCAGTCCTATCTCTCCTAGGCCCCATCAACTAGATTACAGGTTGCTGGAGGGTAGGGACCACTTTATATTTCTTCTGTATCTCCTTAGCACCATGCTGAGCATCTGTTGCTTGATTACTCAGTAAACAATGGAATCCTCAGTGCCTTCCTCCATGCTTCTCTTCAGATGGCTCTTCACCCTTAGTGTTTTCATTACCTTTATTTGTTCTTCCATATCCAAATTCTGTTCATCCTTTGTATCTCATCTCCATCTCTAAGTCTTCCCCAACAAACCAACCAAACTGACCCTTCTGCACCTCTCATTTCGGAGTTAATCCTAATATCTTGCATTTTCACCTAAGTAATTCAGGTGCATATGTTTTGTCTCCTCACTGAAATAGTAAGTTCCTTATTATACTTTTTATTTTACTTCAAACTTCATATTATACTTTTGCTTATAGCCTCATTTGAACCCTAGAAATGCCTTAGTACAATGCTTGACACATTTTAAATGACCAGTAAATTTTTGTCTAATTGTTTATCAGAATGGAACTGAATAATCTCTCCATCTTCAGCTTGCCAACTCCTCTAAATTAACAAAACTAACTTGGTCATATCTCCTTACAGATTTGCCAGATGGCTTTTGAGAGCTAAAATCATTTTTAGAGTCAGTCACTGCTTTGAAACAAGGATTTTACCCTATCCTTCCACTTCACTGCAGCTGTGATCAAGCTGATGGCGCCACTCCCTCTGACAGTGAAGATTCCAGTCCTACAGAGCAAAACTAGGGTCCTCGTCTGTGGACTTCTTGTCCCTTATCCACATACCCTCTGTCCATATTTTTGCATGAAAACAGCACCCAGGGTTTGCCCAATATGCTGTAGGCCTTTTCTAGATCTCTTAAGACTATTAATTAATCATCATTAGTATTAATTTATTAACACTTAGTATTATGTGTAGACTAGTATAGCATGTGAGCTATACTAGTATAGCATGTTATAGAGAAGTGAACTATTCATGCAGCGCCTCTTACTTCATTAATAGCTCACACACATACCCCTTTTTTTTCAATTTTTCAATCTCAAATTTCTTTTTTCACTAAATTTATTATTTACTTATTTTTAACATTCTTTTCTTTTTAAATTTTAAATTTCAAATTCTTTCCCTCCTTCCAACCCCCTCACCCACTGAGAAGGCAAGCAATATATTAATTATATATGTGAAATCATGCAAAACATATTTCCATATTAGCCATACCATAAAAAAAAGAAAACAAGAATTTTTACTTCAATTTGCACTAACTTCATCAGTTCTCTCTCTGGAGCTGGATAGCATTTTTTCATCTCGAGTTCCTTGAAATTATCTTGGATCATGGTATGGATTAGAATAGCCAAGTCTTTCATAGTTGGTCATCATTTACAATACAGCTGTTATCATGCGTACTGATCTCCCGGTTCTTCTCTCTTCACTTTGCATCAGTTCATATAGGTCTTGTCATGTTGTTGTTGTTTTCCTGAAACCATTCCCTTTATCATTTCTCATAGCACAATAGGTCTCCATCATAATCATACGCCACAACTTGTTAAGCCATTCCCTAATTATGAGCAATCCCTTTACTTCCAATTCTTTGCTACCACAAAGGAGGTGATATAAATATTTTTGTGCATATAAGTCCTTTTCCTTATTCTTTAATATCATTGCAGTACAGACCTAATAGTACTGCTGGGTGAAAGAGTATGCATAGTTTTACAGCCTTTTGGGCATAGTTCCACATTGTTCTCCAAAATGATTGGACCAGTTCACTACTCCACCAAAAGTTCATTAGTGTACCTATTTTCCCTCATCTCCTCCAGCATTTGTCATTTCTGATAGATGTGAAGTGGTACCTCAGAGATGTTTTAATTTGCGTTTCTCTGATCAATCTATGGGCAGCTAGGTGGCATAAGAAATAGAGTGCCAGGCCTAAAGTCAAGAAAACTCATCTTCCTAAGTTCAAATTTGACCTCAGACAAGTCACTTAACCCTGTATGCCTCAGTTCTTCATCTGTAAAATGAGCTGGAGAAGGAAATGGTAAACTACTCCATTATCTTTGCCAGGAAAACCCAAATGGGATCAAGAAGAGTCAGACACAACTGAAATGATTGAACTAATCAATAATCATTTAGAGCATTTTTTATGTGACTATAGATATCTTTGATTTCTTCTAAAAAGTACCTGTTCATATCCTTTGACCATTGTATTTTTAAAACTTTGACTCAATTCTCTATATATTTGAGAAACTTACTGAAAAAAATTTTGATATTATTTTATTGTCTATGCTATCTTTTAGCAAAATGTAGTTTCCCTGATTACTTCTTTTAATTAGGTTTAGTTTTGCTTTTGCTTTATCTGAGATTATGATTGCTACCCCTGCCTTTTTTTACTTCAACTGAAGAATATTAGCTCCTACTCTAGCTCTTTATTTTAACTCTGTATCTTTCTGTTTCAAATGTTTCTTTTGTAAACAGTATACTGTTGGATTCTGGTTTCTAATCCATTCTGCTATTAACTTCTGTTTTGTGGGTGAGCTCATACCATTTACATTCATAGTTGTGATTACTGTGTATTTCCCTCCATCCTGTTTTCTTCTGTTTCTTCTTCTCACTCTCTTTTTATCCTATCCCTCCTTAAAAGTCTACTTTGCTTTGTTTCTTTCTGACTGCTTGCAATATTCTATCATTGACCTGGGAGCTCTAGAATTTGGATATAATATTCCTGGGAGTTTCCATTTTAAGATTTCTTTCAGAAGGTGATTGGTAGATTCTTTCAGTTTCTATTTTACCCTCTAGATCTAAGATATAGGGGCAATTTTCCTTTATAGTCTCTTGAAATATGATGTCTAGGCACTTTTTTTATCATAGCTGTCAGGTAGTACAATAATTCTTAAGTCTCTCCTTGATCTATTTTTCAGATTAGTTGTTTTTTAGATGAGATATTTCACATTTTTCCATATTTTTTTTCATTCTTTTCATTTTGTTTTATTGTTTCTTGATGTTTCATGGAGTCATTAGTTTCCATTTGACTAATTCTAATTTTTAAGGAATTGTTTTCTTCAGCGAACTTTTGTACCTCTTTTTCCATTTGGTCAATTCTACTTTTTAAGGAGTTCCTTTCTTCAGCGCATTTTTGTGCCTCTTTTACCATTGGGCCAATTTTGTTTTTAGGGTGTTAATTTCTTCTATACTGCACTGTTCCTTTTAACACTATGCAAAAATTTCTAATTCTTTATGTTATAGGATACAGATTAGAAAATAAGATCAGGGATGGGGAAAATGATGAAAGTTAAGGGTTGTTTGTTCACAAAATGACTGAACTCTGAAGTGATCTTTGTCCGTAGGATAAAGTAGTCAAATGAGATCTTCCCAAGCTAATCTAGAATATCCTTATCAATATAAGTTGAGCTTTGAGGGGGTTATGAAAAGGCTTCCCTGCTCTCCTTAAGTACCTCCCACATGTCAGTCCTTCCACAGGCCTGGAATTCCTCCATCACTCACTGTTTTGAGAGTAAGACAAAATTAAATGCAACCATTATCTGAGATGGATAACTATTAACATTTTATCTTGGAAATATTCCAGTAGCAGTCAGAGGAAATGGTTTGCCAGAAGGAATAATTTTGGTATGAGTAGTTGTGGCTGTACAGTTGTTTTTCAGTCTTGTTTGACTCTTCAGGCCCCATTTGGGGTTTTGTTGGCAAAGATACTGAAGTGTTTGCCGTTTCCTTCTCCAGCTCATTTCATAGATGAGGAAGCTGAGGTAAATAGGGTTAAGTGACTTGCTCAGGGTCATGCCTGGGGTGTTCTGCATACTGTTGCTTATAGGTGACTCCAACTGATGGAGAGAATGCTGATGTAAAGATGTTGACATATATAAGAGTTGAAGTTGCTGTGAGAGGCTTGAGAGAAAAAAGACATTCTGTCCTCTAGAGCAGCGCTTCTTAAACTCAACCTCCACAAGGTTGAGGAAAATTTGGCAACAGTAAAACATTTCTGAACATGCAACGACCAAAACTTAATTCAAATTCAAACTCATAATGAATCCTAGGTGTTTCTGGCAGTGTTTGCTAATGTTGCATCGTGCAACTTCACTGAAGCCTTGATTCTAAACACAAAGCATGCACACTTTGCGCTACACATGCCCTCAGGCTATGCAATGCCAACAAATGCTGCTGAAAGGGGTCATGAGAGAAAAAAAATTTAAAAAGCCCTGCCCTAGAGGACACATGTGGTACCAGTCTATTTTCATTCTTTAAAGGTCCAACTCCAGATGCGTTCAGAGAGAACCTGGAGACAGACAGACTAACAGATGGGTGGACAGACAAACATAGATAGGCAAACAGACAGTCATGCAGGCAGGCAGATTCTAGAAGCTGCAGACATATAACGGAATGTGGATCATAGATTTCTAGTTTACCACCCTAGAGACTCGAGGGAATTTTACCTTGAATGAGATCAGGATGTCTCTCTTGGATAAGCAGAGATCTCACCTCAATTATTCACTCTGTATATTTTCTGGCATATTCTAATGTGTATAACTTCTCCAATTTCTGTTTGCTATTCTCTTGGATAAATGGACTTATTCATTTCACTATTTATGATGGTCTTTTGTATAACCAGCATCTAGTGGGAAGGAGTTAAGCTGGTGAGTGTAACCTAAGGGCTAGTGACAAGGGAAGTGATTTTTTGTTTTGAATCTAAAATTTGTGCTGCTAGACCAGCAATATTGAAGGGGCAAATCAATATAATTCAAGCCCAGTAACCCTTTTATAGATTGAAGACCAAAGTCTCCAACCTTGCTAATCTTTTTTCTGCTTCCCCTCAAGGCAGGAATCACAGTCTCCTTTTGAGAGAAGTAGGCAAGATGCCAGATAGATCTATTAATGTTTCCTGGAGTCCCATTTAGAAAACCCAGGCAGACATTCGTATCATTCATGGTAACACACACATCTTATGCTTGCAATAACTAGCTGCGTGATCTTGATCTAATCCCTTTCATTTTCTAAGATTCGGTTTCCTCCTCTGTAAAAGGAAAGGGTTGGGCTAGACCAGAGGTTCTCAACCTTTTTTGAGTCACAAACCGTTTTGGCAGTCTGGTGAAGCCTATGGACCTCTTTTCAGAATAATGTTTTAAAGTAAATAAAATAAAATTACAAAGGAAACCAATTATGTTTGAATACAGTTACCAAAATGGAAATAATAAGCATCTTTCTGCCCATGTCACAGGCATGTTGTGATGATCAAAAAATAATCAATGAAAAATAATTTTGTAAATAGTTATCTAGACTATCAGTACAAATTATTTTAATTGTTTTTATTGTATTTTATCCTTGTTATATTTGTGTTGAGTAGTTACTTTTACTATACCCTCTGAATAAGAGCAATAGTCAAAGAGAAAGACATTACACTCCTGGAAAGCAACAACTTTTAAATGCAGTAGACAAAAGTGATTTTTAAAAATAACCCTGCCACTGCCTTCCTCAATGTGTTCACTTTGCCTTCTTCCACACTTGCAGCCAGGAGTGTGTTGGAACCAGCATAAACCAACTTGTGACAGACAATTGTTAAATTTTCAATACAAGCATTCCCATCTAGGAAACTGGCAAACCTGCAAATCAAGGATTGATTTGCTGTTTTATTGATTATTTAGACTTATTATTGTATAGATTATTTAGACTTAAGATAATGGAGAAAATATTTATAATGCAGATTGAACTTAAAAGTGTATCCAACAGAAAGTTAGTTATTAAACATTTACCAATATTGCCCAGAACTTCGTGCTAGACTCCTGAGCCCCAGAGCAAAAGCTGTCTGATACTTTTTTGTGTGCAGTTGTTCATGTTAGTATGACTCTTTAAAACTGGGAATATCCCAACAAAACTGAAACTAGCCTAGGAACTTTAGAATAAGTAGGTTGAGACCCAAGGTGCTGAGTGGACCCTAACATGACCCACATCAGTTTCATCAAAAATTTCTTATGGGAATTTACATTTACAGACCCATTAATTTAGCAAGGCTTTTCACATCTGGCACTGCATTCATTGACCGCATGCACATCTGGTACCATATTCACACCTAGCACTGCATTCACAAACCACTAATGATCCTTTGTTTCTTCTAGGAATTGCTGAAAAAGAAGACTAGTCTCCGCATATGAAAGAAAAAAAAAAGTTGTCACAACTGGCAGCCAGTATAATGATCCAGTCCCAGGCCTTGGGAGGCAACCTGAACCAGGAGGATGCATCTAGAAAAGCTTCTGTGCACATAACAATCCTTTCAGGCCCACCTTATTGAGATTTACATTGATTTCTCCCTTCTCTGAACACAGATCATTTTTTCGTTTTGTGTTTTTCCAAGGTACAATGTCAGAATTAAAGGAACTCAAACATGCTTAAATCCACAGACAAAGCCAGTTTTCTTTTTCCAGCAAAAAAAAAAATTTTAATGGGATAAAATTTTGAAGGAGACAATACTGTTGCTTAAAGTAACTGTCAAACTTCTTTGCCTAAGTAACATCTAACTCCCAGGCATTATGACCGTATTTGTACTAATCTGCATACACATGACTTATTACTTAATCATTTACAGGATCATTAGATATAGTGCTAGAAAGTATCATATGGTCATAGAATCACAGTATTTTAGAGAGGGTCCTCAGAGGCTATACTGGTCCAACTTGCTACCTGTGTGACTCAGGACAAGTTACTTTGCTTCTCCAGACCCAAGATTTCTCGTGTGTAAAAGTAAAAGACAAGGGGCAATAGTGAATCCAATGACCTCTGAGATCCCTATTTTTTTTTTGAGAGTGAGTCTCTTTATCTCACCCAGACTGGAAGTGTATCAGTCATTCAAGGGCCAATTCTACCTACCAATCAGCACGAAAGCTTTGACCTGCTCTGTTTCCAAACTGGGCCTTTTTGTTCTGTTTTAGGCAACTAGTGGTTACCCTGCCCTACCCATCCCTCACCACCTAACCCTGATTGAGGTCTCATCATATTGGTACCGTTAGCTGTATTGCAGCTCAGAGCTCCCTAAGTCAAGCCATCCATCAGCCTGCCCCTCCCTAATTAAGAGGGATTATAGGCATGCACCATCACAGCCAGCTCTGAGGTCCATTCTAATTCCAAATCTATGATTCTATGATTCTCTTCTAAAAAGAATCCCTTCTCCAATATACTCTTTAAGTCGTCTTTGCTTGAATTCTTCCAGTGAGAAAGAATCTATCTCCGCAGCAGCCCTTTCTACTTTTGAACTGGTCTAGTTGTTAAGAAGTTTTTCATTCTGCACTCAACTCCATGAATGCTTCATAGGGTGGTCCCAATCCAACAGACTATAGAACCTCAATTACTCCCATTACATTTAAATCAATTTAAATTCTCCTCTTTGCTATCTGATACATTTTACTCCTGGTTCTGTGTTCTAGGGGCAAACAACACAACTTATCCCACTTCTCTGACACAATTCGTCCAACACTTGAAGGCAGCTCTCATGTCCCTTTTTCTGCCTCCCAAGTCATCTCTTCTCAAGGTTAAATACCCCCAGTTCTTTCAATTCCTCCCCATGGGACATGGTCTCAAGCTCCCTCAACATCCTGGTTGCCCTCCTCTGAACTCTATCTTAACATCAATATCCTTCCTAAATGTGGCACGGAATATAATTCTCAAGAGGTGCTCTGACCAAAAAAGGACAAAAGGATTATCATCTTTGTAGAACTGGGTTTTAGGCCTCCCCTGATGCAGTCTAAGGTTATATTTGTTTTCCATCACGCACTGTGGAGTCATACTGAACTTGCAGGCCATCAAAACCCCCAGATCTTTTTCAGTCAGACAGCTATCTAGCCGTGTCCCACCATCTCCTCAATTCATTTATATCACAAGAGTGGAGATGGAGAAATGTGATGACTTGCCCAAAGCCACACAGTTAAGTGACAGAAGAGGATTCAAACCTAAATCCAGTGACTCCAAACCTACAGTTCTTTCCCCCGTTCATCATGGCATCTCTATTGTATTGTTACTTTTTCACATGTTGGGTTTTTGCCCCATCATGATTATAAGCTCCTTAAGGATGGGTACTACATCTTCTACTTCTATATTCTCCCACAGTGCTTAACAAAATTCTGAGCTTATACTACATATTTACATATCTGCTGAATGATTCATTGGCATATCATTTGTATTCACCCCAAACACTTTCTCCACCCCGATTCTCCAAGTCACAATGCTGGTTTGGGAGAAGGAGGGAAGGAAGGAAAGAGAACAACCCAATGAATCCATCAATAAACATTTCAGGGCAGCTAGTAGTTAGAGTGTTGGGCCTGGAGTCAGGAAGACCTGAGTTCAAATCCAGCCTCAGACACTTAATAGCTGTGTTACCCTGGGCAAGTTACAACTTCTGCCCCAACTTCCTCTTTGTAAAATGGGGAACGTACTTCATAGGGTTGTTGTGTGGATCAAATGAGATAATAATTGTAGAATACTTAATACAATTGCTGGCACATAGTATGTGCTATGTAATTGTTAGCTATTCTTGTTCTTATTATTTATTACATGTCCACTACGTGCCAGGCATTATGCACTGGGGATTCAAAGACAAAAAAATAAAAAGTCTACATTCTGGGTTGGTGATAAAAGACAGGAAGTGGACAGCACACACATATATAAGTAATTGCAGAAGATGTACACAGTAAGTACAAAGTCATTTGGGTGGAGGGGGTGGTACAAGAAGTTGAGGGTATCAGGAAAGGCTTCATGTAAGAGGTGGCCTCCAGTTGTGCTTTGAAGGATGCTAGGAATCCTTAGGGTATACTTCCTACGAGGAGGACAGCCTTATATGTCCTCAATGTCAAAATAGCAGACAGGCAATGTCATGTATGGGGAACACTCAGGCTGGGACAAGAGCAAGCAGAAGAGAATGCGTAATCAGGAAAGGGAGGATAGAGCCAGATCATGAAGGGCTGTATATGTCCAACAGAGGCATTTGTATTTTATCCTAGAGGCTAGAAGGAGCCCAGGACTGATGTGGTCAGACTAACTATTTGTAAAGCTCAAGACTTGGGCAGGTATATTGAGGAAGGGTTGGAGAGGGATCATCTAAAAGCTTCAATTAGAAAAGAAAGTCAGGGGGGCAGCTAGGTGGCACAGTGGATAGAGCACCGGCCCTGGATTTAGAAGGACCTGAGTTTAAATCCGGCCTCAGACACATAACACTTAACTAGCTGTGTGACCCTAGGCAAGTCACTTAACCCCCATTGCCCAACTAAAAAAACAAAAAACAAAAAAAAAACAAAAGAAAAGAAAAGAAAGTCAGAAAAAAGAATGTTGATCAAGAAGACTTGAAAGTAATTGTGTAGGCGGTTAGGTAGGGTGGTGGATAGAACACTGGGCCTGGAATCAGGAAGACCTGAATTCAAATCTGGCCTCAGACACTTACTAGCTGTGTGACTCTGGGCAAGTTACTTAAACCAGATTGCCTCCAAAAATGAAAGAAAGAAATTGTGTAATTGCTTTCTTTTGTTTTTGTTATGACTTTATATTGTTTTCTTTACACCATTATTCCTTCTCCTGCTACTACCACTATGAAGAAAGAAATAACAAGGTCCTGACTGTTTAGATGAAAAAATAATTGGCTCTTATTAAGTGGTAATCAATGAATTCTTCTTTCTTCTAGAGACAATTTAATAGGTATAATAACAATAATATTAATGGTTAATATTTGTATAGTGCTTTAAGGTTTGCAAAGCACTTTACATATACTACTTCATTTGATTATTCAGTTTGTGAATTATACAAGGTCTCAGTCTTTCTCAAAGTTACCCTGGAACTCTTGGGGTCCCAAGACATCAGTAAGTCCAAAAGATTAATTCTACAAGTTGGAATAACCACTTCTGGGGAGGGGGGGCCTCTAATCATTCCTTTCAGATCTTTCCTTTCCCCATTAGCTCTATTCCAAGGCCCTCCTTTGGTCAGGAGTAGGTGTAACAGGGGTACTGACTATTATCAAACTGTGAGGAACTGTGGGAAATGCCCTGGGAAAGCCCCAGATTTAATTTTCTACATAGTTTAAATCCCCTCGGTTTTGGTCATTCTTTTAATTTTGATTTTCTTTCTACTTTATTAACTACTGACAGCTCTTTGGGGAACTAATTCTTTCCTGGTGTGGGGACTACAGGACTAAAAATTAGAATTGGAAGGGCTCTCAGAGGTCTTGTACTCCTCTCATTTTACCGATGAGAAAAATGAAGGTCAGAAAAACAGTCCCTATCCTCCTTGAGCCTATGTTCTGGGGGATGAAGTGAGATCAGACAGATAGTAAAAGAATTCGAGGCAGCTAGGTAGCCTACTTGAATTTGAATCCTGCCTCAGACACTAATTAGCTGTATGACCTATTGTCAAGTTATTCAACTTTTCTTAGCTCTAGTTTCTTCAACTACATAATGAGGATAATAATAACACCAGGATCAAATAAAATAATATAGGCAAAGTACTTTTCAATCCTTAAAGTGATATACATATATGTTACTAGGTATTATTACACATCCATTATTAGATATTATTATTTGAGTGCAGATCCTCTGACTCCAAAGGAAGCATTCTTTCCACTGTACCAAGTTGCCTCAGATGACAAGTTCTTAAAGTCTAAGTTAGCTGAATGTAAGTTCTGAAAAGTTATGAAGATTCTGAGGACTGGCTTAGCTAAAAACCTAATGATTCACTAAGTGAAGAACATTTTGGACATAACAACTCATTTTATAAAGTAAAACTGTCTACTAGAAGGTGGACAGAGTACTTATACTGATGGTCTTTGAAGCACTCAAGCATTGTGCGGGCTTTGGGAAGCCAATCAGAACTTGGGGACAGGGCATTTTCTTCCTTTTTTTATAGATTCCCAAAAACATAGGTACAAATTCTAAATCACTAAGCAAGAATACAACTCTATAGATTTTAGAATTTTATCTTTTCCTGGCCTTCCTTCTCATTCTAAATTAAACCAACAACATACATTCCAGGGGAAATGGGAATAATACCCTGGGAAAGCCCCAGATTTTATTTCCTACCTAGTTTAAATCCCCTCAGTTTTGGTTATTCTTTTGATTTTGAGTAAGGAAAAATGGTAATGGTCTATGAGTAAGGAAAGAGTAAGGAAAAATGGTAACAGGCTATGAGACTGTGAATTCCTTGAAAGTAGGGGCTAATTTTTTTTTCTTTCTTTTCAACCCCAGGACTTAGAATGTTGGGCAGCTAGATGGTGCAGTAGATAGAGCACTGGGCCTGGAATCATGAAGACCTGAATTCAAATCCAGCTTCAGACACTTACTAGCTATGTGACCCTAAGGCAAGTCACTGAGTCCCTATTTGCCTTAGTTCCTCATCTGTAAAATGGGGAGAAGCTGGGGAAGGAAATAGCAAACCACTCCACTATCTTTACCGAGAAAACCCCATGGACAAAGTTCATGGGGTCATGTAGAGTCAGACATGACTGAACAACACAGCACATTGCCTGGCACATCTTAGGTGCTTGATAAATGCTTGTTGACTTGCACATAGGGATAAACAGGTCACTGTTCTAGTCCGGGTCTGACTCAGGTCAGTCCTGTGGTTGTTTAGGTTTGCTATTGGAACAAAATGAGGCTTGTGGGTTATTCAGCAGTTAACAAAAAGAGATTTCCTTAGACATAGCCAGAAAAGGACATTCAACAAAGATAGGGGCAGCTAGATGGCACAGTGGATAGAGCATTGGCCCTGGATTCAGGAGGACCCGAGTTCAAATGTGGCCTTAGACATATACCACTTACTAGCTGTGTGACCCTGGGCAAGTCACTTAACCCCATTGCCTAGCCAAAAAACAAAAAAACAAAAACAAAAAAAAAAACAAGGATAAGTATTGAGGTTGTCTACAGTTGAATCAGCTGAGCCAAGCTCCCTTGCCTGAGTTACCCATATTATTCTGTCAGATGAGCTTGAGAGAGCCTAGAGTTCCTTTCTGGTTTTGTACTTAAGTGATGATGAAACAATCCCATTCTGTCCTGCATCCTCTGACAACCATCCCCTTTGTAATTCCTGCTCTTTCATTTATTTTCAATCTCTCCCTGTCTACAGGCTCATTTTCTACTGCCTGCAAACATACTTATGTTTCCCACCCCCATCCCCATTCCCATCCCCATCCTCACTTGCTCCTTCCCTCCCTGCTAGCTATTATCTGATATCTCTTCTGCCCTTTGTAGCTAAACTCTTTAAAAAAAAAAAAGCCATCTACAAAAGGTGCTTTCACTTTCTCTCCTCTCAGTCTCTTTTTGACCCCTTACTATCTGGCTTCTAACCTTACATTCCACCAAACTGCTCCCTCCAGAGTTGCTAATGATCTCGATTGCCAGTTTGAATGGGCTTTTCTCAGTCCTCATTCTCCTTGACCTCTCTGCAGCCTTTGACACTGTTGATCACTCTCTGCTCCTTGATACTCTCTTCTCTCCAGGTTTTTGGGATACCACTCTCTCCTGGCTGTCCTCCCACCTATCTGAATGTTGCTGAATGTTCATTCTGAGCATGCCCTCTAATCATAGGTGTTCCTCAGGGTAGTGTCCTAGACCCTCTTCTCTTCTCCCTCTATAATTCTTCACTTAGTAATCTCATCAGCTCCCGTGGATTTAACTACTATATCTTTGCTGATGATTCTCACATTACTTATCCTGCCCCACACTCTCTGCTGACCTCCAATCTCACATCTCAAAATGTCTTTCAGATATCTCAAACTATATATCCAGTAGACACTTAAACAGAACACATCCCAAACTGAACTCATTATCTTTCCCCATTAAACCTTCCCTACCTCCTACTTTCCCCATCACAGTAGAGGGCCATACCATCCACCTGGTTGCTTAGGCTTGCAACCTAGTAGTTATCTTCAATTCTTCATTATATCTCACTCCCATCCCTCTAAACAGATTGTTTAGGCAACAATCTGTTGCCTAAACCTATGGATTTCTCCTTTGTGACATCTCTCCAATACATCCCCTTCTCTCTTCTAACACTGCCACCACTCTAGTGTCCTAAACACCTCACCTGAACCTAATAGCCTCCTGGTGGGTCTACCAGTCAGCTAGGTGGTGCCTGGAATAAGGAAGACCTGAGTTCTTATGTGAACTCAAACATTGACTAGCTGGGTGACCCTGGGCAAGTCACTTAACTCTGCTTGCCTCAGTTTTCTCATCTGTAAAATGAGCTAGAGAAGGAAATGGCAAACCACTCCAGTGCCTCTGCCAAGAAAACCTCAAATAGGGTGATGAAGAATTGGACATGACTGAAATGACTGAAAGGTGAGTCTGTCTACCTCCAGTCTCTCCCTACTCCAATCCAAACTCCATTCCTAAAGCAAAGGTTCAACTAGGTCACCCCCCCCAATAAACTCCAGTGATTCCTATTGGCTCCAGGACCAAATACAAAATGCTGTGTTTGGCATTCAAAGGCCTTCATAACCTAGCCCCCTCCTACCCTTCTAGTCTTCTTACTCCTTAATCCCCACCAAGTACTCTTGGACCCAGTGACCTGGATGTCTTTGATGCTTCTTGAACAAAACCCTTCACCTCTTGGTTGTAGGCATTTTCTCTAGCTGTTCCACAGGCCAGGAATGCTCTCTTCTGCTCAGCTCCACCTACTGACTTGCCTAGCTTCATTTAAGTCTAAACTAAAATCCCAACTTTTACTGGCAGCCTTCCCCAAACTCCCTTGATTCAATTACCTTTCCTCTGGTCATTATTTCCTAATTATCCTATACATGGTTTGCACTGTATATATTTGTTTGCATGTTGTTTACCCCATTAGATTGTAAGCTCCTAGAGGACAGGGAATGTATTTTGCCTCTTTTTGTATCCCCAGCCTTTAGCACAGTGCCTGGCACATAGGTGATTAATAAATATTTGTTGACTGATTTCAACAGCCTGAGTCTTTAATCCCCTGAGTCTTGTAAATGATCTCAATCCTTTTCAAAGAAAACCTATTCTAGCTAGCCTGGCGGCAGGAGTTAGGATATTGCTCCTATCACAGGGATATATAGTGCATCTACAGAGGATAGAGTACTAGACCTGGAGTCAGGAAGACCTGAGTTCTTATTTGGCCTCAGACACTTACTAGCTGTGTGACCCTAGGGAAGATACTTAATCCTGTTTGCCTCAGTTTCCTCATCTGTAAGATGAGCTGAAGAAGGAAATAGTACAGCATTCCAGTATCTTTTCCAAGAAAACTCCAAATAGGATCACAAAGAGTTGTACAGGACTGAAAAATGACTGAACAATAACATAGTAATGCATTTAGAGCTGGAATGGACCCCAGAGGTCACCTAATCAAATCCCCATCATTTTAGGAATGAGGAAAGTGAGGACTACATAAATAGACTTGGCCAAAGTTACATAGGTAGTAAGCTTCAGAGACAACATTTGAACCAGGTCTTCTGACTGTGAGCTCCAGTTTTTTCCCATTTTCCTTTTTTGAGGATTCTTAAATTGAATTAAGTGGAATAATCATAAGACAGAATATGTCGGCTTTTCATGTAAGATAGAAACAAAACATATCACAGAAATAGGAACTGAGGTTGACTGTGTGGTATCAAGATGTTTAAAAGTCTAACTATTGTAAACTAGCACTGAAACCCAAGTAGAAGAGAGAAAGTATAAGGATCTAAACTAAAGGTCTTCCCTCCCCACCCCACCCCACCCTACCCCTATTACTTATCCTATTCTCTACTTTGAATAATCTTATTTATAGAGTATAAAGCTGCAGGAGTGGGAAAATTCACATAAAATGTTTGCATTTGAGAAAGGTGGGAGGAAATCCTGAATTTAGAACTATCTGTTTTTTGAATGATTCTTCTCATCTTTCTTCTTTAACTTGTAAAAAAAAAAAAAAAAGCCAAATTACTCTTTGTAAGGGTCAATTTCTCTCTCCTAGTCTTACAAGCCTGTCCTTGTCTACCCTTTGTTTTTTTTTAAAGAAAGTAAATGATCTTTCGTAACTTGATCGATAAAAAGCAAAAGCTGACTCAAGAAGGGTGTGTGTTTGGTAAAATGTAAATTAAAGCTCTATGCTGAGGAAAGAGGAAGCCTACCAAAGATAAGTCTTAAAGGATCAGGTTTAGATATGTGGCTGAAGATAGCTAGCAGGACCAGAAGGGAGAAGAAGCAGAAAGAACCAAACCCAGAGCACTTCCTGAGATCCCACAGAACTTCGTGATTGACAGGCAGCCCAAGGAAAGGGTAAGAAA
This sequence comes from Vombatus ursinus, assembly GCF_900497805.2. Lineage (NCBI taxonomy): Eukaryota > Metazoa > Chordata > Mammalia > Diprotodontia > Vombatidae > Vombatus > Vombatus ursinus. The sequence continues at coordinate 35,257,287 of NW_020954550.1, forward strand.
ATGACTAAAACAGACTAGAGAATGGAACTAATAAGTCTCATTTCTGTAACACGGTAAAGGTTATAAAGTTTTCTCCTCACTACAACCCTGTTAGATGGTATTCCCATTTTACAGAAGAGGAACCAGAAGCTTAGAGAGGGGAAATGACTTGCCATATACCTGGAAAACCTATGTCCAAATCTAATACTTTTTCCCATTAAAAAATATCCTTTATTATCCTTATGGGGTGAAAGACAAGAAATTTTTGGAGATTATCTTGTCCAGCGCCCTCAGTTTACAAATGAGGAAAATGAGGCCCCAATAAAGTGTCTTGCCCTAGGTCACACAGGTATTCATCGGAAACAAGTCTTTTGACTCCAAAAACAGCACTGTATGTTTTGATGGATTTGGTATTAGATACCTCGAGTTCTGGGTTATATATACATACAACATATGTATGTACATATCCATGTATGTATCTATGACCCAGAACTCAAGAATATACATATATATGTGTATATAATTTGTTTATTTATAGAGTTGGCCTTCTGTAGTATTTTTGGAGTTTACAGAACAATTAAGTGGTCCTAAATATAAATTAGACCGTCCCTTTATTTAAATACAGTTTATTTGGTAATTTGAAATACACAGTACTAAGAGCCTCATTCTACAATCAAAAGGTTAATGTTTCACTGAGGTCTGGTTATTATTAAGTCACCTCTTCTAGGACCACAATGATTTGGATCATAGATATAGAACTAAGGGAAACTCAACTCTTGCTTTACAAAGGAGGAAACTGAGGCCCAGGGATGTTAAGTGATTTTACCCAAGATCACACAGGTAGTAAACGAGAGAGGTTGGATTTGAACAGTCTTTCAATCTTCTGACTGAAAGTCTATCTGCACCCTAGTTAATGGTTAGTTCCTTCTAGTAAATAAAGACAAGCATGGACCACTTTGAAAGATATAAGTTAAAGTTATTACATAGTGAAAAAGGAATAGCTATTACCTATAGAAAAGGAAAAGATGCACTTAGGAGAGATTTGAAGTTTCATGTACAGTCCTTGTTCTGTTCTGTTTTGTATATAGAAATGTTCATTTTGGTTTGGTGTTTGTTAAGTTTAGAATATAGTTGTTTTTTTTTAATAAATAGTTAATACCTTATAGAAAGAGAATCCACTTCTCAGCAGCAGAAAACCTAGAAAGCAAAGGAGGGAAGGTACAACAAGCCTTAGCTAATTTTCAAAATTTGCAGCGCAGAATACTAGAAGGAGAAATAAAAAGAGTAATGATATGGGCACCTTTATTCGAGTTTCATAAGTATTCTCACACTCCTTTCTTCCTGACACTTTTCTCCTGATACCTCATCTTAGTATCTGAATTTTAAACTAGGCCTAAGGATCCCAAGTAGAATTTATTTTAATCCCTGTAAATGTAGCTGGAACCCAAAACTGAACTTGTAGGATGTTCTCCTTTGATCAAACTTAAATTCCTGTTTCAATGAAGGAGAAGAGCAAAGATTTACAAAATAATAAAAGTGATTTGATTAACCTGAATTCTAATCCTGGCTCTTCCTCTAGAATTCTAAAATCTTAATACTGGAAAGCACCTTAGAGATAACACATAATTTAATCTTTTCATTTGATACCATAAGGAGATTGTAGCTTCGAGACTTAACCTCCTGTGCCTTTTTTCTCATCACTGATAAACATTTCTTGAACATCTGTTGACTCATACATACTGCTGAGCTCATACTGCTGAATGATAGGCAGGAAGTAGAAGCATAATGTCTAAGACACCCCCCTCCCCTCAATGCAGTGAACAGACAAGGCTAACATACATCAAATGGTTTGTGAACCACCAACTGAAGACACCAAATGCCTATGGGCTAAATTACATGGTACAGATTTTAAGTACTATAACAGTAATGGAGATAGATGAGAGATGATAGACCTCTTAGGGAATGATATAGATTTTCAGACATGACTAATGTGTGCATTTGTTTTGCTTGACCAGATTTATTCATTATAATGAATGACATTTATTTGGAAGTTGGGAAGGGGAGCAGTAAAGGGCTACTGATAGAGATAAAAAAGAGGAAGGAAGGAAGGAAGGAAGGAAGGAAGGAAGGAAGGAAGGAAGG
>NW_020954550.1:35259417-35266769 GCF_900497805.2 Vombatus ursinus
GAAGGAAGGAAGGAAGGAAGGAAGGAAGGAAGGAAGGAAGGAAGGAAAGATGAATGGAAGTGGTCCTAAGTTTAAGTTATGTAGAACAGAATATCATCAGATATTGTACTTACCCAGAATGAGGGATATTGTCAGAATAGCAATCAGTGTGAGGAATGAGTTAAAGATCATTAAGAGGCTTTAAGCCTGGGTAACAAAGAGAATGATAGAGCCAATATGATATGATGAATGATAATGCTTTAGGGCATGTGGAATTTGAGGCTCAGATAAAATATTCAAGTGCAAATATCCCTTAAATTGGAGCCTGGCATATGGGAATCAGAGTGAAGTGGAATAGAGACAAAGATCTGGAAGTTATCAGTACAATGGGCCAGTACCTGGCCACAGCCAGGCCAGGCCATATGAGTTAAGATTTTGTTGTTGTTCTTCATTCATGTCTGACTCTTAGTGACCCCATTTGGAATTTTCTTGGCAGAGATACTGAAGTGGTTTGCCATTTCCTTCTTCAGATCATTTTACAAATGAGGAAGATGGGGCAAACAGCATTCAGTGACTTGCCCAGGGTCATACCTCTAGAAAGTATCTGAGGCCAGATTTGAACTCAGGAAGATGTCTTCTTGACTCCAGGCCCAGGACTCTATCCATTTCACCACCTAACTGTCCTTCATCAGTTAAAAAGGGCTACGTAAACCTTGAGAAAGAATGGACTCTGTAATGAGCCCTTACAATTCAGCTTCCAACTTCATCATTCCACTAAAACTGCTCTCTACAAAGTTACTCATGATCTCTTAGTTGCCAAATCCAGCGGTCTTTTCTTTTTTTTTTGTTTTTTTTTTGTTTTGTTTTTGTTTTAGGCAATTGGGGTTAAGTGACTTGCCCAGGGTCACACAGCTAGTAAGTGTCAAGTGTTTGGTCTGAGGCTGGATTTGAACTCAGGTCCTTCAGGTGACTTCAGGGCCAGTGCTCTATCCACTGCACCACCTAGCTGCCCCTCCAACAGTCTTTTCTTAATCCTCATTCCCCTTGACCTCTCTGCAACCTTTGACACTATTGATCACTCTCTGTTTCTTGATACTCTCTTCTCTCTTGGTTTTTGGGATACCAACCTCTATAGGTTCTCCTACCTGTCAAACTACTACTCCTTTTCTGTCTCTTTTGATGGATCTTCATCCAAATCAAGTCTTTTAAGCATAGATGTCCCTCAGGGTACCGTCCTGGGTCTTTTCCTCTTCTCTATCTATATTACTTCACTTGGTCATCTCATCAGTTCCCATGGATTTAATTACCATATCTGTTTTTATTTTATTTTATTTTATTTATTTATTTGTTTTTAGTTTTCAATGTTCATTTCTATAAGATTTTGAGTTCTAAATTTTCTCCCCCTCCCTCCATTCCCACCTCCTCAAAGACTGCATTACCATCTCTTTGCTGATGATTCTCAAATCTATCAAGTTCTTTCAAATCCTGCCCTAATCTCTCAGCTGACCTTCAATCACTCATCTCCAACTACCTTCCAACCATCTTAAACTGGATGCCTGGTAGGTATCTTAAACTCAACATGTCCAAAACAGAATTCATTAATTTTCCTCCTAAATCCCTCTCCCCACCTTCCCTATTACTATAGAGAGCAACATGATCCTCCCATTCATTCCCTCAGAATCTCAACCTAATTGTCCTCCTGGATTTCTCACTATCTCTCACCCGCCATATCTAATCTGTCACCAAGGACTGCTGATTTCAGCTTTGCAATGTCTCTCCAATATGCCCCCTTTTTTCCTCTGACATTGCCAACACTCTAATGCAGGCCTTCATCACCTCAGGCCTAGACTATTGTAACATTCTGCTAGTGAGTCTGCCTGCTTCAAGTCTCTCCCTACTCCTATCCATCCTCTATTCAGCCACCAAAGTCACTTTCCTAAAGCTCAGGTCTGATCATGTCACTACCCTACTCAATATACTCAGTGGCTCCATATAGCCTCCAGGACCAAATATAAAATGCTCTCTTTGGCATTCAAAGCCCTTCAAAACCAACCCACACCTTTCCAGTCTTCTTACACCTTAACCCCCACCAGGTATCCTTTATTCCTAGCTATATCATGAACAAGACACTCTATTTCGCTGCTCTAGGCATTCCTGTCTGTTCCCCATGCCTAGAACTTTTCATCCTCATCTCTGCCTATTGACTTAGGCTTTCTTTAAGTCTCAACTAAAACTTCATCTTCTACAGAAAGCCTTCCTCACTCTCTCTTGATTCTAGTGCCTTTCCTCTTTTAATTATTCTCCATTTTTCCTGTATATAGCTTGGTTGTACAAATTTGTCTGCTTGGTGTGTCCCCCATTCGACTGTAACTTCCTTGAGGGCAAGGACTGTCTTTTGTGTCTTTTTGTATTCCCAGCACTTCCTCAGTGCCTAGCGTATAGTAAGTGCTTAATCAATGTTCATTGACAAATTAACTGTAAGAGAGAGTCAAGAGAGAAGAATCAGGGGAAAAACATAGAGCCTTAGGGATGGCCCACACAGAGTTCAGGAATGAGAATAGAAAGAAACAGAAAAGAAGAGGAGAAATGATAGAAGAACATGGATAACAAAGTATAGAAAGAAGAGTTTGAAAAAGCAAATAGTAACTGAGTATTAAATGCAATAGAGAAATCAATAAGAGTGAAAATTGAGAAAAGGCCTTTGGATTTGCCAATAAAACATTTAAAAAATAGAAGCATTAATACTTTTCTTACTCTGATATTCCAGGGTTGTTATAAAGTTAAAATTCAATAATATTGAGTAAGAGCTCTCAGAAAAGTGCAAAAACCCTCTCAATGTATAAACTAGTATAATTATTCATGTTAGCAAACAATATTAGTATAAGTTATACTAAAAATATATCAGAATTATGGAGAACTTCAACCTCTACTGAAAGGTCAAAATATTAAACTGGCCACTAACTTTCATATGACTTAAATAAAAGATGTTTGACAAAAATTATTGCAGATTTTATCAATTTCCATTCACTAAGTAAAATTGGGAGCTAGGTGGTATAGTAGATAGAGCACCAGGCCTGGAGTCAGGAAGATCTAAGTTCAAATCCGGCCTCAGACACTTGCTAGCTGTGTGACCCTAGGCAAGTCACTTAACTCTGTTTGCCTCAGTTTTCACATCTGTAAAATGATCTGAAGAAGGAAATGGCAAACCATTCCAGTATTTTTGCCAAGAAAACCCTAAATAGGGTCATGAAAAATCGGACACAACTGAATGACAACAACAAAGTAAATTTGAGTGTGATACAAACCCCAAAGCAATGAATTCTGTTGTAATGATGACTGTTTTCCTAACATCTTTTCTTTTTTAAAAAAATGTTTCATTGATACTCTTTTTAAAAGAGGTCTGTCAAGTGCCATTGACTCCCCATTCATGTACAACTGAGCACTTTTATAAATAACAACAAATTGGCTATATCTGACAATGCAGTCCTCACTCTGTACCTATATAGTCTATTACTCCTCTGCTAAAAAGCTGGAGGCTTGCTTCACCATCAGTTCTCTAAAGTCAAATTGGTAATTACATTGATCAGAGTTCTGAAGTCCTTCACCGTTTTGCATTATTCTGGTCATAGCATAAATTGTTGTCTTGGTTCTGCTTGCTTTCCTCTGCATCAATTCATACAAGTCTTCCCAAGTTTCTCTTAATTCTTCACATTTGTCACGTTTTATGGTTCCCCACTAGTTCATATGCCACAATTTGTTCAACCATTTCCCAGGTGATGGACAAACACTTTCTTTCCAGTTCTTTATTACTGCCAAAAGTGACTCTATAAGTTTTTTTTGTGTTTGGGGCCTTTCTTTCCTGACTTTAACCTCCTTGGAGTATGTATATTCCTGATATGATATCTTTGATTGGAGGGTACTTTGGATAGAGTATTATACTTGGTCAGGAAAACCTGGTTTTGATTCTTGACACATACTGGGTTATGTGACAAGCAAGTCAGTGGGCTTCTCAGTGCCCCTAAATAACTCTATGAGTTTATAAATTACTGACATTGTTATAGGGAGTTTCCTTAATGGAAGTTATACCAAGTGAGATCATAAGTCCAGGCCAATAAAAGAAAAAGAAAGTTCATTTGGGATACTCATATCAGTTCTCCAACTCCACATTTCCTGAAACCCAACTTCTGTCTTGATAATATCCCAATAACCAAAAGGGTGATAGAGTCATTCTATGCACTGTGAAGCACCTTTCTCTCCCAACTACCAGGACCCTGAAATACTCACTAGGCCCAACAATTAGTCTTTGGACTCTCCTGTTCTTCAGTATTCAGTTCTTTGTACTCTTAAGGCTGTACGTAAAATCTGACCATCTTTTTATTCCCCAAACTGAAATGTTTCATGTGATTTTATCTATTCTCTAACCTATGAACATTTGCATATATTCATAGCCATTTCTTCTTAAAAGTTTCATAACGCTGGTTTTAAAAGTTCCATCAGAGAGAAAATTGATAATGTCCTTAGCTATTAAACATTGAGGTTCCTTATTTTTCTGCTTGAACTCTGTCCTTGAGTGGAATCCAGATACAATCAACACCTGGCCATCTACATGTGGATTATGTATCTTGTGGATTATCTATGGGGGGAAAAAATTGTTTTTCAAGGCCACTTAATACTTTTGGGGCTGCCTCCCTCTATCCAGTCAAAAGTTGTTGGTGTTCTGGAAATACTGACTCATTTTAACATTAGCCTAAGCAAAGTGTAATTTGGAAGGAAACTGTACTTGAGGCTGGGGAAGGTGGGAGGTGAGAGTGAATGAATACATTAGAAAGTCCAACTTTTTTTTTTTACATCATTCCCTGTTTTGAAATATCTAGGCCACTGCTGTCTCCCATTAAGAAGAATAATCCAATTTTTTTTTCTGTACCATGAAAATAAAGCTTCATCTCACTTAAATACTACCACTTTTCTCTACCTTCTCCATTTTATTTCTTACTTCATTATCCTATTGAAAGAATAATGTCCTTATTAATAAGCACAAATTTAGGTGACAATTTCACAATTTTCCTATTCATTTAGTCAATGCAGACAGTAAAAACCAGAACATCTTTGTGGATTCTTGGACCTGGATTGTTGCACTTTATCAGCTGCATTGCTAATCTAAGAAGCAACAGAGTTCTTCTCTTTGTGTATTGTTGCTGTTCGGATAGTTCAGTTGTCTCTGACTCTCCATGACCCCATTTGGGGTTTTGTTGGCAAAGATAATGGAGTGGTCTGCCATTTCCTTCTCCAGTTCACATTACAGATGAGGAAACTGAGGCAAACAGGGTTAAAGGGACTTGCCTAGGGCCACACAGCTAGTAAATAGCTGAGGCCTGATCTGAACTCAGAAGATGAGTCTTCCTGACTCCAGACCCCACATTCTACCCACTGCTTTATTTTTTAGCATAATCTGGCTTCAGAAATATATGCTACCAGTCAGTCAATCAACACAAAGTGAGCTGAGAGAACAATTACTTTATAAAGATATGTGTGACCCTGAATGGGTCTCAGTTTCCTTGTCTATAATATTGAAGGGTTGGATTAGATCATCTCTAAGGTCTTCAAGCTTTAAATATATGATCTATACTCTAAGGCAATTATACAAATTATGTAGCAATCTTTCTCTCTTTTTCTCAGAACGGAGGACTATGAGTGTGAAATATTACATAATGCTACTGGATATCATTGATATGTTGCTTGGGTTTGCTGATCTGATTTTTTTCCCTAAGCAAAAATAATGTAAAAATACAAAGTTATCAATAAAAAAGAAAAAATGAAAAAAAAAGTAATAATCCGTTCCAGAGAGCCAGGATTTACCCTTATCTCCAACCCTATAGATGTCTATAGCCAGATTAACCTATTTACTATCGCCTTAAAGTTATTATTTATTCTCATTTGCAAGACCACCAACTTCCTTCTTACCCTTTAACTCTGGACCTATTTGGAATTAACCCCAGGAATAAGAATAGGAGATTCTTTACTCCGGGACCCCACTGATCTTGATTGATGACTGCCTCAGTAATCCACTAGGCCTGGACCCACCAATGTGAGTGATTTTTAAAAAATATTAGTGAATATTTGTTAGCAAAAATTTTCCAGTTTTGCTTCCCTGTATACTCTAAACTGAAACTTTATAGGAAGGCTATAGAGAGAGGAAACTGACTGACCTTGAAGTCAGGAAACCACGGGTTGAAGTTTTGCTCCTGACACAAGATTATATGACCCTAGGTAAGTCACTTAACTTTTCAGTTACCCAAGTTAGGTGACTTACCTAGGGTCACATTATCTTCTGTCAGGAACAAGACTTCTAAGTCTCTGACTCTCTAAGACTATAGGTTGCAGAACATTGCTGATTTTCTTTGATAGAGGAAGGTTCCTCCCTAAGAGTACACTACACCAGTGAAATCACAGGGAAAAAAACAAAGCAAAATTGCACCTGAGTCACTCTGATACAGAGTACTTGGATAGAATTCTGCTTGTATATAAAGGAAACCTTTTGATTGAGGCAAAAGTTACCCTAGTTTCAAGATCTCCTTGTCATCAATATCTCAGGTCTGCCGTCCTGACAACTTTCTTGTTTCATGACCCCTACTTGAGTTGAATTTTAATACAACAACAACAACAATAATAATAAATAGTAATTTAAGTTGTGTTTTTTTTAATTCCCCACTGTAACCCTGTGAGGTAGTTAACACAGTATTATTCCCTTTTTATGGATAAGCAAACTGAGACATAGAGAATTAAAGTGTGAACTCATATTTCTGAAGTGAATCATATAGTAAGTAAAAAGTAAAAAGGGCAAGGCAAATCTAAATAGTTTAATACCAAGACCACAGTGCTTCCCTTCAATCCCTGACAGTCCACCTGGCTTCTATAGCTCCCCTCTTTTTTTATTGATAACTTTTTTTACATCACATTCATTGCTGAATATGTATCCCCCTTCCCCTGAGGCCACCCAGTGAGCCATCCTTTGTAATAAAGAAAAGGTGGGGGGAAGGAGGGAAGGAGGAAGGAGAGAGAGACAGAGAGAGACAGAGAGACAAAGAGACAGACAGAGAGACAGAGAGCACAGAGAGAGACAGAGAGAGAGAGAGACAGAGAGAGAAGCAGTTCAACCAAGTCAAACAAGGCATTAGCCAAGACTGACAGTATATGTAATATTCTAATCAGGTATTTATTAAGTGCCCACTAGAGGTAGGTGCTGTGCTATATTCCACACTCAGTAGTTCCCTACTTTTGTAAATAAGGGAGGGCATACAGTTTCTTAAGTCCTTTCCATACACACACACACACACACACACACACACACACACACACACACACACACACACACA
>NW_020954550.1:35266779-35297317 GCF_900497805.2 Vombatus ursinus
ACACACACACACACACACACACACACACACACACACACACACACACAACCTAACCCACTTCAAGACTTCTTCCTTGTTTTCATTCCTTAATTTTCTAGGTCCTAACTTACTAACCAATCTCTAGAGCTCACCTCTACAAGATGTCAAACACCTGGCATTAGCACCTAGTCAGCTTCTGTGGCATCTTTATTTTAAAATGTTTTCATCTCATCTTAATTTTAAAGGAATCAGGAACACAAAATTAGCAGTTTCTTTACAATGAGATAAGATCAAAGGACCTAGGGAGCCATAGTCCAACGCCTTCATTTTATAGATCAGGTAACTGAAACCCAGAGAAGTTAGGTGATTCGCTCAGTGTCACATAGCTTGTAAGTGATTGAGGCAGGATTTGAACTCGGGTCTTTCTGACTCCAAATTCAATACTCTATCACTACACTCTGCTGTTAATACATTTTAATCCACAGTTATATTCATTTGAAAAATAGGTAATAGGTAGTGCTAATTCATTCACTAGCAGTTCCCAAATGCTTTCCTCACCTCACCCTCTCAGAATCTTTATCTTCCTTAAAGGTTTAGCTCATATGTCACCTCCTCTTGTGAAGCTAATGGCTTTAGAAGCCACTGCACTTCCCAGTTAATTCTTTCTTCCTTTTCAAATCATCATTGTCTTTGCTTAAATTGTATACATGTTCTATCTCTTTATCCCTCCTTCACAGCCACCAAGTGGAATATAAACTCCTCAAACATTTTTGTTGTTGGATTCCCATTGCCTACCACTGACCCTATGCAGCCAGGAGTCAATAAGTATGAATAATTAATTTCATGATGTGGTTGAGTTACTCCAATTCTCACTATTCAAAGTTGTAAATATATATAACATGGTAATTAATTCAGTCCAATGGAAATATGCAATGAAAATTTCTAAAATTAAGATTTTTATCTAATTAATAGAATGATAAGAAAAAATTATTACAAAATAATAGAGAAATTATAGAAAATAAAATTTTAAAAATTAAAATATTACTCAATATCATACCTAAAGATAAGTCTACCTTGTTTAAAATTAATATTGTTTAAAATATTTAAGAAGAGTAGATAGAAATCTGTCCTCAGATACTTACTAGCTGTGTGACCCTGGGCAAGTCCCTTAATTCTGCCTCAGTTTCCTTATCTGTAAAACGAGCTGAAGAAGGAAATGCCAAACAGCTCCAGGATCTTTGTCAAGCAAACCCAAAAATGAGATCGTGGACAGTCAGGCGTTACTGAAATGACTGAACAACAACAAGAAGACCTGGGCAAGTTACTTAATTCTTTTGCCTCAGTTTCCTCATCTGTAAAATGAGCTGGAAGAGGAAATGGCAAACCATTCCAGTGTATTTGCCAAGAAAATCTGAAATGGGGTCACAAAGAGTTGGACACAACTGAAAAAATGGCTGAACAGAGAGAACTGTCTCCTCTTTGAATCTTCATATGGAACACATAGAACTTTATCCAGATCTTGGGGAATTTGCATGTTCAAATTCTCACAAAATGTACCAAATGTAATTGGACGACCTGTGGCATTATCTCAAATCAGTAATACTTTTAAGGAGATATTGTTGTCCTGGTGATATTTTCCAACAGTTGAGCAAAAGATAACTTAAAAGCCAGACTTCAAAAACAATTTTAAGAACCCATGGTTTCTTATTTGACCATGAAGAGCTAGAAGTGGGAGTACAAAGATTTTCGAACAGATAAACACTAGTTTTAGTTTAAAATCTTCTTCATCAACTCTCAATAAAATGTTAGGCAATCCTGAAACACTTTAAATGAAGGTTGAATTTTTTCTTTCTTAGAAATGTAAGTTCTAGAAAACATCCTTTTCAAGAACAAGCCAATTTCATCCACATTAAAATTTTGTTGATCAGCATATCCACCTTCTTCAATTATTTACTTCCAAACATCAATCTCTCTTGATTTTAACATTATTCAATTGAACTCAGTTTTTAATGTGATGGAATCTATCAAGCTTGCAGAAAAATTTCTCCACTATCCATTACATTTCCATTTTCTTTGGAAACAAACTTAAATAAATAAATAAATGTGAAACTTTAAGTATCTTGAATAAACTTGATGCTAAGAGGAATGCATTTTTTATTGCAGTCTTCAATCCACACAACTTTATTTCTATCATTGTGACATTTCTATTCCTTGTAGTCTGCAAACATGAAAAGTTGATGCAATTTACCTTTTTCTTTTATTTCTCCTACATGGTTTATAATAATCTGTACCATAGATTTAAGCATTCCTACATATGGTCCTGTTTTAGATGTACTGGAACCACATTCATGCCATTCAATTATATTAAATTTTTGTTCTAATGCAACAACAAGCCTCTTTTCTTTTCTTTCTTTGTTTCTTTGTTCTTTCTTTTTTTTTTATTTTGGCTTTGGCAGTGTTTCCATTTGAAGTATTATTCTTTTTGTCCATTTTGGTAAGGGCTCTTTAAAAAAAGATACAACTCTTGGTAATATGGTTTATAGCAGCACAGCACATCCACATGTAATAATAGGCAAATGCAAATTGATGATATAAAACCCTCAACTAGCCGGCATTCAGTCACATAAGTAGTTGGATTTTGGCTCTCATTAAATATGACCTTATATCATTTTGTAATTCACATTAAATCAAATTTTGCATTATTCAAACTCATTAATCATGACCTAACTATATATGGTAAACACTTGGTAAAATGCTTGTTGAATTCCACTTAGAAATTAATAAGCTTTTTCTACAGGTGCTCTTCTTAAGCAAACAACCAAAACTGAGCTAAAAACCTGCTTCTTGAGAATAAACTATTAGTAGTTTGGTCCCTCTTGACAAACTGAATTATTATGAGGGGTGAAGATGGCAATCTATACCTAAGATGGCAATCACACATTAAGCTACATGTTCAAAATATCACCTGCCTTTTTAGAAAAACAAAATACTAGAGCAAATAGGCAAATTTGGTCAGTAGCAGGAATTGACATTTGGCCACTGGAATCAAAGATCCCATTAAGCCCAAATATGGTTGTTCTATCCCATTTGTAGATAAGTCTTCCAGTGCTAATGAATAAGTAAAAAAAAGGAAACCTCTTATTGGACCATTTTGTTCATTTTTGTGAGGAAAATAACAAAATCAAGACAAAAAAATATGGAAGTCATAGAAAACAATAACACAGACAGTGAAGGCATGCCTCAAAAGAATATATCAGTGAGATCAATCAGTAATTTTTTTAGAAATATGAAATCATGAATTTATTACATACTTTTAAAAATGTATATTAAGTTTAACATGAGAGTACAACATTCCATTTCTCATCTGTGTCCCTTTCTGTGTGTTTTTGAATGCTTCATTGATGGGTGTCTTTTTTTTTACTCTTTTCATTTATCCTCCTGTCTTCCCCATAAAAATAAAAATATTCCCTTGAAGCAAATGAGAATAGTTAAACAAAATAGATCTGTGTTGTCTTGGTCTTGTCTGAAAATGTATGGTATGTCTCATTCTGTACCTATAGTCCATCACTTCTCCACCAAGAGGTAGGAGTCATGCTTGTTCGCTTCATTGATCGTTGATCTTTTAAAATTGTTTTCATTCATAATGTTGAGACCATTGTGCAAACAGTTTTCTTAGAGATTTTGTGCATCAGTCCGTACAAGCCTTCCAAAGTTTCTGTATCTATTCCTTCCCTGCTAGCTATAAGGAAGCACCCAAGTCTCCTCCTCCTCCTCTCTGTGGTCAGCCTTACTGGTCTACTTGCTGCTCCTCACACATAATACTCTATCTACTATTTCCTTTACCCTGGCTTTCCCCCATGTCTGGAATGGTCTCCCTCTTCACCCGCAACTCTCAGAATCTCTGGCTTCCTTCAAATCTTAGTTCAAATCTTACTTTCTACAAGAGGCCTTTCTCAGTTTCTAGCTGCTAGTGTTTTCTCCTCTAAGGTTATCTTATATCTGCTCTGTCTTGTATGGACTTATTTCTGTGTATGTTGTCTTGCCCGCTAGAATGTAAGCTCCTTAAGAGCAGGAATTGTTTTTGCTTTTGCTTTGTATCCCCAAGACGTAATAGGTGCTTCATCAATGCTTTTTGATAAATTTACTGATAGAAAAAATGGAGGCAACTATGGTAGCTTTTTCTAAGAATTTGGTTGAAAAAAGGAGAGATATGATGATAGCTTGAGGGGATGTTAGTGTCTAGCAAAGGTTTTGGGGGGTTTTTTTTGCTGTTTTTTGTTTGTTTGTTTGTTTTTAAGGATAAGGGGGACTTGGTATATTTGCAAGCAACAGGGAAGCAACCAGTAAAAAAGGAAGAGATTGAAGACTGGAAAAGAAGGGGTTGATAATGAGGGCAATCTGAACAATCCCTGGCTCCCTTGTCTTTCTGTTATCCTTGCTTTACCAAACCCATTCCCAGAGTAATACTGTGCTTCTACTCACATGCTACTGAATGAAGCTGGGAAAAGTCATGTAACTGTGCCAAGTGAGTCCCCTACAAGTGTATGTGGTCCAATCTCAACTAGGTGCCAACGTCAGCAAAGCAGTAGTTTCACTCTTCCCTGATTAATTCTGTCCTATTTGCTACAGAGGTTTCTGTTCTCCCCTCAAATCTCCCACTCCACTTCTCTCCCTTCTCTTTGCCTTCACAACTGAAGACGCTTTAATGAGAAAAAAGAGGCCATTCAGCCTGAACTCCCTCTTTTCCCTTTCTCAACATCTCACAACATCATCTCCCATTCCTTACTCTTTTACTTCAGCCTCCAATGAAGAGGCGAACCTTTTCTTCACCAAGGCAAATCCCCTCGCTCCTATTCATTCTCCTCCCATCTTCTCCAGCAAATTGTACCCATCCTTTCTCCATTATCTCACTCTCCTGCGCTCTAACGTTTCCTTTAGTCCTGCCTAGAAACACACCCAAGTCTCCGTGTGGAACTGAGGTGAAGTGGAGCAACACTGGTAGGTCAAAGGAGTTGAGCAGATTAAGGAGCTGGGCCCTCAGAGGTCTATTCAAGTAAGGATATCTTTAGATTCATCTGGGCTTAAATTTAATTTCCAAATAGAAATATTGTCAACTTGACAGAACTGCAGCATCAAAACTTTGGTAAGATGTTTGACAAAGTTTAGCAAGTTACCGATGGAGTACTGGCCTTAAAGTCAAAAAGACCTAGGAGCCAATCTTGTCTCAGATTATAATTAGCTATGTAATAACAATTATTAGCCGTGTAACAGCATGGGCAGGTCACCTAAGCTCTCTCTCTCTCTCTCTCTTTCTGAGCTTCAACTTCCTCATCTATGAAATGGAGATACTAATAGCTATGGTGCCTAGAGGGCAGCTGGGTGGTGAAGTGTTTAGAGTGTTCGGCCTGGAGTCAGGAAGACTCATCCTCCTGAGTCCAAATCTGGCCTCAAACTTTTACTAGCAATGTGACCCTGGGGAAGTCACTTCACCCTGTTTGCCTCAGTTTCTCATTTGTAAAATGAGCCGGAAAAGGAAATGGCAAACCACTCCAGTATCTTTGCTAAGAAAACCCCAAATAGGGTCACGAAGAGTTGAACACAACTAAAAGTGACTGAACAACAACACGTAGTACTTACCTCATAAGAATTAAATGAGATAGTGTACATATGTGAAGTACTCTCTGCCTCTCTATTTCTGTCTCTGTCTCTTTTTCTCTCTGTCTTTCTGTGTTTGTTTCTGTCACTCTGTCTCTCTGTCTGTCTCTCTGTCTATCCATCTCTATCCTCACAGGAGTGTTAAAAGAAAAGCTCTTTATAGGCAATAATTCACTACATAAATATGAATTATTATTTTTCTTTCAAGAGCATGTACTTATTCACATAGTCCTATTGTTGTTAACCAGATAAACCCTACTTCTTGGTCTCACAAATTATGTGCTCACTGGAGATAATATGCAAACAAGAAACTATATATCTATGTGTAAAAGGGTGCGGAGACCACACAATTGAAAAAAAAAAAGAGAAAAAAGGAAGTGCCTGCCCTGGGGTTAACTTGCACATTCACTGTCCAAGTCACAGCATCACTGGCATAGAGCACAACAGACTCGTGGACTCACTAGAAAAATAATGGTAAGGTTTTTTTTAATCTTTATTAATTTCCTTGATTTCTGTGACTAACAGGAGTCCTCTCAAGGTGCAGCGTAGGTAGATAGGTAAGGCTGCTTTTATAGATCAGGTCCCATTCTTCTGGTTGTCCTGCCGTTTTTGGAAACATGCTGACTTGACAGCCTTCAAAGTAGATGTGACTTCAAAAGTTCCTTTTTTCCCCCTACTGATTCTAGCTTTTGGAATTTAGAGGATGGAATGTGCTTTTTTAAAAATAAAAAAGCAAGTTTTGTTTGATTCTTAAAGAAAGTTTTGTGCTTGCCAGCAACAGGCACAAAGTGACCTTAAGATGGAGCTTGTGTCTCACACTTTTCCTTGTGTGAGAGCCCAGAAAGACAACATACCTCAGGCTAAAATGGTACCGGTAGCAGAAGCCCTTTTGTCTTATTGGATTTTAGGGGGGAAATAAGAAGTAATAAAGACATTTGTGGGCAAACCAGTCCATCTCCAATTTGTGAATTAGCTGTGTCCTGAGGTGTCACTGATTAGGAACCCAGAAGACCATTTCCCTCCAATGGAAACAAAGTTAGGATTAAATGATCATAGATTTAAAGCTAAAAGAGACCTTAGAGGATAATGAGTCCAACCCATCCCAACGTACAGATGAGAAAGTGGAGGCACAAATAGGTTAAGTGACAACTCAGGGTCACTCGGTCAGCAAACATCTGAGGCAGTATTGTTTCTGAGTCTCAAGATGGACATCACAAATACATCCTCCCCGTCGTAGTTCCGCTCATTCTCTAGAAAAGAATCCCCCTCTCCTATCCATCACCAACCCTAAGCTTCCAAATCCAGAAGCTGAGATGACTCTTCCACCAGCTCTGCTCCCCTTAGTTGACTGACCTGGCAGTGAGAGGGGGGTCCAGGACTAGCAATACTGGCAGTGGGGGTTCATACTTCCACCAGGTTTTCCACCTGAGGGCCAAGCAGGACTAGCTTACAGCCCCACAGGGCTTCAATGAGGAAGTAGGGCACTTTCACAGTGGTGTCTGAGAGCCCAGTGAGAGTGCAAAGTTCAGGACCTAATACAGTTGTTGAGGGGTGGTAGGGTGCTCTGGTGAGAAGGTAAGAGTCAGCAGGAGTGCACTGTGGACACTGCAGGGAGGGCAGGGCAGAGTCTGCTCAAGCTGCTGGAAATTGGAAAGCGTTTATTAGGGGGCCTTGGACATGAGACAGCCAGGAGGAGAGGGAGGGAAAAGTTGTTCCTGAAGTCACTTTAGGTCTTTTGTAAATCCAAGATTTCACATTCTCCATTTGGATCCTCTTTCTTAAAGAACAGTTTTATCTTAACCAGCAACATATTTTCAAGGGCAGAAAAAAGTGAAGGAATTAAGAACAGGGGATCAGTTGTGGGAGCTCTGGGGCTTTTTACTGGGACTTGTGATTTCCTTGATGTGGAAAAGGATTTCTCAGGGAAGAAATGTCTCTTTGCCTATTTACACGGACCACTGTCCTGCAATTTACCGTCTCAGGGAGGTACTTGGGGCCTTAAGAGTTAAGTCATTTGCCCAGGATCACACAGATGGTTAGTGTCAAAGGTGGGTCTGGAATCCAGATCTTGCTACAATTAATGCCAGCGCTGTCCATTAGGCTACACTTCCTCTGGGGAATTACATTGGGGGGGAGAAGAGAACTATGGGGAACTAGAAGATTAATTTAATATTTCATATTTGAGTTCATATATGTTGTGTATTTATCATTAATCATTACATTCAAACATTTTCATTGTACTTATAACATAAGAAACTCTTTTTAGGGAGGTAGTATGGTATAATGGAAAAAGCATCTGGGTTCATACCTCTGTGACCTTGAGCAAGTCACAACCTGCCTGGGTCTTTGTTTCCTCCTCTATAAAAAGCGGGAGTTGGGCTTAGTGGACTCTGAGGTCATTTCTAGCCCTAAGTCTATGAGCTTTTGGTGCCAATATTACATAAAATTCTGTATTCGTATCAATCAACAAGCACTTATTAAGTACCTACTATTTGCAAGGTACTAGGGATATAAAGACAAAATTAAACAGTCCTTGACCTCAAGGGGATTACATACACATGTGTTTACACCGTATAACTAAATACAGCTTCCTTACAAAGGAAGGAGTTTTCCTTTTCACCCTTTTTCTCCCTCATTGTCCCCAACTTTCTATGATATAATTCATAAGGGCATGGTATGCCAGAAAAGATCCATATGTGTTGAAGATCAAAACTCTTCTTTTACTTTCCATTCTCCTCATCTACCCTCCATGAACCTTTGCCCAAAGTAGCAACAAGGGGAATCATATAGACAGGAAGTATAATGTTGTATGATAAGCTTCAGTACTTTCCATTATAGGCTTGAGTTGAGGGTAAAGGGTTATAAAGGAAAAGGAGAACACAATTAAATACAATAAACATTTAGTGTCTACTGTGAGAGGTTGTGAAGAGCAGGACCATACTCAACACTAGGCCCCCCTGCCAAAGGTAAAAGCTCTCTGTCTTCAACGAGCTCATATTTTAGTGGAAGAGATAATATGCAAAAAACTATATACATACAAAATACATGTGATATAAATGGAAGGTAATCCCAGAGGGAAGGATGGAGAGGTAAGGATAGGAAAAGACCTGCTACAGAAGGTACAATTTGAACTGAGTCTTGAAGAAAGGAGGGGAATCAAGGAGGCCAAGGTGAGAAGAGAGAACATGGGGGACAGCCAAGGAAAAGGCATGGACCTGGGAGAGAGAGTGGTGAGTGTGAAAAGCTTCAAAAAAGCCAATGTCATTATATTGCAGAGTATGTAGAGAGAAGTAAAGTATGAGATTAGAAAAGTGGGATGGGGCCAGGATGTGAAGGGCTTTAAACAGCATTTTATAAGCTTTTTTATATTTGATCCTACAAGTAAGTAATAGTGAGCTACTAGAGTATACTAAGTTGGGGGAAGGAGGGATTTAATTGCAGATTTCCAAATGAGATAGAATTTTTAGTTGGGTAGAGTCTTCCTGGAAAGTCTTAATAAAAGAGGTGGGTCCTGGGCCATGAAATATGGATAGGATTTCAACAGCAGAAGATTGGGGAGCTGGGAGGCACATTCCAAGTATAGGAGAATAGTGAAGAGTCCAGGTTAGATGAAGTATAGACAATAGGATCCTGTTTTCCTGAGTTCTCTCTTCCTGTTACACATAGACTGATAATCAAATCAAGGTAACCTTTGTTCTTGTGAACTTTGTTCCTGTGAAAAGTGGAAGCCTCTATAATTTACTGACTTCATCCATGATGCTCAGTGACACGCTGCCTGAGCAGACATTCCCTTCTTACTCCCTCATACTCATTCAAATTATCCTTTCAAGTGTTTCTATCCCATTTTTTTACTGCTATTCCAATTTGCATTATGCAACAACTGCTGTATTATTAACAAAATGCTTTCATATTAGACATGCGCATTTCCTCTGGAAATGCATGGATTTTGCATGGATTTTGCATTTATTCCTAGGTATACATGCTGTTTCTCCCCTCCCCCACACCCCATAGAATGTAAGCTTCCTGAGGGGTAGGGGCTGTTTGATTTCTGTCTTTGTGTCCACAGCACCTAGCCCAGATTCCAGGCATTTTCACTGGCTATACCCCATGCCTATAATGCTCTCCTCCTCATCTCTATTCCCTGCCTTCCTTGACTTGAAGGATCAATTCCTAACTAAAATCCCTCCTTCTACAGGAAGCCTTTCCTGATCCCCTTATTGTTCTTCTGTTGATTATCTCCAATTTATCCTGTCTGTATCTTGTTTGTAGATAGTTATTTGCATGTCATCTACCTATTAGATCGGGAGCTCTTTGAGAGTAAGGACTGTCTTTTGCCTTTTACATATCTATATCTATATATCCATTTTTATCCATATAGATATATCTGTCTATATCTACATCTACATCCTGTGTTTAGCACAGTGCCTGACACAGTTTTGTCTTTTTGGCTGTAGCAGCATTGGCCCACAAGGGAAACAGGAGAGACTAAGGCTTCTTTGAGCACTTTTTAAGTAAACCACCAATGCTTTTGAAGGAGTAACAAACCACCAATGCCGTTATTTTCAAGTTTCCTCCTAGTTTCCATTCATAGGCAAACCATTGCTAAAAGGAAATAATCTGAATTGATGCTTGAGCACCTACAAAGAAAAATGAAAATGAAATGCTTTCCTGATAGCTCATGAAATTTTGCCTGAGAATTACAAAGTGTGATAGTCACAAAGTATGCTAGGGGCCCATTTTACCTACAGCAGAGTTTCTTTGACTGCTTTCCTTCCTAATATTTCTGTCATTAGTTATTCAAGTTCATATAAGAACCTACAAAGAGACACCTACTCTGAAACCTGTACTGTAAGAATAATACATTGCCTGATATGTAATACTACAATTGTCAATGTCTCCTTGGCAGACTCTATCCTGTGATTTCACAGGCATGGGGCTGCCAACTGAACCTGTCTGACATGGAAAATCCTAGAGGATTGCATGTGGTTCAGAGGGTTTAAGCTGTTTATGTCTTAAAAGTGACATTTGAACCTAAATCAATTTGCTGCCAGATCCTATATTACATCACTAAGATATGATAACTGCTTGAAGTCAATATAAATATATAAATACATTTTCAGTGTTATAATTTACAACAATGGGTTATTATACAAAAGTGGATAGGAAATCAGCCTAAAAGCCAAAAAAAATTAAGTTACAGTCTTTCCTCTGATACATCCTGATATTATGACCTTGGGTAAAGTAGCACTGTAGTTAAATATCTAAGACTATAGGTTACGATCATCATGTGCAATCATCTCTTTATTATACTGTGTTATGGAACATAGCTTGTTTTGTACCATGAATTGAGAAGAAAATAAATTTCTAAAAAAATTTTTAAAGACTACAGGTTGCAGAGAAGGTACCAACCTGCACTGGTTTTTACTCACTCGGGAATTCTCTATACCAATGAATTCACAGATTGGCACCCCACCCCTTGATTTACAACAGAATGGAAATGATTTAGAAAGAAATACTACTAGCCTTTCAGTTCACTAATAAATTGCACCTCAAAATTCTAACTTAGCAGTTCAGTTTCTGCTAAGTGATCGTTTCTTGAGTATTAAGTAGGCTGTGTTGGAGACAAGTCAACTCTGAAGCTCCCATCATATAGTGAGGCAGCGAGGTGTTAAACTCAGCTTTGGAAATGGTTTAGTGGTTGCTGAGTCAGGCTGAGGTGTTCTGTATCCATTGTGTAATTCATATCTAATGCTATGACTCAGTCCCGAAAATACTACCTTTTCCCAAAAATCTGGTGTTAGAAGCCAAGTAGAAGCAAGGTTGAAGGAGAAAACTTGAAGGCTGACTAGGTG
The DNA here is from genome assembly GCF_900497805.2 of Vombatus ursinus. Taxonomy (NCBI): domain Eukaryota; kingdom Metazoa; phylum Chordata; class Mammalia; order Diprotodontia; family Vombatidae; genus Vombatus; species Vombatus ursinus. The sequence continues at coordinate 35,278,266 of NW_020954550.1, forward strand.
AGGTCCAAAGGGCAGGAATCAGCAAATCGGCAATCTGAAAGGCAGGAACCAAGGCATAGTCCCAAAATGCTGCATGCCAGGCTCAGTCATAGCCTTAGAGGAAACCTCACACGTATAGCCTGGCCAACCCCCTGCTTTTTGGGCAGATCAGGTATTGTTAAACTTGGCACAAATGTTAAGAGGAGAAAAGGCACCCACCAATCATTAAACTAAGCTATGCCCTAATCTCCTTTTAAAAGTTTTTCTTAATATATTTTGTTTTACGCATTGTGATGGAGTGGGGTATTACTATCTCCTGAGGGTCTGTTGTTAAATTTTAAGTCTGAATGCTTACACCTCAGAAATCAGCAGACGCTACAAATCAGGACTTATTTATTGTTTTGTTGATTTTTAGACTTAAGAAAGTGATGGAAAAAATGTTAATGATACAGATTAATCTTAAAGTGTGCCATGCATAAATTTTTTTTCAGTTTTTAAATTTTTACCAGCACACCCTTGATTTTCTTTTACCATCACCTTCCTACTTAGATAGCTATCCCTTGTAACAAAGAATAAAAAAGAAAGGGAAAAAATCAATTTAGTAAAACTAACCAACATATCAACCAAGTCTTGACAATTTGTACAATGTTCCATACCCAGAGGCCCACACATCTGCAAAGGAAAGAGGGGGACATTTTCTGCTCTTATTTTTGTTGTTGTTCAGTTGTTTCAGTCATACCTGACTCATGACACTATTTGGGGTTTACTTGGCAAAGATACTGGAGTGGTATGCCCTTTCCTTCCCAGCTCATTTTAAAGATGAGAAACTGAAGTAACCAGGGTTGAGTGACTTGCCCTGGGTCACACAGATAGTAATGTCTGAAGCTGGATTTGAACTAAGGAAGATGAGTCTTACTGACTTTCAGGCCTGGTTTTCTATTCCCTGTACCACCTGGCTGCCTGCTCTTATTCTCAGGGACAGCTTAATCAGTATAATTACATTGCATTTAGTTTAGGTTTTTTGCTCTTCTATTAATATTGTTGTATTCATTATGCATATTGTTTTTCTGGTTCTGATTATTTCACTTTGAATCAATTCACATAAGTCTTCCTATTATGCCCTACTATTCTAAAAAAAAAAAAAATTACTACATTAAACCTTACTTTTTACCTCTACAAATTCCAGGTAAAGTTAAATAGCAGATTATCTTTTTTTCTCTCTCTTTTTTTGGGGGGCGGGTTGGGGGGGGGGAGGCAATTGAGATTAAGTGACTTGCCCAAGGTCACACAGCTAGCAAGTGTCAAGGGTCTGGTCTGAGACCGAATTTGAACTCGGGTCCTCCTGACTCCAGGGCTGGTGCTCTATCCACTAAATAGCAGATTATCAAAGGCATAGTCTGTGAGCCCTTAGAAAAATAGGGAATTATCACAGGATTTAGAGATGGAAAGGAGATCATTTAGATCCACTCCTTCAGATTAAGAAACTAAGGCATCAAAAAATCAAAGTCACTTTCACAAGGTCACAAGAAGCAGCACTGATATTTGACTCCAGATCTTCTCATCAAAAAACAGATACCATAGTTTTTCCATTACACCACACTGTTTCTCAAGATGAGCCAGCATGGGGTCATTAAGAACAAAGCCATCCCAGACTAATCTAATTTTCTTTTTTCACCAGACTAGAAATTAGTAGAATCTCATGGATGTGGTATATCTGGATTTTAATAATCCATTTGACAAAGTCCTTCATGATATCCCTGTGATCAAAATGGAAAGGTGAGGTAGATTAGATCATAGGAGATCTAAGTAGCAGCTAGGTGGAGCAATGGATGGAACAAAGAGCCTGGAATCAGAAAGACCTGAATTCAAATTCAGCCTCAGATACTAGTTATGTGATTCTGGGCAAATCATGTAACTTCTTTCTGCCTCAGTTTCTTCATCTGTAAAATGGGGATAAGAATAGCATTTACCTCCCAGGGTTGTTGTGAGGATCAAATAAGATAATAATTATAAAATGCTTAGCATATTGCAAGTGTTAGCTATTATTAGCCATTGAAGTGTGTTCAGAACTGGGTGACCCAAAGAATATTGATTAACATATCCATGTCAACCTACAAGGCAGTCTCAAGTGGATAAATGAACACATGGATGGGAAGCATGTTTTGAGAGCTTACTATGTGCCAAACACTGTGCTCTCAAGGAGCTTACTCTCTAACTGAGGGAGACCACACATAAAAGAGCTCTGTCTGCAGGTCAGATAGAGAGGCCCCAAGGGCACATCAGTGGTGTAGGTGGCAAGTTCCACCCTCAGGGTTCTCAGATTATAGCATTATGACAGCATAGGACTTCAGACTACAGAGACAGAGCAGAGAGTAAGGCTGGAGGATCTTGGGAGGCAGTGACAAGACAGGTGGTAGGTAAGGCCTGGTGCTCCTCTATTTCACGGAAAGACAGAGGTGTTGACACACATTTTACCCAAGCCTGGTAGTAATCAACTGGCCTGAGGGAGGGAGGAGTTCTGGAAGGAAAGGCACAGACCAGTGGTGATGAGAGTTGAATGTTCCAGATTTCCAGAGTTCTAGTCCTGGCCTTATTCTATTCAATATATGTCAGTGATTGGCTCGAAGGCATGGAGGTAAAGGCTGCTTACCAAATTTGCATATGGTACAAAGTTGGGCCAAATAGATAAGTAATACACTGCAGGAAAAAAAAATAAATAAATCAACAGTAACAGTGGATTGAAGCCAGTAAGATTTTGAGATAAAATGTTAGGTCCACAAAAATCACTTGAGTTGCACTGCATGAGGACAGATTATAGAGACATGGCTAGAATGTATTTCCTGTGGAGAAAACAAAACACCTAAATGGTTTAGTGGAATGCAAATTTGATATGAGTCACCCTTGTGATATGGCAATTGAACAAAGATACTGATGCATGTCCAGGCTGCATTTTGTATAAAAGTATAGTATCCAGAATGAGAGAAGGAAAGGCCCCACTGTACTCTGTCCTGGTGAAAACATATTTGGAATATTGTGTTGAGTCCTGGCATGACATTTTAAAGGAAACATTGATAAACTAGAGAACAACCAATACATGGAGGGGCCAGAAAATCATGCCGCATAAGGAATAGTTGAAGGAAATGGAGAAGATTTACATGACATAGAGAAGATTTAGTAGAACGTGATAAGGGCAGTTAGATGGCACAGTAGAGAGAGCACTAGCCCTGGAGTCAGGAGGACCTGAGTTCAAATCCGACCTCATATAATTACTATTTATGTGATCCTAGGCAAGTCACTTAATCCCAATTGTCTCAAAAAAAAAAAGAAAAAGAAAAGGACACGATAGCTGTCTTCAAATATTTGAAGAGCTATCACATAGTAAAAAATTAGACTTATTCTGCTTGGCACTGGAGGGAAAAAACTAGGACCATTTGGATAGAATCTCAAGGAGATGGACGTTTGCTCAACAGAACTAATTGAGGTATTTAGAAAAAGAAAAGGGATATTCTCTATTTGGAGAACTCCAAATGAGTTGGAGTTCTCCAAGCAGAGGTTAGATGGCCATATGTTGCGAGTATTATAGATAAGATTCATGTTTTAGGTAAGAGTTGGACGTGATGGTTCTTCTGACTGCAGTTCTCATGATCCCTGCTACTTTTCATGGATTCAGAAACCATCCCCTGGAGAAGCTGTTAGAAAATTTTGTCAGGAATTTGTGGAGATGAGAAATAGGGATTACTGTATTAACTCTTTTAAAATATGAGATAGATGCATACTGGTAAATGTTTAATAACCAGCTCGCCAAGGGGAATGTATGCCTGACCTGCTTTTAACTTTAAGCTGCATTATTAGTATTTTCTCCACCATTTTTTTAAAATGTAGACATCAACAAAACAAATAATTAAGCCTTGACTTGTACAATTGCTGATTTCTGAGGTGTAAATATTCACACTAAAAATTTTACAATCAGACTCTGAGCTGGTTTCAGTGTACCCTTGATAGTAGGGTATATAGAGTAGTGGTTGGTACCTCTTCCCTGCCTAGAATGAATGCCAAATTTATACTGTTAGGTTTCTATAATTCTAGATCACTCACCAATTTCTTGAAACTAGGTTTTGTTTCCAGGGGTAGAAAGTTCAAATTTTATGAGTTACTTTAATTCAAGTTAGGAAAGCGATATTTATCCTACTGTAGTTTCTTTGCATAAGACTGACAGTGTCATATTTGTCCTTTAGAAGTATCAATTTGGCTGCTATATTAAGGATGGATTGGAGAGGGTCCAGAATGGAGACAGGAGGTCCCAAAAGAAGGCTATTGTAATAATCCAGGAGAAATGATAAGGTATGAATTTGGGTGATAACTAGATGAGAAGCATGAAAGGGACAGATAGGAGATTTATTGTGTTGGTAAAATTGATAAGACTTAGCAGATAACTGGACAGGAGGGATAAATTAGTGCCATTCACTGAAGCAATTGGAATGAGGCTTCCCTAAGTTTAAGGAATTTGAAAATGTGGAGATTTGATTAGTGTATCCTACTCATTTCAATTCCTTCATTTGGTAGTCAATATTTCTCCAAATGATTATGTGACAATCCCCACTAGGAAAGGGAAAAGTAAACTCATACAAAAGAATTATGTATTCCAGGGAACTTTATTAAAGAATATTCTTCACAGCTGGTTGGAGATGGGAGTGCGATGCTGCAGGTTTCCAGATCTGCAACCAAACAGGGACAAAGGCATGGTAGCTCATTAGAGGTAGCTAGGTAACATAGTAGGTAGAGTTCCAGACCTGATATCAAGAAGATCTGAGGTAATAGGATTTTCTAATGGCTTTAATATGAGGTCCACTTGTTTTCTTTAACTTGTAAATAGACCTGTTCTGAGCCTTTGTAAGGGGAGTTGGTGACCAATAAATAGGTGAGATTTAAATAGTGCTTTCAAGTGCTTTGCAAAGCAAGCTCTTTACATAATGCTCTAATTCTCATAACAGCATTATAAGGTAGGTATCATCCCCATTTTGCCAATGAGAAAACTAAGGCTCAGTGAAGGGTTAAATGACATGCCCAAAGTCCCAGAGCTAGGAAGTTGATTTGACCTACTTAGTTTATCACAGTTGGACATTCTTCCCAAAAACACTTATCTCAGCCTGTGAAGCTAGGGCTATGCAAAAGACAGTACTGCATTTCAGGAACTGTCCATGTGTGTACATGAAAGAACCAGAAGAAGTGGCTGCCCCAACAACGTATTTCTAAGACTCACACTATTTGAATAGGTCTTACTCATTCATGTAAAGGAATAGGGGGAAGGGAAGGGAGAGTTTCCAACTTCTCCTTTTGAGATCTCTAATGTAAACAGTGAAAAGACTATGAAGGGTGCATTGTTTCTACTGTGATTTGCTAGCAAAAGCTACCTATGTTGACTGGGCATGCTCAGCTCTGACAGTTTCAGTTCTCAATAGTGGATAAAGAGAGGAAGACATGAGAGTGACCCAGGACACAGATGACCCTAACACAGCATTGAACTTGAAAAACAGGGCCAGGAAAAAGGTAGGGCGGTACCTGGGAAAGTATGAGCATTAAGAGTGGCTGGTATGAGGTGTTTTCAGCTCAGCTGCCCTGCTGAGTGAACTCTCTACCCAGCGTGTCTCTGCTCCTCACTGCTTCTCCACTCTCTTCACTATTCAAGTTCCCACCAGGAAATCCTTTCACATAATTTAACAATGTATATGAAAAAAACTGGGGACCACCAAGGGACTCCTGCTAAATGGTCCTATTCTTTATCCTTTCATTCCTAAGAGGACTGTGTTTACTCTGTCCTTCGGGTTGGTTTGTCCAAAGAAAAAGAAAAATCAATTCCTTAGGGGTAAATAACCTGCTGGGTAGAATTCCGTAAAGTTAATTTAAAACTGCCTGGAATGCACCTCACCTAGCTGGGAGTGAGCTAAACACAAAACTACTTTGCATTTGTTTTGTGCCTTTTCTGTATTACTCTGATTGCAGAGTCCCTAGCAACTTTACAAAATAATATAAAATGGCATTTTGTCAAATGCAACTTGATAAAAACGTGTACCTACAGGAAGGGCATATGAGAAAAGCAGGATATTTGTGTGCCTTTGACTCTCTCTAAGTCTGGGAAGGGGATGGGAGAGAGGTGGAGACTAGAAAGGCAGTAAAACCAAGCATCCTGGCAAGATCTGGGGGCCTGGCTTTCATTCCAGCCTGGGATCCTGACTAGATACATAATCTTGCACAAGTTACCAGCTTTCTTCTGAGCCTTGGTTGCTTCATCTGTGAAATGAGAGAATTGGACTATTTGATCTCTAAGGGCACTTCCAGCTCTGATATTCTGTTTCTATGAAATCATACAGTAGCTAACCCAGTATTGAGTACATACTTCCAGTCAGAATTTGGACCAGTATAGGATAGGACAGGCCAAGAGTGGGTCCAGGACCACATAATCAATCAGCCAATCAATAAACATTTATTAAATGCCTACTATGTGCCGATGGGGTTTCTTACTTAACTTATAGAGTTCTAGAAAGTAAGAGGTTTGTGGGCTGGGGTAGGGTGGAATAGGGAGGTGAGAAAATATCAGAGAGGATTTTGAGGACTGTGAAAGGAATTTAAAAGACATCAAAAAAAAAAGAAATATAGTCAAGCATTTGGCAAATATTTCTTGCATGCCTACTACATGCTAGGTACTATGGGGGATAGAGAGAAGTATAAGAAATGGACATTGACTTTAGGTAAACATTAACTGAGCATTAAATGCCCCTCACATTATGATATTGAGAAACATGATCATTTCTGCCTTCAAGATGTTTCTGATTTCATTGAGCAAATGAAGCATACCTATGTAGAATTTCAGAACCTCAGAGATAAAAGGGACCCCAGAGGTCACCTAGTCCAATCTATAGAAATGTAGAAATCCTCTCTATAACGTCCTTAACCAATGACATCTACTCAAAATTCTCCACTTAGGGTGAATTCACTGCTTCTTAAGGCAGCTCATCCTCCTTTTAGATATCTCCATCAGAAAGTTTTTCACTACAGCAAATCTAATTCTGCTTCTCTGAAACCTCCAGACCTCTCCTAAGCCTCTACTGAGACCAAAAAGAGCAAGTCTAATCTTTTTTTTCTAGATTACACTCCTTCAGACACTAGAAGAGATCTGTCATGTCCCCTCAGATCTCCCCAAATCTTTTCTTCCCCAGGGAAATGTTCCTAATTCCTTCAAATAACTTTAGTATAAAATGGAGGGGAAGTGAATAAGTGTTTATGTAGAGTATATTGTGAGCCAGGCACTGTGCTAAGTGCTTTGCAAATAATACCTCATTTGCTTCTCACAACAGCCCTACAATGTAAGTAGTGTTATTATCTCCATTTTGTAGCTAAGGAAAGTGAGGCAAACAGAAGTTAAGTTACTTGCCCAGTGTCTAAGACCTGATTTGAACTCAGGTCTTTCTGACTCCAGGCCCAGAGCTCTATCTACTCTATCTATCAAGATGCCTTAGCTGAACAATCTTCAGTCCCTTCCCCATGCTGGTTGCCTTCTTAAAGGCTTACTCCAAATTGTCTATGTCCTCAAAATATAGTATCGAGAACCAAACCTAAAGTTCCAAATGATTTTTGACCAGAGCATGGCAGGGGCAGAGCCATCATCTCTTTCATCTTTCATCACTACGTCTGTATTAATGTAGTCTAAGATTCCATCACATGTTTAGCTACCTTAATCACATTACTTACTCCTTTTGAATCCACTAAGCCCCTTGGATCATTTCCCAATGAAATGTTGTCTAATTGTGCCTCTTTTATCCTGTATTTATGGAATTCTTTTTTTCTTTAACCTAAGTTAGGACTTAAATTTTATCTCCATTCAGTTTCATCTTATTAGATTTGATCTTTTATTTTAATCCAGTGGTTCTCAAACTTTTTGGTCTCAGGACCACTTTACATTCCTAAAAAATCATTGAGACATCCCTTTCTCCCAAAGAGCTTTTGTTTATATGGGTTATATCTATTGATATTTACCATATTAACATTAAAATATCTTAGTATTATTATGAAAAAAGTTTCAAATTTGTGGACACCATAAAAGAGTCCCCAGGGAAACCACAAGACTTCCCAGAATAGAAATCAAGCTCATTAGGGTAAGGTTTTAAGACTCCATCCTTTTTCCACTTTTGAAAATTGGACACTAGTTCCAATATTTTCCCACCATGAAGAGGGATGCTATAAATATATTTGCACATGGAGGTCTTTTTGCCTTTTTTATGATCTCTTTGGGATATAGTGCTAGTAGTGGTATTGCTGGTTTGATTGCCCTTTAGGCATAGTTCCAAATTGTTCTTCAGAATGGTTGGATCAGATGGTAAAATATTGGAAATTGAGGAGATGCCCATCAGTTGGGGAATGGCTGCACAAGTTATGGTATATGAATGTTATGGAATGCTATTGTGCAACAAGAAATGATGAACAAGCAGACTTCAGTAAAACCTGGAAAGACTTGTACAAACTGATGCAAAGTGAAATGAGCAAACCAGGAAAACATATCAGTAACATTGTATGATGATCAACTATGAATGACTGATCTCTTCTCAGCAGCACAATGATCCAAGACAAGTACAAAGAACTCACAAAGAAAAATGCTATCCATACCCAGATAAAGAATTGATGGATGCTGAATGCAGATTGAAGCATATTTTTTTTATTTCGTTCTTTCTCGTGATTTTTTTTAAAATCTGTTTCTTCTTTCACAACCATGACTAATATGGAAATTTATTTTTACATCATAGCACAAGTATAAACTATGTCAAACTGCCTAGCATTTTCAGAAAAGGGGAGAGGAGGGAAGGACAAAATTTGGTAATCAAAATCTTGTAAAAATGAATGCTAAAAATTTTCTTGACATGTAATTGGGGGGAAAATACTATTAAATTTTTAAAAATGGTTGGATTAGTTCACAACTCCACCAACAGTGCATTAGTGTCTCAATTTTCCCACATCTTCTCCAACATTTATCATTTTCCTTTTGTGTCATATTAGTCAATCTGATAGGTGTGAAGTGGTACCTCAGAGCTGTTTTTTTTAATTAATTTATTTTGATTTATCAACAATCACTTCCATAAACTTTTGAGTTTTAAATTTTTCTCTCCCTCCCATCCCACCACCCTCCCCAAGACAGTGAGCAATCTGATATAGGCTATCCATATACATTCCTATTAAACATATTTTCACATTAGTGATGTTGTAAGTAAGAATTAGATCCAATACGAAGAACCACCAGAAAGAAGAAATGAAACACAACAGAAGAAAAAAAAATAGCAAATAGTATGCTTCAATCTGCATTCAAACTCCATAGTTCTTTCTTTGGATGTGGATAGCATTTTCCATCATGAGACCTTAGGAGATGTCTTAGATCCTTGCATTGCTGAGAAGTGTTAAGTCTATCAATATTACTCATCGTACAACATAGCTGTTACTGTGTACAACGTTCTCCTGGTTCTGCTCACTTCACTCAGCATCAGACCATACAAGTCTTTCCAGGTTTTTCTGAGGTCTGCCTGTTCATCATTTCTTATAGCACAATAGTATTCCATTACATTCATATACCACAACTTGTTCAACCATTCCCCAATTGATGGGTGTCCTCTCAATTTCCAATTGTTTGCCACCACAAAAAAAGCTGCTATAAATATTTTTGTACATGTGGGTCCTTTTCCCATTTGTATGATCTCTTTGGGATACAGCCCTAGAAGAGCACAGAGTTGTTTTAATTTGCATTTCTCTAATCAAAAATGATTCAGAGGGACTTCTTCATATGACTATAGACAGCTTTGATTTCTTTATCTGAAAACTCCCTGTTCTTCATATCCTTTGACTATTTAGCAATTGAGGAATGACTTGTATTCTTATAAATTTGACTCAGTTCTCCATATATTTGAGAAATGAGGCCTTTATCAGAAACACTTGCTGTAAAAATTGTTTCCCATCTTTCTGCTTTCCTTCTAATCTTGGTTGCATTGGTTTTGTTTGTGCAAAAACTTTTTAACATAATCAAAATGATTCATTTTCCATTTCGTAATGTTCTTTCTTTCTTATTTTCTCATAACTTCTTCCCTTCTCCATAGATCTGACAGGCAAACTATTCCTTGCTCTTCTAATTTGTTTATGGAGTCACACTTTATGTCTAAATCATGTATCCATTTTGATCTTATTGTGGTATATGGTATGAGCTGTTGGTCTATACCTAGTTTGTGCCCTATTGTTTTCCAGTTTTCCGGCAGTTTTTGTCAAATAGTGAGTTCTTATTTATCACAAAGGCTGGGGTCTTTGGGTTTATCAAACACTAGGTTACTAGAGTCATTTACTACTGTGTCTTGGGCACCTAATCTATTCCACTGATCGACTACTCTATTTCTTAGCCTGTATCAGATAGTTTTGATGATTATTGCTTTATAATATAGTCTGAGATCTGGTATTACTAGACCACCTTCCTTTGTATTTTTTCCATTAATTCTCTGATATTCTTGACCTTTTGTTCTTCCTGAATTTTATTGTTATCTTTTCTAGTCCTATCAAATAATTTTTTGGCAGTTTGATTGGCATGGCACTGAAAGACCCAGCTTTTTAATAGCAACATCATTATTGTCATATGACTAAGAGATGTGGAACACAATAGTCTTTGAAGAATTGAAAATGAAAACCTCACAGAAGATAATGGAGAAGCATAGTGGGTGTGAGCTAACTGCAACAACCAGGAAGGAGCTTTGAAGAACAAGAGTAAAATCTCATTAAGGAAATGTATGATAGAAAGAGAAGATGGGTTACTAACATGAGTAGGGTGAGTGATGACAGGTGGACCAGCTGACAGCTCCACTGGTATCCTCATGATGTCAGGAGAAAGGAAGAAAAGTCTCTGACTTATTGGGTGGACCTTCTATGATAAACTTATGAGAGGAAATGGCCAAGAGTCACACAGGATGAGTAGACATGGATGGGGTACAGTCTACCTCATTGGAGAGAATATCTAAATTGATACAATCAAAACATCTGAGTGTTTTCAGGATTGTTATCTTTAACTACATGGTTACAGTCATTGTGGATATTTTTCCTTTGGTTCTACCTCCTCTTCACTTTTCATCCTTTCATATAAAATCTTCCCATATATCTTTGAATTTTTTAGAGTTATTGTTTTTATGACACAAAAATATCACACTGAAATCACATAGTGTACTTTGTTCATCTATTACCCAATTGATGGACTTCTACTATGCTCAGGTTTCCACTCTCCCCTCAACTGGTTTGTTTTTTTTTTTAATTTGTTTGTTTGTTTGCTTTTACAAAGAGTGCATCTAGGAACATTGGGGTTTTTTTGTTTGTCTGTTTTGTTTTCTTTTTGTTTTTGTTTTTATACAAAATGGTCCTTCCTGTAAATAACCACCTTGGAGAATAGCCTTATTATTGGTACCAATGAGATGTGTGCATACTTGTAACTCTTGTTGTGTATTTCCTTATTGCACTCCAAAAGGTAGGACTGATTTATAGCCCCTTCAGCTGAGTAAAGAGTGCTCTTGTCTTTCCCCAAGAAATAGTGGCTTTGGATTTTATGACCTGTTGCATCTGCCAATTGGGCAGTAGTTAAGGGGAATCTCAGATTGCTCTCATCATTAGAGATTTTGAACAAAATTTCATATGTTTATTGATAGGTTTTTCAGGAACTACCTTTTATTCTCCTTTGAACAATTATCACTTGTACAGCTATTACTCTGACAAAACTTTGTTTCAGTTCCTGAGAAATCTTAAATGTCAGACTTTTATTTGAAGTATTTGATGCAAAGACTTTTACTCCCCTTCCAGTTTTTTCTTTCCTCTTTTATTCTGGATGCACTGCTATTTTATTGTAAAGGAATTTTTTTTAAGTTTTATATAGTCAATTCAACCACTTTAATTCTTTATAATTTCCCCTGTCATAACTTGTTAGGAATTCATCTCCTATCCAATGTTGTGAAAAATATAACAATCCTTTTTCCTCTTGTTCTTTATTGTGAATTTTCCATTTAGAATTTATTGTGTGGTGTGAGATTTTGGTCTCTTCTCATTTTTTACTAAAACTGCTCTCCAGTTTTCCCAACATTTATTGTTGAGTAATTCATATATCTCCTTAGTATTTTATGATCCTAAGTTTATTGAATAATATGCTCTGATTTTGGCTCATTATCATCTAACCTAGTCTACTGAATACTTTCTTCTATTTTTACCCAGTACCAGAGAGTTCTGCTAACTGCTGTTTTATAGTATAGTTTGACATCTGAAAATGCAAGTTCCTTCTCTTCTTTTTTCCTGTTTCATAATTTCCCTTGGTATTCTTAAACTCTTTTTTGATCTTCACATTGAATTTTCTTAACATTTTATTTATAAAGGTTGCCATTAGCATTTTTATCATTATAGCATTAAATCTCTAGATCAATTTGAGATGTACTATCAACTTTATGATGATTATTTGAATATCTCTCTTCCTTTATTTCTTTTCTTTTTTCTTTTTCTTTTTTTTTTTTTTTTTGGCGAGGCAATGGGGTTAAGTGACTTGCTCAGAGTCACACAGCTAGTACGTGTTACATGTCTGAGGCCGGATTTGAACTCAGATCCTCCTGACCTGGGCAGGGCAGGTGCTCTATCCACTGTGCCGCCTAGCTGCCCCCACTTTATTTCTTTAAAATTTGTTTTATGACTGACTTTATATAAGGCTGTATATATCTCAGAATATTAATTCCCTGATACTTCATACATTTTGTCATTTTAAATGGTGTTTCTATTATTTTTTCTGATTTTGATTAGTAGTATGTCAAGATGCTAATTTGTGAATTTAAACTTGTATCTTGCTCTTTTTTTAAAGCCCCTATTACTGACTATATATGACTAATATATGACTATATGTATGACTGATAATCGTATTTAGACTCTTAGGGTTTTCTGAATAAACCATCATATCAAGAGAGATCCCGAGTAAAGACATTTTAGCCTCCTTTTTCACAATGCTTATTCATTTTGTTTTCTCTAGAATTTTGTCCAATAATAATAGCAAGAATGGGCAACATTGTATAATCCCTGTTCTGAGCAGGAAAGGTTCTAAGACAGGGATTCTTCTCCTGGGGTCCATGAACTTATATTTCTTTCTTTTTTTTGTGAGGCATTTGGGGTTAAGTGACTCACCCAGTTACACAGCTAGTAAGTGTTATGTGCCTGAGGTCGGATTTGAACTCAGGTCCTCCTGACTGCAGGCCTGGTGCTCTATCCACTGCACCACCTAGCTGCCCCATGAACTTATATTTCTACCTAACTGGTCTCCTTTACAATCCTATGTGTTTTGGTTTGTGCATTACCAAAAAAGTTTTTTTTTAATTTTGTGTCACATTTTGAGTTCCAAGTTTGTCAACTTCCCTCCCTCTCTCCCTCCCAAGCACACGTTAGAGAAGGCCAACATTTGGTGTGTATCTATATCTATATCTATCTATCTATCCATATATCTATATATGGAAGCATGCAATAAGTATACTTCCTTTGACTTTGAACAAGTTATTTTGATTATTATAAATACCCAAATTAACTATAAATGATATATGAAAAAAGATACTATCTGGATCCAGAGAAAGAACTGATAAATAGAAGTATGTATAGAATACTTATGTGTATGTATATATGTATATGTATATGTGTGTATATATATATGCATATATATGTGTGTGTATATATATACATATACATGTATATATATATATATATACCTATTTGTGTTTGATGGTAACCATCTCTAGGGTGGGGTGGGGGAGAAAAGAAAAAAAATTTACATGATAATTTTGTTGCATATTTGAAAGGAATAGCAACTTATATACATAGTAAATTTGCAGTTTCATGTACAATCATCTTTTTTTATTATACTATGTTATGGAAACGCTTGTTTTATTCTCTAAATTAAAAATAAAATTAAAAAACAAAACATCCTTCCATATATCAGCTTTTTCTCAGGAGGTACATAGCATTTTCCTTCATAAATCCTTCGTAGTTGATTTGAATATTCATATTGCTCAGAATAGCTTAGTCATTCACGGTTGTTCTTTAAACACTATTTCTGTTACTGTATTCAACATTCTCTTGGTTCTTCTTGTTTCACTCTGCATTATTTCCTGCAAGTCTTTTCGTGTTTTTCTAAAATCAACCAGATCATCATTCCATCACAAGCGTATACCACAGCTTCTTCAGCCATTCCCCAGTTGATGGGCATCCCTTGATTTCTAGTTCTTTGCCAAATATTATTCTGAGAAACTACCCATAGGCTTCACCAAAAGAATCAGTAACACCAAAAAAGGTTAAGAACCCCTACTCTTAACTGAGGATGAAGAAATTCTTTCTTATTTAAAAGACTACAGTGTTACAGTAAAAAATAAATTGAAAAAATCAATTTTACTTATTTTTTTCTGATTACTAGGATATTTTCAACTTACGCATTAAGTAAATTAAGAACAGGACATTTGCAAAATATATTATGGAGACAATATGGCAAGACTTGCTAAATGATTGAATATGAGAGTTAAGGGAGAGTAAAGAGTTGAGGATAAGGCCGTGATTGAAAACCTGGATAACTGGAAGAATAGTGGTACTCTCAATAGAAAGAATAAAGTAAGGGAGATGGGAGTGGGGTACAGTTTGGGAAAAGATGAGTCCTAGTTTGAACTTGTTGAGTTTAAGAGGCTTATAGGACATCCCTTAATAGAGGTCAGCTAAGTGGCAGCTAGGTGGTGCAGTAGATAGAGCAGTGACCCTGGAGTCAGAAGGACCTAAGTTCAAATGTAGCCTCAGACGCTTACTAGCAAGTCACTTAACCCCAATTACCTCAAAATATATAGGATCATTTTTGGAATACAGATTCAAGTCCTACCCCCGATAAATTCTGTAGCTTTGTGGCTATGGGTAGGTTCTTAACTTTTCCAATCCCTAGGTAACTCTTAAAAACTATTTGTCACAGGAGTTGCCAATCAGCACCAGTGAGGAGAGTTTCTATACAAGGTATTTTCTATATCAGTAAAATCACAGACCTGCCATGGGGATGGGGAAGGGGAGGGAAGGAAATAAAAGGTAGAGAATCAAACACCATCTTTCTACCAACAGAAAGCAAAGAGCAGGGACCAGATGGTTTCTGAATTCCAACTCATTTGTTCAACATGATTTTCCTTTTTGGCTTGAAAACCCCCATAGAAACAAAAGAACTATATCTCTATGCATTCAGTCAGTCAGTAAACATTTATTAAGCACCATTTATGTACCAGGCACTGTGCTAAAGTCCAGGCAAAAAGAAAGTAGACAGTCTCTTCTCTCCAGAAACTTTTAAAATCCTATAGGGGAGATAACACGCAAGCAATTACATACTGAAAAGCTTAATACAGGATCAATGAGAAATAATCAACAGAGGGAGGGCACGAGAATTAAGGGGGACCAGGAAAGGCTTCTCACTAGAACATTTTCAATTTACACATTAACTAAATTAAGAAAAGGACATTTTCTGGGAAACCAGCAGGTGGGGAGGAGGAGAGAGAGCATCCCAAGCATAGGGATAGCCAGTTCATATGATCACAGTCAGGAGATGGAGTGCCTTATTGGGCAAAATACCATATATAATTCTATGTGTATGTCAGTGGTTGATAAATACTAAATGATGAAAATTTACCTCTATTTCATATCTATCTTTTTGAAAAAGTGACAGTTAACTCAAGTAGATTTTGTGCTTACATTCTTTTTTTGTTGTTGTTGTTGGTGGTGGTGGTGGTGAGGCAATTGGGGTAAAACCACTTGCCCAGGGTCACACAGCTATAAAATATCATGTGTCTCAGGCCAGATTTGAACTCAGGTCCTCCTGACTCTAGGGCTGGTGCTCTATCCACTGCACCACCTAGCTGCCCCTATGTGCTTACAATCTTGATGGAGGGTTTACATGGCATTTTATAAAGGAAAACATAAAGGTACATAGTTCCTCAGGGTCTACATACCGTTTGTTAGAGAGATCAGATTTCTATTATGCCAGACAATCAAGTGGTGCAGTGAATAGAGCACTGGGCCAGAGTTCAAATCCAGACTCAGATACGTAGTAGCTATGTGATCCTTGGCAAGTCACTTCACCTCTGTTTGTTTCAGTTTTCTCATCTGTAAAATGGGGATAATAATAACACCTACTTCCCGGGATTGTTGAGAGAATCAAATGAGATAATAATAATGTGCCTAGCACAGTACCTGGCACATAGTAATCACTATAGAAATGTTACTTATCATCATCATCATCATCCCTCTACCAAGAGTGGAAGCATTTCCTAGCCTCTTTTCCTTGTGCCCACTGAAAGGAACTCTAACTAGAAGTTACCAGTTCTGACCTCCTATGCCTTTGGGCAAGAAGAACAGCAAGTCAGAACCCTCTCTCATCAGTCTTGGTCTTTCTACCACCTTCCTGACTTGCTTCAGATCTTTTTTCTTCCCTTAATCCCTCTCCTTTATACCAAGCAGAGACTTTCTTACTTTTCTTTGTATCCCCCCATGCTTAGCACTGTGTCTGGCACATAGTAGGGGCTTAGCAAATGTTTATTGACTGACAATAAACTCATACCTTCAACACTGGTGTACAAAACATCTAGTATCAAGACAAATAGTATCTTTTTTTTCTTTTAATAATAATCTGTGCTCTAAATTATCCATTTGCCCTTCCAGGAATGTATCTTCCATTTCCCCAACTAATTATAAGCCTCTTAAGGATGGGGTCCACATCTTCCATTTCCTCTACATCTTTCCATAGCGTTTTACAGACACTAGACTGACAAGCAGTTTCTTGGATCATAGAATGAGAGCTAGAATCTAGCTGAAGAAGTTGTCTCAGAGGCTATATAAGCCCAATTCCCTCTCTTGACTGGATTAGGAGACTGAGGCCTGGAGAGGTTAAGTGATTTCCTCCAGGTTACACATGTGGTACATATAAGAGGCCAGATTTCACCACAGATTTTCTGACACTAAGGACCGGGACTGTTTCCATTATACCATGTTGTGGCTGACTGACTGACTCCATGATTATATCAGATACTTACCACTTGATGCAAGCACTGTTTTTCTCAAATTTAATGATTAACTATACTTTTCTTTGAAAGATTCCTTGACTCTGGATATAAATGGAAAAATGCAGAGACTTCAAATTGCAAGATGTCTATAACTTAGGAGGTATCCAAGGAAGTTGAATGAGATACATAGAGGTTAAGTGACTTGCCTAGCCAGGATCATTCAGCTAGTAAGTGCCAGAGGCAAAGGGATTTGCTGAGGATCATATACCTAAGTGCTAAAGGGGTAAACTGGGATTAGAACCCAGGTCTTCTTGACTCCAGGTCTTTCTGACTGAGCCCCGCTCTCTATCCACTGTAGTATTAAGGAAATGTATATCAGACTAAAAAGTATAAATGTTACTAAAGTATTAATGTTAACACTGAGGTAAAAATTGAAACATAATTGAATTCTTTCTTCAGAAATGAGTCTTTCAAAGCAGCAATCATCAAAACTATTTGGTCCAGGCTAAGAAATAGAATGGTGGATCAGTGGAACAGATTAAGTACACAAGACACAATTGTAAATGACTATAGTAATCTACTGTTTGATAAACCCAAAGACTCCAGCTTCCGGGATGAGAACTCACTATTTGACAAAAACTGCTGGGAAAACTGGAAAAAAGTATGGCAGAAACTATGCATAGACCAACATCTCATACCATATATCAAGATAAGGTCAAAATGGGTACATGAGTTACATATAAAGAGTGATACTGTAAGCAAATTAGGAGAGCAAGGAATAGTTTACCTGTCAGATCTATGGAGAAGGAAAGAATTTATAACAAAACAAGAGATAGAGAACATTATGATATGCAAAAAGAATAATTTTGATTACATTAAAAAGTTTTTGCACAAACAAAACCAATGCAACCAAGATTAGAAGGAAAGCAGAAAGATGGGAAACAATTTTTACAGCAAGTATTTCTGATAAAGGCCTTGTTTCTCAAATATATAGAGAACTGAGTCAAATTCATAAGGATACAAGTCATTCTCCAAATGATAAGTGGTCAAAGGATACAAACGGAGTTTTCAGATGAAGAAATCAAAGCTATTTACAATCATACAAAGAAGTGCTCTAAATCACTTTTGATTAGAGAAATGCAAATTAAAACAACTCTGAGATACCACCTCACACCTATCAGATTGGCTAATATGATAGAAAAGGAAAATGATAAATGTTGGAGAAGATGTGGGAAAATTGGGACACCAATGTACTGTTGGTGGAGGTGTGAACTGATCCACCATTTTGGAGAGCAATTTGGAACTATGCCAAAAGGGCTATAAAAATGTATGTACCTTTTTATCCAGCAATACCACTACTAGGTCTATATCCCAAAGAGATCACAAAAAAAGGCAAAAGGACCTACATGTACAAAAATATTTATAGCAGCTCTTTTTGTGGTGGCAAAGAATTGGAAATTGAGGGGATGCCCATTAATTGGGGAATGACTGAACAAGTTGTGGTATATGAATGTAATGGAATACTATTGTGCTATAACAAATAATGAACAGGCAGATTTCAGGAAAATCTTGAAAGACTTACATGTACTGATGCTGAGTGAAGTGAGCAGAACCAGGAAAACATTGCACATAGTAACAGTAGCGTTATGTGATGATCAACTATGATAGACTTAGTTCTTCTCAGCAATACAATGATCCAAGACAATTGGAAAAGACTCATGATGGAAAATGACATCCACATCCAGAGAAAAAACTATAAAGTCTGAATGCAGATAGAAGCATACTATTTTTTACTTTGTTTTTTGTGGCTTTTCCCTTTTATTCTGTTTCTTCTTTAACAACATGAATGATGTGGAAATATGTTTACATGATTGCATATGTATAACCTATATCAGATTGCTTGCTGTCTTGGGGAGGGGGAGGTAGGAGGAAAAATTTGAAACTCAAAATCTTAGAAAAAATGAATGTTGAAAAATATCTTTA
>NW_020954550.1:35297327-35330978 GCF_900497805.2 Vombatus ursinus
AATAGGTATCCAAATATTTAATTTTGTTTTAAAGTTTACATTTTCCAAGTTGAGGATCCCTTTTCTAGAAACAGTCCAGTTTGTCAGTGTCCTTCCTGAGATGTGGCAACAGAACTGAACAAAGTACTTAAGAAGGGTCCTAATATGACTAGGGCAAAATATAATTTACCTCCACCAATGTATGCCTATTGCACATCTCAAACTGGATGTCATGCAAACATCTTAAATGCAACGTATTCAAAGTTGAACTCGTTATCTTTCACACAAAAGCCTCCCCTCTTTCTAAGTTCTCTATTACTGTTGAGGGTACCATGCTCCCAGGCTTGCAACCTAGATGCAATCCTCATCTTCTCACTGTCCCTCACCTCCCTGCCCCCACCCACTCCTTTTCCAAGGTCTATCACTTCTACCTTCTTAACATATCTCATATACTCACCTTCTCTCCTTTGAGACTGCCGCAAGCCCTGTGTAGGCCCTTATCACCTTATGTTAAGACTATTGCAATAGCATTCTGCTTGGTCTCCCTGCCATAAACTTCTTCCCACTCCAGTCATTCCCAACTCAACTGTAAAGGTGATTTTCCTAAACTAAAGGACTGTCTTACTTTTTTTTGTATCCCCAGCGCTTAGCAAAGTGTCTGGCACATAGTAGGTGCTTAGGAAATGTTTATTGACAGACTGACGGTAAACTACAGTGACTCCTTACTACCTCCAGGATCAAATAAAAATCTCTTTGTCTTTTAAAGCCCTTTATAACCTGACCCCTTTCTATCTTTCTAGTCTTCTACCTTACTTCCCTCCATGTTCTCTATGATCCAGTACCCCTTACTGTTCCTAGCTATCTTCCACCTTTGCACTGTCTCTGGCTATCCCCCCATCTGCCTGCGATGTTCTCCCTCTTCATCTCTGCCTCCTAGTTTTCCTGGTTTCCATTCCCTCTTAGGGCTTTCCCTCTGAGATGAGGGGGAGAGAGAGAGAGAAATTATGCATATATTGTATATAATATATAAATTATATAATGTATACTCACACACATATATATATATATAAAACATTCCCCATTAGAATTCATATATATGTGTGTACATATGTGTGTGTGTGTATAGTATATAGTTGTTTACATGTTGTCTTATTCATTAGATTATTAACTTCTTGAGGACAGGACCTGTTTTTGCCCTTTTTTGCATATCTGGTGCTTAGCACAGTGTCTGAAACTTAGTAGGTGCTTCATAACTACTTGTCAATGGCTCTTTTTTGCTTCCTTAGAAAGGGGAATACTTTTTGTGTCCAAAGTGTTAATAAAGTCTCTTGGTCATTTGTTTGTTTTTTTATTTTTAACCATGAAGGAGATTTGGGTATATTTGTGGGCAAAAAGAAAGGGAGCCAATGGATAAAGAGTTGTTGAAGATTTGAGAAAGGGTGTAACGAACTTGCAAGTTCCCAGAAGAAATAGAATAGGATTAAGGACACAAGTAGTGGTTTGGTTTTGGCAAGGAGAACCACCCCTCCTCAGAGACAGGACCAAAGGAGGAGTGGAGATGATATGGAAAATATTAGAAGTGTAGAACTGGGTAGCAAAGGGAGCTTAACAGATGATCTCAATTTTTTCAGTAAAACATGAAATAAGGCCTTTGGCAGAGAGGACATTGGAAGCAGTGGAGCATACTGTTTGAGGAGAGAGATTAATAATAGTAACAATAAATTAAATTTTTAAATAGTAAAATAACAGAGAACAAAGCAACTTCTGCCCATTTACTTGTCTGAACTTTCTCTGTATCTGGACAACTTTGCTTTTCCTCCACTGACAGCAACCTGGTTTATTCTTGCTACGTTTTCCTTATCTATTGTTGCTAACCCCTTATTTATATTTGTTGTTATTCTGTCATTTCAGTCATGTCGGATTCTTTGTGATTCCATTTTTGGGGTTTTCTTAGCAAAGATACTGGAGTAGTTTGCCATTTCCTTCACCAGCTCATTTTACAGATGAGAAAACTGAGGCAAACAGGGTTAAGTGACTTGTCCAGGGTCACACAGCTAGTGTCTGAGGCTGGATTTGGACGCAGGAAGATGAGTCATCCTGATTGTAAGCCCAGAGCTCTATCTACTGCACTGAGTCATGCATAATTAAAACTAGAACAGGGGCTGGGCAGGCTGTGACCTAACCAAAAAACCTCCAAGGATGATTTGGCAAGACTCAGCACAAGCATCAACAGTTCACAGAGGTGGATACTACATCCTATGAATCTGTACCCCAGGGAAAGAGCCCAAAATTTCAATTCAAGATTCTGAAGGCAGTGTCAAAAACTGAAGAATTGATCACGGAGTCAGGTGAATTCCAAAGATTCCAAAATATCTAAAACAGGATGACATTTTCAAAACAAGTATTCAATATGCCTTCATGTTTAAACTCTTAAACCAAATAGATGCAGTTCCATTTGATTCAATGAAACAAGTTATCATAGTCATCTGGAAGCTGGAGCTATTCCCACATGTTGAATTGTGCCCTCAGTAGCAAATCTCATCATTCATTAATTCTTCTCAAAACAAATATTGTAAAATCCTTTTAGCTTAAGATCAGTGGGTTCCTTATATAATTTGATTGAATAGTCTGTCACCTTGTTTTAATTACAGATTAAGAGGAAGAAGAGAGAAGAGGGACAAGAAAATGAAAAGTTGCTTTATTTGCAATCTTATTTTCTTGCTGCCTACTGTAGCTAGGTGGCACAGTAGATAAAGCACTGGGCCTGGAGCCAGGAAGACCTGAGTTTAAATCTGGTCTCAGACACTTATGAGCTGTGTGACCCTGGGCAAGTCACTTAACCCTGTTTGCCTCAGTTTCTCCATATGTAAAATGAACTGGAGAAGGAAATGGTAAACCACTCCAATATCTCTGCCAAGAAAACCCCAAAATGGGATCATGAAGAGTCAGAAACAACTGAACCACAAAGATGCCTATTACCTGTTGTCTCTTTGTTTTTTTGTTTTGTTTTGTTTTTGGGTTTTTTTAGGCAATTGGGGTTAAGTGACTTGCCTAGAGTCACACAGCTAGTAAGTTTCAAATGTTTGGTCTGAGGTCAGATCTGAACTCAGGTCCTCCTGACTTCAAAGCCAGTGCTCTATCCACTGCACCACCTAACTGCCCCACTATTGTCTCTTAAAACTATTGTATTAACGTAAACAAATTTCTATGAGTTCAATATTTGTATTTTAATGTGATTCTTCAGAGTGCTCCATGTCGCCAAGTCATCTTCTGAGGAACTTTTAGGAGTTTCAAGTAGTAAACGTGCTTTGCATCATCAGACATCGTACTAATAAGATTTCACTTATTAAAGTGAATATCTCTCAAACTGAGGCAGCCTTCCTGGCAAGATTCTCCAGGCAGAAGAGAGTATCTAAAAGGAGAATATCTAAAACAGCACTCTATAGCCAATGGCAGATGCTTTAGAGAGTTCAGGAAATATGAGGAAAGAGCATTGGATCTAACAGTAAAGAGATCACTGATGACCTTGGAGAGAACAAGTGTGGTGGAGTGTTGGAATGGAAGCCAAATTATAAGAGATTGAAAAATGAGAAAAGAATAAGTAAAGGCGAGAAGTAAAAGCAATAAGCTTTTTCTAGGAGTCTGGCTGTGAAAGGGAAGAGAAATACGGAACAATAGCTTATACAAATGATAGGGTCCACTCAGTGTTTTGTTGTTGTTGTTGTTATTTTTGTTTTTTAGTTTTTTAATGGGTAGTACATACAGTTTATAGGCAGTAGAGAAAAAAACAGGCCATCTCAGTAAACTAGAAAAGCGTTCTCTCAGTTGAAAAAAGAAAATATCCATGAAAATTCTATTCCATAGAAAATTCTATGCAAACTTAACCAACCTTAAATAAAATTTAATTATGCTTTCAATTTATTTCAATTTCATATTTTCAATACCATTTTTTTATGAATTCTCTAGTGGTGGCATTCCAGTTATCAAGTTGTCATTATAAGAATTATAAGCTATCACATAAAAAAATGTTACAGGGTAAGTTTCCATGGCGGGGGGGGGAATGTAGTACAAATGTTCTTCCTTATGAGTTGTATATCTATTCCTTAAAGTATAAAAAAAATGTATTTTTCTATTAGTTGGTGGTACATGTCATGCTGTGTACTTTCTTTGAGATATTCCCAAATCTATTGTTTTGTATTTCTTCCCAGTAGACTTTTACAATTAAAATCTAGAGGTCGATACAATAGTTAACGAATGACAAATATAATTTAAGGTTTTATGTATATCCACAAAAGAGGTTCTTGTCATGTGACAAATGGAAATAATTTTCATATAATTCACATAATACATATAGATACATAAACATGCCATATACATGTGTGTATGTATGTGTATGTATGTGCATGTACATATATACCTACATGTATGCATATACAATTATTTATAGAGGCAACCTGGTATAGTGGATAAAAAAAAAACCTACCTCAGAATCAAAATAACCTGGGTTCAAGTCCTGCTGTGTGCTCTGGGTCAGTCATTTACCTTCCATTGCCCCCTGGCAACTTTCTGAGTGGGGAGTTTCTTTACCCAAGACTTCCTTAAAAAGAAGATATAATAGATCTAGAAAAAAAATACATAATTCAAACCTACACAGTGTTAGAATCCCACCAACCTTGCCTGGGGAGCTATATACCATGTTGGGATGGAGATCATTTCTTTAATTAGTCATTAAGTTACATTTAACTCTGAAAAGCTTTTGGTTATGTGATAGAATGCAGTGGGTTGCATGGTATGAGAGTAGGAAATGCTACATGTACTTCTGACAGTAAGGATATGACAAAAACCACAGTGATTTTTATGTTTTGTTTTTGTTTTGTTTTTAGCTTTCCTACAAAGGAATAACTATAGAATGCTAGAAGGTTCAACATATTGGTAATAAAAAATGAATCGACTGATTTCCAAGTCATCAATCAGAATAGAACTTGAGTCAGCAATCAGTAGTTAATAAAAGTTCTCTATGTCCTTTTTCCATATAAACATACCCATTCACTGTGTGTGTGCATACCCCTTTAACACATGTGGGTACTTTGTAGATGCAATCTCATTTACACATGCTCCCTCTTAAGTTCCTGCTCACTTGCTACATAGGTTTTTATTTGGGGTTTGTTTTATTTTAACTACAGTGGGAAGAAACTAGAATGTTAATGATTCTCCCTGTATGTGCCCAGTAAACACCACTGGTCCAAAAACCCCAGTTCTTAACCTGGGATCTGTGAACTGGTTTTCTTTAATATTTTAATAAACTATGTCAGGGGTGTGCTGGTAAATGTTTAACAATGGATCCTTGGAGGAGGGCACAGAATGTACCCATGACACACTTTTAAGTTTAATCTGCATTATTAACATTTTCTCCATCATTTTTTAAAGTTTAGACAATCAACAAAACAATAAATCAAGTCCTAATTTGTAGCATTTGCCTTTTTCATAGGTGTCAATGCTTACAATGAAAATCTAACTATTGCCTTGTGTGAGTTGACTTGAGCTGGTTTCAACACATCCCTAAATTGTATTTCAATATAATCAATTTTCTTTGTAGTTGCATGTATTTTCTTTTAAAGATTTAAAAACATTCTGAGAAAAGATCCATAGATTTCATCAGGCTGCTAAAAAGGTTAAGAACTCTTAGCCTAAGTAATGATGATATGCCTACTTTCTTTTTCTGTCACGGGAAATGGTGGTGGGGGTGGGGGTGGGGAGGAGAGTATGGAGATGCATTCTCCTTCTGCACACTCTGATAATAAATAGATCCTTCTGTCTCTTTAAAAAAGCCAAATCTCACACCAAGTCACTGATATCAAATCATGCTTTTTTTTTTTTAGGCTATACATACACATTTTTATTAAACATATTTTCACATTAATGATGTTGTAAGTAAGAATTAGAATTAATAGGAGGAACCACCAGAAAGAGAACACAAAACACAACAGAAGAAAAAAAATAGCAAATAGTATGCTTTGATCTGCATTCAAACTCCATAGTTCTTTCTTTGAATGTGGATAGCATCAAATCATGCTTCTAAGGACTTATGCTGACTACCAACTTTCACTGTCTCTCTCTTTTTCTTTCTTTCTCTCTCTTTTTCTCCTAGAATTTGAGATATACATAGAGACAACTTAGAAAGCAAAGAAAATATTAGGAAAACTTTATATTTGCTTCTCCATATACATTTTATATCCCTCTCCCTCACTTCTCCTCTTACCTTCCCACTCAGAATGCAAGATTCTTGAGGGTTGGAGCTATTTTGTATTTATATGCCCAGCTTAGCACTGTATAGCCTAGCACAGTACTTTTGTATTTGCATAACCAGCCTTCACACATGGTAGGTATGTAACAATTATTTTTTGGATTGAATTAACTTGTATAAGATCTGGAGGTAATCTAGAGAAAAGACCAGAAGATGATTTGCTGATAGGAACATGTCACATTATCCATCGGAGGGTAATGGTGCTATTCTCCAGCAGAAAAGAGACCTGGGCAGAAAGGGCTTACATTACAGTTTAAATATGAAGAATTTAGGTTTGCGTGAGGGTCCTTAGTTACATTAACTGGTAACTCAGGGAAATCTCTCCATTTTCGTCTTTAGAGGACTTTTTTTTTTTTAAATGTAGGCCCTGAAACAGGAAAGAAGACCCAAAGATAGTAAAACTGTCCCCAGAAAAGCAAGGTTTCTAGACCCTCCATCAGCTTCTCCCAGAGGCCCAGCAGTCTGGAGTTCATTCTGGGGCTCAGAGGAAGTACTTGAGGAGGAACACCTACGTCCATAAGTGGGGGTACAAGGTCGGATATCACTCCCAAAATGGTGTTTTGTCTCATTTTTAAGTTTAAAGTTTTTGAAGTTTTGTTGTTAATTTAAAAAAAAAAACCACATTTAGTTAAAGTTTAGTGCCCTTTATGTTTCAGAGTTCAACGAATGTGCACCTTAAAAAAAAATTAATCCCTGGTGCACATCTTAATAATATGTGCTGAACACACCTATGCCTATATCATGGTATGTGTCAAAGGACAGATTTCCAGGTGTAATCTTGTATCACTGGATAATTTTCGCTGTATTAACCAGCTAGAGAGACCAAAAGGATTCCTTGCCCCAATCTGTTATACAATCCCAGATTTATTAGCTTTGTGTCACTTCAGTCAATCAATCATTATTTATTAAGCACCTACTATCTGCCAGGCACTGTGCTAAATGCTGGAGATACAAAAAGAGGCAAAAGACAGTCCCTGCCCTCCAGGAGTTTACAATCTAATAGGTAAGACAAACATAAACGAATATATACAAAGCAAACTTCATACAGGATAAATAGGAAATAATTAAAAAGAGAGAAATCTCTGGAATTAAGAATTATTACTTAATGGCAGTCGAAATCAACAAAAAACTGAGCCACAACTAAAGCACAAGTTAAGTTAGATGAAATAAAAACCATTCAGTGCAAAGTGAAGTTATTTTTTAGTTATGGAGCAAAGAGAGGAAACTAGATAACTTGCTGTCCATATAAAACTGCTAGGGACTGTAGTCTTCCATAATACTTATCTATCTCAAGTGCTACCTCTTCCAAGAAGCCTTCCCTGATTTCTCCCATCTAGCAGTGTCCCTTCTTCCAGTCAGTCATTTGTCTCAGCTTTCTTATACTCTCAATCATATTCTAATTTGTGTTTTACTTATTTATGTTTGCTTTATTCCCCACTCTTCAATTGTCAAGTCTTTGAAAGTCAGGTCTACGTCTTATTTCATCTCTGTATTCATAGCACTAAGTACTATATATATAGTGCCTTGCACCGATTTTTTTTTTAACTTAATTTTTTTTTCCAATTACATGTAAAGATAGTTTTCAACTATCAATTCAGTTTTGTAAAATTTTGAGTTCCAAATTTTTCTCCCTCCCTCCCTTCCCTCGCCCCTCCCCAAAACAAGCAATCTGATATAGGCTCTATGTGAACAATCATGTTAAACACATTTCCACATTAGTTATGTTGTAAAAGAAGAATCAGAACAAAAGGAAAAACCATGAGAAAGGAAAAAAAAAACAAAAAACAAAGTGAAAATAGTATGCTTTGATCTGCATTCAGAATCCATAATTCTTTCTCTGGATGTGGTTAGCATTTTCCATCATGAGTCTTTTGGAATTGTCTTGGATCATTATATTGCTGAGAAGAGCTAGTTCTATCATAGTTGATCATCACACGATGTTGCTCCTACTGTATACAATGTTATCCTGGTTCTGCTCACTTCACTCAGCATTAGTCCATGTAAGTCTTTCCAAGTTTTTTTTTTCTGAAATCTGCCTACTCATCATTTTTTTACAGCACAATAATATTGCATTACATTCATATACCACAACTTGTTCAGTCATTCCCCAATTGATGGGCATCCTCTCAATTTCCAATTCTTTGCCACCATAAAAAAGAGCTGCTATAAATATTTTTGTATATGTAGGTCCCTTTGACTTTTTTATTATAATCTCTTTGGGATACAGACTTAGAAGTGGTATTGCTGGATCGAAGTGTATGCACAGTTTTATAGCCCTTTGGGCATAGTTCCAAATCGCTCTCCAGAATGGTTGGATCAGTTCACAATTCCACCAACAATGCATTAGTGTTCCAATTTTCGTATATCTTCTCCAACATTTATCATTTTCTTTTTCTGTTATATTAGCCAATCTGATAGGTGTGAGGTGGTACCTCAGAGTTGTGTTTCATTTCTCTAACCCATGCCTTGCTCCAATTTTGATGAAATAGGGATGGGGGGGTAGATAAAGAAGAGGGTCTTTACAGAAAAAGTAATGTTTCTCTCAATTTCTCAACCTGGACAAATTTCTGGTCTTCTCCACCTAAAGTTTCCTATTTAGGCTTTAAAATAGGGATTCTTATCCTTGCTTTTTAAAGTATTTTGAAAACTATTTCAATATAACTGGTTTTCTTTATAATCCTATGTATGTTATTTTTATGCATTTAAAACCATGATTCTAAAAAAGATGTTCATAAGAAAAAAATTAAGGACTTCTTCTTTAGAGTAAAATAGAAATGAGAGATAGAGAAAGAGAAAGGAGAAGGAAATAGAGGGTGAAAGAAACTTCATTAAATGTATGTAAATACTGCCAGAGTGAGGTAGTAGAATTAAAGCTGCCACATCCTCTCCCCACTCTCAAACTCAAACTCTAGAGAAGACAGGGAGTTCAGTGGTGGGGCCCTTCCAGTTTGAGCTCAGGATGTCTGGGGTGAATTCTTCTCACAGGATCCTGGGCTGGTGCCCATAAAGGTCTATCACAAGCTCACACAAAATGAGGTTTTCGCACTTTGTGAAGACCTCAGGTTGGAGTCAGATGTCTTACCCCTACAGCCTGGCAGATAGACACTTGCTTGAGGTTTCTTTTACTTTCTACCCTTCTAAAGTACCTTAGTTGTTCATTAAAACAGAGAATTCATCAGTTTCTCCTGAGGTAGCTGAGGAGCACAAGAGAAGATTCCCAACAGGCAGCTGAGTTCTTTTGTTGTTGTTCAGGTAATAATCCCTTGTTTGAATTTTTTACAGTGCCACAGAGCCTCCATTGTCTCCTTCCAGCTTATTTTTACACAATGACTGCACTGTCTATACTCTTCCCCAGAAGGCTGGGCGCCTTGGCTTGGCACGCAAAAATATTTTCAAACAAATTGGTTTTTCAATTAATTAAATATACTAGAGTTGGCAGAATTACAAATTGGGGATTTTTCTCCCCTGTGCATCATTTGTTCCTACAGCAAGGTAGAGGGTGCAGGGAGAAATTCTGAGACTTCAAAGGAAAGTCTCACTCTTTCCAGGTTATTGCTTAGCCTACTAAACCTTCTCTTCATTGTTCACTCCTCTTTCTCCTTTTTAAAAATTTTATTGTGGGTGCTTTCCCAGACTGTGTCCTTGACCTTCTTCTCTCTGCCTATCCAGTTTGTCAGAAAGCCAATTAGCACTCATGAAGTAAGTACCGCCTTCTCAAATGTCATTAAAGCATTTGTCCACATTGTTCCCTTACCCTATCACATTCTATCTTATTCCTTACTTATTTGGATCCATAACAGACTGTAAACCCCTTGAGGGTGCTGAGGATAATATTTTGTTTTGTTTTGGTTTTGGTTTTATTTGTTTGTTTGTTTTGTTTTGTTTTTGTCGAGGCAATTGGGGTTAAGTGACTTGCCCAGAGTCACACAGCTAGTGAGTGTTATGTGTTTGAGGTCAAATTTAAACTCAAGTTCTCCTGACTCCAGGGCCAGTGCTCTATCCACTGTGCCACCTACCTGCCCCCCATAGTATGTTTTGATAAATGTTTGTTGAGTTAAATTCAATGGCCTCAGCTATCACATCATAGAATCTTAAGCATTGAAAAGAACCATAAAGGTTATCATTTAGTTCTTCAGACAGGGAAGGAATGGTCTGAGTAAAGGAAGGTGCAGGGAGGCAAACGTCCCAGTCAAAGAAGGAACTTCCTATTTAATATCTGACAGAGGTCACCTAGTCCATATGATCACTCACTGAAGTTCCAAATCTCCTCTCTTCAAGCATCTCATACCCCAGCCTCCTCATATCCTCTTGAGCTCTTCCTATTCTCTCAAATCTCAACTTTTTGTGGAAAAAAGAAACTATTTCTCAAAAGCAGTCCCTCTTCTCCCTTTCTCCTAATCTCACATCATCTGCCATCATCCTTCACTCCTGTCTCTTACAAACAGATCCTTGCCAAAGCCAACCCTTCATATGTACCCTAGAACTCATCTTCTCTGGTCTTCTTCAGAAGATCGCTACCACTATCACCCCCAGTCTCTCTAATCTTCTATCTCTGCTTATCAGTGGGTGTGTTCCTTGCTCTCTACAAACACACTCATGTCTCACCCATCCTTAAAAAAAAAAACTACAACCCTGCAACCTGTCATCCTATACCTCTCCTTCCCTTCTCAGCTAAATTTCTTTAAAAATTTCTAAACTCTGCAGTCTGGCTTTTGACTTCATCAATCAACTAACGCTACTTTCTTCAAAGGTATCAATGATGTCTTCATTACCAAATCTAATGGCCTTTTCTCAGTTTTTATCTTTAGTGACTTCTCTGTAACATAGGACACTTTTTGTTGTTGTTGTTTTCCTGGATGCTCTCTGACATTGCTCTTTTATAATTTTCCTCCTTCCTCTCTGACTGATGCTTCTCAGTATCATTTGCTAGACTTTCATCCATGTTATGCTAAGTAACTATGGATATCCCCAAGGCTCTCTCCTGTGCCCTCTTATCTTTTTCACTCTGTACTATTTCATCTGGTGATCTCATCAGCTACCATGGATTCAATGATCATCTCTATGCTGATGATTCCTAAATCTATATATAGTGAGCATTTATTTAAGAAATGCAAAGCCTAGGGGCAGCTAGGTGGTGCAGCAGATAAAGCACTAGCCCTGGAGTCAGGAGGACCTAAGTTCAAATCCAGCCTCAGACACTTGACACTTAACTAGCTGTGTGACCCTGGGCAAGTCACTTAACCCCATTGCCTAGCCAAAAACAAAAAAGAAAAGAAAAGAAATGCAAAGCACTTTACAGAGATTATCTCATTTTATCCACATAACAACCCTGGGAGGTAGATGCTACTGCTATTTCCATTTTATAGCTGAGGAAACTGAGATAGAGGAGGTTACGTGGCTTGTCCAAGGTTACACAACTAGGAAGTATCGGAGGCCAAATGAGAACTCAGGTCTTTCTGATTAGAGGTCCAGCACTTCTAGCCATTTTGCAACCTTTGTTCTAAGCTCCAGTTCCCCATCTCCAATAGCCTTTCAACATTTCAAACTGAGTTTCCTAAAGGCATCTCAAATTCAGAATGCAGAAAACTGATTATCTTTCCCTCTAAGACCCTCCCCTATTCAGAGTTTCCCATTGCTGGTAAAGACTCCACATTCCTCTCAGTCTCCCAGGTTCATCCCTTTAGTTTTACCCATGATGCTTCACTTGCATTCATACCACATATCTGGTCAGTTTCCAAATCTTGTTTCCACCTTCACAACATCTTTCTCTTATATATCCCCTTCTCTCCACACATACAGTTATTACCCTAGTTTACCCTTTCATTTTTGCCTAGAATGTTACAATAATCTCCCAATTGGTCTCCTTACCTCAGTTCTCTCTCCCTTCCAATACATCCTCCAAACAACTGTCAAAGTAATTTTCCTAAAGTGTAGGTCTCACCATGTCACCTCTCTATTAAACAAATTCCAATGGCTCCCTCCAAAGATCAAATAAAAAGTGCTGCATTTGTTATTCAAAGCTCTTCACAACCTGGCCCCTTCTTATCTTTCTGGTCTTCTTCCACATTACTCCCCATCACACATTCTCTGAACCAGCAATACAGAACTACTTGCTGTTTCTCATTCACGATTCTCCATCTCCCATCTTCAGGCCTTTGTACTGGCTATTCCCTCTGCCTGGAATGCTCACCTTCACCTCTTAGAAGCTCTGGCTTCCTTCAACACTTCTACAGGAGGTCTGTCTCTTTCTCCCCAGTTGCTAGTACCTTCCCCTCTAAGAGATACATACTCTATATGTATCCTGTATGTAACTGTTTATGTATATTTTGTCTCCTTCATGAAAAAGTAAGCTCCCTGAGGGTATAGACTGTTTTTGCTTTTTCTTTATATCTCCAACAGCTATCACAGTTAATAAGTACTTCATAAATGTTTGGTTGATTGATTGAACTGCTTTGTGAACCCGGCCATTCCATTCTTGGACAGTATTAATTGTTGAAAAATTTATTTATTAACAACAATAACAACAAACATTTATTAAGTGCGTGCTATGTACCAGGTACAATACTAAGCCCCGGGAATACAGATACAAGTAAAAAGAAAGACAATCCTTGCCCTCAAGGAACTTACATTCTAATGAGAGAAGACAACATGGTAAAGGAAACAGGAAAGGAAGATGGAGAGAAGGTACCTTTGTGGTGGCATGGAAGATTGTAGAGTCAAGAGTGGAGCCCAGAGAGGAATGAAAGAGTGAATGTAGCTAACCTGGGAACTTTCCTGAAAGTGGAGGGTCTAGTAGGAACTGACCAATCAGAGGAAGGGCTGTAGGGGGCAGAGTGATCTCCCAGGGTGAGAAGGCTGCTGGCTAGGGGTGGAGGAAGAAATGGTGGATTTATGCACACAACCTGTGTGACCTACTACAGAAGAGTCTTTGAAGACATATTTGAAGGTCAATAATAACTCAGTAATGACTGATATTTGTTTGAAAAGGCTCTTATGTCTGGTGAACATATGAATTTGGTTTGTTCCTAGATCTCCTCTAGGTGGCCTCAGTTGCTTTGCAAGCACCAACCTAACAAGACAAGGAACAGAGCAAATTTATTACATACAAGAGAAAATTAAAAAAAAAAAAAACAACCCTCATAGTTGTGCATAAACAATGCGGAAGATTTTGCCCTCCTGTGGGCCCCACCTCTCAACTCCAGGCTCTGACTCTAAATGCCACCCTGTGGCTGAGGATCCCCTCCTGTCTCCCGGTCTGTTAGGGGGTCAAACACCCAGCATTTTGGTGAGCCTTAGCGTCCCCAGAGACCTACACAATTGCTCCAGACTTAGTACACCACCTTGGAGCTGAGGCCCACCTAATTGAAAAACACTCAGTGTCATTGAATCCACTCCTCTCCTGGATCTGCACAGTTCACATGCCACATAACCAGTGAAGGGCAAGGTCCAAGTTTACTCCTCCTTATTGTGACTCCTGTGCAATCTCTCTTCTGTCTTCACAACTGTGTCACTCCAGTGTGTGATATAGGCTCATAGGGTAATAGATTTAGAGCCAGAGGGGACCTTGCAGGCCATGGAGTCCAAGCCTCTCATTTTATAGATGAGGAAACTGAGACGCAGAGAGGGTAAGTGACTTGCCTAGGGTAACAAAGCTAGTAATTGTCTGAGACCGAATCTGAGTCTTCCTGACTCCCCAGTCTACTTCATCATAGGTCTGTGAAGTATTTTTGGCTTAAAGTCTCTCTAATCTATGCCCCAAGGCTTGGCTGTTCTGCCTTCTTCACTGCCTTCCTATCTCCTTTATACTTCCTGCTTCAGTGACCCTCTAACTTCCTGGCAAAGTTAATTACTCCTTCACAATGAGACAGCCTGGGATAACAAACCTCAGAACTAGGCAACACTTTTCCAGCTCTTCTGTAACTGTAGGCCCACAACTCTGAGTTGCTGCCTTGGAAAATACTCCCTCAGAGTATTTTAAGATCTTCTGACTCACTCTTCATTTGTAATCCCCATCCCTCACACCTTAGAAGGACTGAATTCAGTTTACCACTTCAGGATGTAGGCAATCCTTCCTCTCTCTCTCTGTCTCTCTGTCCCTTTCTCTTGCACACAGCTCAGCACTTCCTGCTGAGCTTTTTTGAGGCCTGGGAAAAAGAAAAAATACTCCCTTTGCATTCACCCTTCTAACAAACATGCAGCATCCATCCATTCCTTGACCCCAGTGCCTGGGACCAGGTCATACAAATCATCCTGAGGCTTGGAAAGTCCAGAAGTAGGCAAAAGAAACAGGTCAAGGGCTGGAGCTGACAGCCTCTGCCAGCAGCCCAACTGCAATGACAAAAGTTTAGAGCCTCATTAAAATTACACTGAGCTGAATCCTGTCTGGGATGTAACCTGATCTTTGCCCTCAGTCTCTAGAATATCTACTCCCTCTTCCACATGACAGCCTAATAGAGACAACTACCTGGTCCCCTCTTATTACCTCCTCCAAACTAAACATATCTGGTTCTTTCTCATGAGATAGGGTCTTCAGACCATCTACTCTCTGATTCATTCTCCCCTGTAATTATTCTCATTCATTAATGTACCTTTTAAAATGTGACCCCCCCAAAAAAATTGAACACAGTTCTATGGAGATGGTCTGACTAGTAAGTCTAATATGAGCTTATTATTTCCCTTGGTCTGAATATAATATTCTTATCAATGAAGGCCGAGTTTGCGTTAACTTTTTAAATAGTCTCTATTGACTAATCAGTGTCATAACTGACAGTTGACTTCAACCTTGTAGCCAACTAAAGCTTCTAGGGTTTTTCAAAATGAACTTCTGTTAAACCTGGCCTTCATCATCCTGTGTTTATATGCAGGGTTTTTTGGTTTGTTTGCTTGTTCATTTTCAGAAGGGACTGTTTTGGGTTCTTCATTCAAGCCAGTCAAATCTCTTTTATCCTTAATGGGACTGTTCAGAACATTAGCCATCCTAGCTTTATGTTACCTTTGTTTTTGTAACAGGACTTTGTCTCATGCCCAAATGACATAAGATGGAGACACCCCATGGGAGATGCCAAGGACTTGCTTCTGGGAAGAGACATTCTGCAATCCCCTAGCACGTGGGTGGGAACAGCCTCTTTCCATTGGCTGAGTAACTAGAATAGGCTGTATCTGTGAAACTACAAGACTGGGACGGCCTGGCACTCACTTTCTGCCAGCGTCCGGGGGGTGAAGGTCCTGTTTACCCACAGCACAGGTGCCATGAACTGAGCTGGGTGGGGGGAAGGGCTACCTTCACCTTCCTTCCTTCCACTCCCGTGCCAGCAGAAAAAGAGACAGACTGAATCTAATACTTTTTTGTTTGTTTGTTTGTTTTGTTTTTGAATTATATATTTTTTATTAGAAATATGAATGGAATTTCACTAGTTAGGAAAAAAGTACATGATATCTGAAATAAGTAAAGAAGAAGAGTGGAAAGAGTATCATAGTAAGCAGAAAAAGATTATGTAAAAAAAATGGAACTAGAAACAGAACTATAATTGTTTTTGTTTGAATTATTTTCAACTAACAAGGCTATTTAAGCAAGAAAAATAATACAACTTTGAATAGAAAGATACATGGAAAATTATGTTTGTCAGTCTAATAGTTTTAAAGACACAGCATATTCAGGCTACACAGTCAATAAAAAGACGCTGTTCCCACTCATGTGGTACAGGAATGCAGAATGTCTCATCCCAAAAGCAGATCCTTGGCCACTACCATGGAAGTGTCTCCCTCTTAGGTGATCTGAGCATGCATCAATGCCCCATTTCATATTCATCTAAGTTGTTGATTTAAAAAAATGTTGAGCAGGACAAGGCCCAATATAAGCCTCCAGAAGGATATCGATCCATAGTCAACATTCTTTGCCTACTGTTCATTCAAATTACCATACATCCATGTGTCTTGTGTTACTAACTACCTGTAGGCCATTATCACTTAGAGGTCCTCCTACTAAGTTCTCCTCCTACTAACTCCTGCCAAGTTAATGCAACCTCAGCCTTTCTGTAGCATTTCACCCAACTTATCACCTTCTCCTTCTTCATTGTCTCTCCTCTCTAGGTTTTCCTAATATCACTCTCTCCTGGTTCTCCTCCTACCTCTCTGATTGCTTCTCAATTTCCTCTGCTAGTTCTTCAACCATGTCATACCTTTTAACTGTCCTTAAGAGGCAGGGTAGAGATGATGATATACTAAAATAGACTGAGAAAGAATGATCAAACAGGTAGGAGAACCAAAAGAAAGCATTGTCATGGGAGAAGTGAGTTGCTAAAAGAAGGGGATGTCAAGAATGTCAAAAGCTAGAACTGAGAAATGACTATCAAATGAGAAATTAAGAGGACTTTAGAAAGGACAGCCTGATGTTCTGACCTTGCCTCCCTTCTCTTTTCATTCTATGTCCCTTAATTTGGTGATCTTATTAGATCACCATTTATCAATACCTTTATCTTTATGAAGTTGATTTCCAGATCTATATATCCAATCCTAACCTTTCTTCTGAGCTCCAGTTACATACCTCCAACTATCTCTTGGATATCTCCTACTCAATGTGTCCGAAAAGGAACTCATTTTCTTTCTCCCCAGATCTTCCACCTTCTAAGTTTCCTCTCACTGTTGAGGGCACCACCATTTTCCTAGTCACCCAGGCCCCAAACCTTGGTGTCATCCTGAACTCCCCACTTACACTTACTCCACACATCCAATCAATTGCCAAATCTTGTCATTTTTACCTTCATAGTATTTGCCAATGCAGATTAACCACCAGCTCTGTGACTTAGTCTTAGTGTGCTATCTGGGGTAAAGAGAGTCACACACACAGAGCTACTGTCTGTCAAAGCTGGAATGGATTTATGTAAGATATTTTTAAAGTACAGCCAGTAAGGACAATTTTCCTTAATATTACACTACTCAACTGAGACTGCTCTTTCTAAGGGTTCTAGCAATGTATTCACTTCTTAATATTATTTTCTCAGTCCTCATCCTTCTCGACCTCTTTTCAGTTTTTGACATTCTTGGCCATTCCCTCCTCCTATAAACACTCTTCTCCCTGGATTTTCATGACATTGCTTTCTCTTGGTTCACCTTCTGCCTATCGGATCATGCCTTCTTAGTCTCTTTTGAATATCACCATTTACATCTTGCTTCTAATCTGTAGATGTCCTCCAATGCCCTATAGTAGGCCTTCTCTCTTCCTTCTACATTGGCTTTCTTAGTGATCTCATCAGTTCCCATGGATTTAATTATTCTCTTTCTTCAGATTATTCCCACTTTGACATATCTAGCCTTCATCCCTCTCCTAATCCCCAGTCTTGCATCACCAGCAGCCTATTGGACATTTCTACCTAGATGCCCCATAGGCATCTCAAACTCAACATGTCTAAAACAAAACTCACTATCTTTCCCCCTAAACATACTTCTCCTTCCCTGTTTCATTCAAGTAGAATACCATCCTTCTAGTCTCACATGTTGACAGCCTTGGAACCATCCTCAGCTCTTTTTTTTCCTTCATGCTTCCCAATATCTAATCATTCCCCAAGTCTTGTCGATTCAATCTGCAAAATCCAAACAGAAGATTACTACATATGGTAAAGACTACCAGATGCTCTTGCTTGAAAATTAGCCTTAGAACACTGGAGAGTCTCCAAAATAACATCCATGATCACTCAAAAGAGTTTGGCTTCACTCTATAAACACTAAAAACCAAGTGCATAAAGAATGTCTATTGTCTGGACTGTTAGATAGCCAGACCACAGAAAAGCTTCATCAGTACAAATATCTTGGACAAATACTACAGAATAGACTATAAAATAGACCCAGAATTGAATATGTTGAGAAGAAGCTAGGTTATATTTGGGGACTTGTTCAGTACTTTTAATAATCTCAAGCTTCTCTCTGAAAGCAGAGCTCATCTTTTAACAATACCTCTACTACCACTACTACCACTACTACCACCACTACCACCACCACCACTATTACTACTACTAATCATCATCATCATCATCATCATCGTCATCATCATCAATTACCTACTATGTGCCAGGACTGTGCTAAGCACTTTACACACATTATATCATTTGTTCCTCACAACAACCCTAGGAGGTAGGTGCTATTATTATCTCTGTTTTACAGATGAGGAAATTGAGACAAACACAGATGAAGTGACTTGCCCAGGGTAATAAGCTAGTAAGTATCTGAAACTGGATTTGAACTCTGGTCTTTCTGACCCAGTGTTCTATCCCCTGTACCACCCAATTGCCTCAAGTCTTCTGTTGATTCTATATAGCTATGAATCATGGAGCATAGCTCCAAGTCTCCAAAGAATTAAATTTCAGATCACCCATTATGCAATGGAGATATATGTAGTGAATGTGAGAAGGTTGTAGCATTTTACCAACAAAGAATTGTGTGGGAAAATTTATTATCCAGGAAATCTATTACCAAAAAAGGAGGTAGGTTGGTTGTGTGATTAGATTGAGGGATGACTGATAGACAGCAAGTGTGGTCCACATGTTCCTATGCAATGTAGCACATATAAAGGAAAGCCCCTGGCATTTTAAGGAGACTGACAGGAGGATATGTGGTGTGACATGGCCAAGAGTCACACATGAGAAGAAAACATGGATAGATAATCATAGGCTATGTCTGAAGGAGTGCTTATATCCATGGCATCATGGATCCAGTGAAGTATCTAAATATGGACAGAGAACCGTGCTGGGCAACAGAAATATAAAGATGAAAAATCACAGTCTGATCTCCAGGACTGAGTGAGGAGGATGGTAGAATATGGCAGGTACACAAATAAACGTGATATGAGGTAGAATGTGATAAAGCAAAAGAGAATTCTACAAGGCTTTAAGAAAAATTGAGGAATCATCAATACTTCATGGACTTACAATCCATTTTTTTTCTTTTTTTAAATTTATTTTTAGTTTTCAACATTCACTCTTATAAGATTTTTTTT
Organism: Vombatus ursinus; assembly: GCF_900497805.2. Classification (NCBI taxonomy): domain Eukaryota; kingdom Metazoa; phylum Chordata; class Mammalia; order Diprotodontia; family Vombatidae; genus Vombatus; species Vombatus ursinus. The sequence goes on from NW_020954550.1 coordinate 35,316,599, forward strand.
TTGGCTAGGCAATGGGGTTAAGTGACTTGCCCAGGGTCACACAGCTAGTTAAGTGTTATATGTCTGAGGCTGGATTTGAACTCAGGTCCTCCTGAATCCAGGGCCAGTGCTCTATCCACTTTGCCACTTAGCTGCCCCCTCTTTTATAAGATTTTGAGTTCCAAATTTTCCCCCTCCCTCCCCTCCCGCCTCCCCAAGATGGCATGTAATCTGATATAGGCTACACTTATACAATCATATTAAATATATTTCCATATTAGTCATGTTGTGAAAGAAGAATAAGAACAAAAGGGACAAATCACTAGAAAGAAAAAAAGAGAGAGAGAGAGAGAAAATATTATACTTTTACCCTTTGACCCAGCAATAGCACTTTTAGGGCTATATCCCAAAGAGATCATACAAATGGGGAAAGGACCCACATGTACAAAAATATTTATAGCAGCTGTTTTTGTGGTGGCAAAGAATTGGAAATTGAAAGGATGTCCATCAATTGGGAAATGGCTGAACAAGTTGTGGTATATAAATGTAATGGAATACTACTGTGCTATAAGAAATGATGAACAGGTTGACTTTAGAAAAACCTGGAAAGACTGGTATGGTCTGATGCTGAGTGAAGTGAGCAGAACCAAGAGAACATTGTACACAATAACAGCCATGCTGTGCAATGACTAATATTGATAAGCTTAACCTTTCCCAGCAATGCAAGGATCTAAGACATCTCCAAAGGTCTCATGACGGAAAATGCTATCCACATCCAAAGAAAGAACTATGGAGTTTGAATGCAGATCAAAGCATACTATTTGCTATTTTTTTTCCTTCTGTTGAGTATTATTTCCTCTTTCTTGTGGTTCCTCCTATTGGTTCTAATTCTTACTTTCAACATCGCTAATGTGAAAATATGTCTAATAGGAATGTGTATGTATAGTCTATGTCAGATTGTGTGACATCTTGGGGAGGGTGGTGGGGAGGAAGGGGGAGAAAAATTTTAAACTCAAAAGCATATGGAAGTGATTGTTGATAAATCAAAATAAATTAAGGAAAAAGAAAAAAGAAAAAAAATACTATGCTTCGACCTGCATTCAGACTATATAGTTCTTTCTCTGGATAGCATTTTCCATCATGAGTCTTTTGGAAATATCTTAGATCATTGTATTGCTCAGAAGAGCTAAGTCTATCATAGTTGATCATCATGCAATGTTGCTATTACTGTGTACAATGTTCTCCTGGTTCTGTTCACTTCACTCAGCATTAGTTCATATAAGTTTTTCCAGGTTTTCCTGAAATCTGCCTGTTCATCAACTCTTCTAGCACAATAGTATTCTGTTACATTCATACACCACAACTTGTTCAGTCATTCCCTAATTGATGGACATCCCTTCGACTTCTAATTCTTTGCCACCACAAAAAGTGCTGCTATAAATATTTTGCACATGTAAGTCCTTTTCCTTTTTTTATGATCTCTTTGGGATATAGACCTAGTAGTGGTATTGCTGGATCAAAGGGTATGCATAGTTTTATAGCCCTTTGGGTATAGTTCCAAATTTACAATCCATTTTTGTGATTGTTCAAATAAAGCCATACTTCTACCTGATCATTGTTCAATAAGGGAGTTTTTCTGTTGATTAGGGTTTTTTACCCCCAAGAGGTCACAGGCAAGCTGGATATATGATACCATAGAATGCCAGAGCTGGAAGGATCCTTAGAGGTCATATAACCAACCCCCTTCTCCCTTCATTTTACAGATTTAAAAAAAAAAACAAAAACAAATCTGGGTTGAAAGGTGGTATATTTTACCTAAGCTCACATATCTTGTTAAAAACAGAACTGGAACAAGAAGTCCAGTTTCTTGGTCCAAGCCTAGTACCTTTCTATTATACCCTGCATCCTGCCTGTGGTCTCTTTTCAAGCCGCATTACATATAATGGGACTTATTTTGTACATGATGGGCAAGTGTGGGTTAGATGCCATTGTGTAACAGAGAAGGCATTGAATAAAAATGAAGTTTGGTGGGTGGCAGTGTGGTTTAGTAGGGGAAGCATGGCTGGATAACATGAAGTTCTGCTAGTATCTAATTCTGTGTGAATGTGAATAATTCCCTGTCTCAGTTCATTTACATGGGGAAAAAGGGGAAAATGCTATAAAATTCCTATCAACTTTCTTGGTGTATATTGAGCATGATTTAATGTTATTAAAGAGTAAGGAATATTAGAGAGATGGTTTTCCTTTTTCTGTGCTTCTGTTCCCACTGATCCCCTTCCCAATTATGCCCTTCCCTTCTCTTCTCTCACCCAAATGATTTCCATCTTTCAACAATAATTGTTGTTGTTCAGTCATTTCAGTTGTGTCCTACTCTTTGTGACTCCATTTGGGGTTTTCTTGGCAAAAATCCTGGAATGGTTTGCCATTTCCTTCTCCGGTTCATTTTACAGGTGAGGAAACTGAGGCAAATGGGGTTAAGTGACTTCCCCAGGGTCACACAGCTAGTACATGTCTGAGGTCAGATTTGAACTCAGGAAGACAAATCCTCCTGACTCCAGGCATGGTACTCTATCTACTGTGCCACCTAGCTGCCTCCTCAATAATAATTCAACTGAAAAGGCATTCACTATCTGCCTACTGTATGCCAGACACTGTGCTAGGTGATGAGGATTCAAAGACAAAATGAAAAGTAGTCCCTGTCCTCAATGTGCTTACATACTAAAGCGTAGTATGTAAACTTACTACATACAAAGCTTACGTACTACTAATAAATAACACATTTTAAAAGCATTTTAATATTTATAAAGATCTTCTCATAACTTCCCACAGCAAGATTTTAATATCTTCCCACAACTTTGGGAAATACACAGAATAAACCTTGTTATCTCTATTTTATAGATGAGGAAATAGAGGACTAGAGTTAACTGATTTGCCCGCTGTTGCAAAGCTAAGTTTTGGAGGGCAGGGAGAAAAAAACAAGGCCACCACCCAAAGCCAGGGTTCCTTTCACTATACCAGGCTGCCTCTCAAAGCCCCATTTAATTTTCTCCTTCTTAACACTTCTTAATAAAGCTTTCCCATACTACTACAATCTGCAGTGACCTCACCCCTCTCTAAGTTTATATTATTTGTCAGCCCTGACCTGTTCATTTATCAGCCTATGTACTGTTGTCTCATAGTGGTATTTAACTTTTTATCCTGTTATGCCTTGTTTATCCAATTAGATTATGAAAAGAGCACTTTATTTTGAGTCAGAGGACATGGGTTTGAATTCTGATTCTGCTGTAGCTGTGTGAGTCTGGTCAAATCATTTAACTTCTCTGGGCCTCAGTTTCCTGCTCTGTAAAATGAAGGCAGTAACTTAGAGGATCTCCAAGGTCTGTTCTAGGTCTGATTTGTATGATCCTAGGAAACAATTTTCAAACTTTGCTGAAGGTACACAAATACCCTTTTCTGACTTTGCCACAGAACTTCTCCTTTCAGGGGTCACTGGACTTGGAGCTGGGAGGCACCTTAAAAGTTCTCACTATCTTACTTTCACCCGAAGAGGGGATCTGTTCCTTCTCCCCTCTATCTTCTCCATCTCCAATCGAAATCTACTATTAGGAAGAATTCAGATAAAGTAATTCACACTGATAAAAGATATGAGTGAATATCACCTCCCTCAGGGGTATTTACATTTTAGCAGGAGACATGTCCTCTGACTCAAAATCAAGTGCTCTTTCCATAATGACATTCTACCTGGTTCAAATACCTCCCTATATTTGAAAACTGCCCCCAGGTATTGTTACGCTCCATAGGAGGCTTTAAGTATTTGCTGTAACACTTTCAACTTAACTTATCACAAAATAGGCATCGACCTGCCATAAAGAATAGAATTTTCTGAAATTAAGGATATATGCATATTACAGAGTTTCCTTTATTATACCTCTCCTCCAAATGTTGTATCCTAGTATCCATCTTGCCTATCCATAGTCACAGCTCTGGCTTGTAGGGTACTAGAAACCAAAGTCTTCTATTTCATAATTTTTCCTAGGTTTTGCCAGTACTTAAAAAAAAAAACTCACCCCTAAATTGTCCTCTAATAACAAATGCCTATGTTTTCAATACCAACTTTTTTTGTTGTTTTTATATGAAGAGAGATTTGGAACTCCACTGCCTCCAAAAGAATAAAGGTGAGCACCACACAGAGGGCAATGGAAAGATTAGCAGGCTGCAGCATAAAACCAATGAGGAACATAGTTGAACAGGAGTAAAGGCTATCACTTAAAAAAAATTGTGACAAAAAGAGGAAGACCTCCAGCAGAATGGGTGGATTCCATCTGGTGAACTTTTGGGAAGCCATGAATACCAGTAGGGGTTTGTGAACAATGCTACTAGGGGGAAAAAACCCTCAGAGTTTCCTCTAGAATTCTGAAGGGAGAAGTTGGCAGCCACCTTGTGGTGACCTTCAATTCAAGTAGGAATTGGGAAAGTGAGCCCAGAACTTTCCCTGCAGATGATAGGCAACTAAAGAGATAGAAAGATAGAGTTAGTGAGCATTTACTACGTGCCTACTATGTGCCAGGCACTGCACTAAGTTCTGGGTATACAAATACAAGCAAACAAAACAGTTCCTTCCTTCAAGTAGCTTACATTCAAATGATGGAAGACAACATATAAAGAAGATTTAGAGCGAGGAGGGTCGTACATGCCTAGCACATAGTAAGTATGCATGGTAAGAGATGACCAGGAAATATCATAGAGGCCTGGCTCTGAGCAAGAGAACATAGAAGCTCATCTATCAGAGCTGGGGATCTAGAGGTGAAGTCCAAGGTTCAGTTGGGAGATAAAGATGATGTAGTGTATAAAAAGACAGACAAAGCATTTATTAAATTCATCTAATCCAATCTTTTTTTTTTCTTTTTAGGCAACTGGGGTTAAGTGACTCACCCAGGGTCACAAAGCTAGCAAGTGTCAAGTGTTTGTCTGAGGCCGAATTTGAACTCAGGTCCTCCTGACTTCAGGGCCGGTGCTCTAACCACTGTACCATCTAGCTGCCCCTAATGCAAGCCAATTTTGCTGGTGCTTAATAAGCTCCTATTTTGTTCAAGGCCATATGCTAGGCCTGGGGATACAAAGAAAAAAAAAAATTTTAAACAGGCCCTGTCCTCAAGGAATTTACATTCTATTTGGGAAATACAGCATAGAAACAAATAAGTATATCTGTGACCATTTGAAGAGAAAGTGAGCACTACCAACCAGGTAGGTCAGGAAAGGTTTCATTTTGTTTGGCTCTTATATTTTTCTTCATTTGAGAGGTACTATGGTCCAACTACTAAAGAACCAACTTCAGAGCCAGGAAGACCTGGGTTCAAGTCCTACCTTTGATGCATATTGACTGTATAATTCCCAACCCCACCCAAACCCGCTCAAGTTAGCCTCACAGTTCCCCAGACTGACCTTTAAGGCTGTAAGTTGCAGAAAAGGTGCCAATTTTCATTGGCAAAGGTGAGGAAGGTTCCTCACCCGAGAGTTCTCCAGTGAAATCATAGACCCCATCCTTCTCCCCTTTTAAATCTGGTTAGTAGAAGACTTGAATAGCACAAGAATACAAATGAGTAGATTCTTATAGTAGATATTCTTTAGAAAATAACATCCTAAACTACTTGTTATTTATCTTCTTCAAAACAGCATCTTAACTAGGTTGCCGTGTCTAAACTAGATCACAGAGTAGTCCCGGGCCATCACCCATTGTCTTGACTTGCATCTTGCCTCTGGACTTCAATAACTTTGGAAGAGAGAGTGAGGCAGGACAACTTTGTGCAGTTCTGCCTCTCTTATATCCAATTCATGCACAAATCAAGATATCACCCTGTGATGTCATGGTCCTCTTTTAAAATGGACAAACAACAATGGAGTTGTAGCCAGAGATAACCTCAAAGACCTTCTACTCCAACACCTCCCCCCACCCGCTTTCATTTTATAGATGAGGAAACTGAAGCCAATTGGTGAGAAACAACGCAGCCATCATCACACATGCAGCAATAGGTGATTTACAAAGTTCTTCAAGGTTTGCTAAGTGTTTTCCATTTATTATCTCATTTGATCTTCCTAACAACCCAGTGAGGAAGATGCTATCATTAGTTAAGTGGACAAGTCAGGATTCAAATCCAGGTCTTTTGACTTCAAAACCATCGTTCTTTCTATTGCGTTATGCTGCCTCTAGGAATCAGTATTTGTGACACTGTTGCTTTTTGTTGTTCAGATGTGTCCAATTTTTTGTGACCCCATTTGGAGTTTTCTTGGCAAAGATACTGGAGTGGTTTGTCATTTCCTTCTCCAGCTCATTTTACAAATGAGGAAACTGAGGCAAGCAGGGTTAAGTGACTTGCCCAGGGTCACACAGCTAGTAAGTGTCTGGGACCAGATCTAAATTCAGGAAGATGAGTCTTCCCAACCTGAGACCCCAGCACTTTATCTACTGCACCACTAGCTGCCCTCAGCACTGTTATTAGCTAAACGATAATGAAAATAACAATAATGCTAAGAACAGTGTTCCGATAGGAGTGAAAATAGATGATTTAGTATCAAAGCACCAAGCAGAGAAGATGCCCACTTCCTCCCTGTGGACCTCAACGTGTATAGTGAGCAAATGTTTCCCAACCCGAACTATAACTAGCAAATTCTCTACAACTGACCCTCTCATCCTTCCTCATTGTGTGAGAGTCAGAGAGCTGGAAGGAGAAGGGAATATGGGGTGGGGGGAGAAGGCTGAGAAAGCAACACAACTTCTTATAGGTTTTAAGAAGTAAAAATTTGGAGTGATAAAGGAACTAGTAAACTAGTAAAAATTGCAGAACAGTAAACATTCGACACAGACACAGGTTAGGAAATACTGAATTAGACTGAGCAGATCCATAGGAGGGGAAGAATGGGAGTATAATTTAGCCAGAGTTTCTCAAATTGTAGAGCAGGAACCGCACAAGAATTTGATTGTGTCATGAATATAGGAACTATGGCACCCTAAAAAGTTTTCTGATAGTGATTATGAAAAATTGAGGGGTTTTCTCCATCTCCACAGAAAAACTGTCTCCTTCCTATATACTTTCTCAATTCCTCATATTGCAAATATAGTAATAGACAATGAAGCCCAGTGTCCTGGGTCAAAAAGAGAACCTTTCTTTATAATACCCCATCATCTGTTTACGACTTTTCATGCAAATTTTGTTTAAAGCCCCAAACCTTGGATAAGGAGCCAGGCACACTGAAAAATTTGTTAGTTGTGACTCAGAAGTGGTGTTTATTCCAAGACCTATTATTTGCATGAAATAACAAAGACATTTGCATTTTAGTGTTTCGGTTTATTTACTTTGTTATGAAATTTTACTATGGAGTTCTAAAGTGTGATCATATTTTTTAAATGACCTCATAGTAAGATAATTTAAATATGATCTTAAAGAAGATCATTTTTTTTTAATGGTCACCTTGGTATTTTAGTGAAGAGAGTCAGTGGACCTAGGTTCAATATCCTCTTCTTACCCTATCTGTGTCACCTCTCAGTGCCTTAGTTTCCTCATGTGTAAAATGATAGAGTTGGACTACATGGCCTTAGATGATCCTTTCCACTCTAGATCTCTGACTTCGTGACCCTGTGACCTCTTCTGGACATAGGCATCAGGGATTGCCTTCCTACTTTAGATTCTTTCCAAAATTATCTCCTTAAAGAATTAATGTATATCCTACAAAAAACCCTATTTACCTCTCCCTTTTTCCCTTTCTAGTAAGAGAAGGGAAAAAAAGACTATTTCTATCTGGCCCATGAAACGTTTGGCATCTTCTTAACCTGAAATTGATTTAGAAAGCTAAAGGTTTCATCAGTCTCTGGTCGTATCCTTCCCCTGTTGCCCCTGACTTCTCCATTCTCTTACTCCAAGGTGTTTTATTTTTGACCTTGTGACCTCCCCTTGTGTGAATTAAAATGGACCATAGTAAAAGAGCTATTCCTTTATATATTCCTGGTCTGTCTGAATCATTTGTGAAACCTTCTCAAATTCCCAGGCTACTTCTATAGATGGGCACACATGGATAAGCTCTTTAGGACACAGTAGGAGGAGGATGAGGTGTCAGTGATGGTCCTTTGGGAAAGCTGCCATCAGGACTGTCAAAGCAAGCTGGCAAACCAGTAGGCATATCTGATTGGTTTTCCATGTCTGAAGTCACAGGCAAGGAGATGCTAGGTTTTGGCTATCAAGCAAATAGGGAATAAAAGCATGGAAATATAGAATGAGTGTGGCAAGAAGGGGGTGGTGTTGGGCAGGAACAGGGGACCTAGGCCAGAGCAGAGGCAGCCTGCCACAAGTGAACCCCAAAACTTTAGGTGTTTTTGTGGACTATCGAATAATGACATGAGACAAGAAATGCAAAGGAAATGTAAATTCTTGAGACTAAAAATATTTCAAAGACAAGAAAAATCTCCAACATCATGTTGTTTCTCTCTGGAAGTTCTTTGAGGGGCAGGGATTATTTGGTTTCTGCCTTGTTATCCTCAACACCTTGTATAATATCCAGCACAGGGCAGATTCTTTAAAAAAAAATGCTTGTTGAATAAAGGATGGAACATAATGTTACAATAAAATAGAAACATTTTTCAGTAACTTTTTTTTCCTTCCTTCCTTTTCTTGTTTTTTTTTGTTTTTTTTTTTTTTTGGCTAGGCAATGGGATTAAGTGACTTGTCCGGGGCCGCACAGCTAGTAAGTGTCAAGTGTCCAAGGCCAAATTTGAACTCAGGTCCTCCTGATTTCAGAGCCAGTGCTCTATCCACTGCGCCACCTAGCTGCCCCGGAAACATTCTTAACCATTTAATTTTTTTCCTTTGGGGAATATATATTTTTGTCAGAAAAATAATAATAGGCAGGAAGGACAGATATTAATGTTCTGCAGTTTCTATACCCTTGATAAGAACAGTTGAGAAATTAACCACTTTTCCATTTATCTTGAAAAATAGATTTTTAACTATACATGGTTCATATCCTGTTCTTAAAAGCTTTTAAATTTGTTATGATGTCAATCTATACGTCCATTTTTAGTTTAAGTGAACACTTAAAAATATCTTGCTTATTCTTAATTCTCATATATATTTCTCACCCTGATACTAGGTATTTCTCACAGTTTTGCAAAATACAATCAATATTTTTGTCCTCCTATAATTTTCCCCTTGATGATCTGCTAAACTATGCACATCAGCATGGCTGGGTAATGAAAGAAACCGACAAATTCTGTCTTCGATCTGATTCAATTGAACTCAGTCCAACAAACATTTATTAAGGACCTACTCTGTGCCAGGCACTCTGCTAGGTGCTAGGAAAACAAAGACAAAAATGAAATGGCCCCTGACCTCAAGGAACTTATATTCTATTCATTTCAAAACATCCCTCCATTATGACAATATAATCATCTGGAAACCAATGTTCCTCAGCCAGAGGGAATTGAAGTCCAAGTTCAGTTTAAACTAAGAACCATAGCCCTTAGAAATTCTGGTTTGTCATCGTATATATTCATTTCAAGTCCTTAATTTACTCCAACGTCATGAGGGAAGTCTCACTTCAAATGAAAAATAGCATGCTGATTGTGTGGACACCCTCACCTTCAAACCAGGACTCGAAATCAATTGTCTGCCACGGGATGATGAACTAGGGCCAGGTCAGGTTTCAAAGGTTTATTTATTCCCAGGGTTAGATGTGAAAGAATCTTATTCTCCTTCAGATCCACATGCTTTGTGGTTCTGTTAGCAGAAGCATCTAGGCTGAATAGACACTTTCTAGTTCCCTTTTCCCTTCTCATTCTTGCCTAATATCCTGAGCACATAAAATAATTTTTTTTTTACTGAGTCTGCTTTAGAATTTGGGGGCAGGGGAGGAACCACTAAACTCTTCCCTGGACCAGCCTTTGCCAGAAGTAAGAATTTACATTTCCTTGTGCATGGAATGTACATAAAAAACAGCTCCCAGAACCAGAATTAAGGTGGGACATTATCCTGGCCCCAGGAGCGATGCTGGTGCATCCCTAAATGCAGCTTTATTCCTAGTCAGAAACAGCAGCATTACAGGTCTGTGTTCTTCCTTGAAAATGTGTCTAAAATTCCAAAGAAAGGAAAGCTACACAGAGCACAGGTACTTCCTTGCCATATTACATTTACAGACTCAATGAAATAAAATGGCCTGCACAGAGAAAATTTTAAAACTACACTTCTATACAGTGTTCTGGCAAAGGATTTGGTTCCAACTCCTTAGAACAGGACTCCCCAACCCTTTTTATTTCCTCAAAGTCTCAGAAGTGGAAACAGTAAGAGATTTGAAGTTAGTGATCTTGGGTTCAAATCCTGACTTGGTTAGCCAATGTTAGTTAGCCATGTGTGATCTTAGGCTAGTCACTTCCTTTCTATTTTCTATGGCCCTTGGTTTCTTCTGTAAAATGGGGAGGGGTGGTCAGAAAAACTATTTCTAATATGCTTTTCATTTCTCAAGCCTATGGCCATGTGACTATACCAGCAAATGTAGATAGAGAATAATTTAAGAGATTGGATTGTGACTTGGAGATCAACCAATAATGTGCTCTTCCTGTTGGGACTCCAGCCTTAGTACATCATCGTGTCCCTTTGTCTTCTGTCTCAACAACATGGGCGTGCTCACTAAAAAAAGTTCCTTTTTCTTTTTGGCCCGTAGCCCCTGCTATACATTTCATTAAAAGCCTAGAAAACAGTCTGTTTCTAACACAGGTACAAGTAAACATGATTCATTGTTCTCATGTTCCTCCTCTGAGTGGCTCAGGGAAAACATTGGGTACATGTGTATATACAAACACAGGTGAGTGTTTGAACCAGTTGGAAAGCGTTCACTCCCCTTGTACCAACATTTAAATGTTGATATATAACCGCACGTAAATATCTATGCACACATATACATATGTATTCACACAGAGATATATATGTGTACATGCGTGTATACATATACATGTATATATGTAGTGACTTGACTTCTAAAGATCATACCTCCTTTGAAACAGGAATTTAAGTTCGGAGCATTTGTGTAGCTTGATTCCTTTCCCCCTGTAACTTGTGCTGGGGCAGAGTATGTTTGTTTTTTCTTTTAATATGGTTCCTACTCAGTGTTAATAATAATAATAAAAATTTCAATAGTGTTTTGAAAGTGCTTTTTTTGTATATTGTCTCATCTGAACATCACCATTTTATACAAGAGGCACACAAGTGAACAACTGGGAAATGTCAGAAGTAGGAGGTGAATTCACAACTTCCTGTCACCAAATCTAGTACTATCCATTAGGCTCTCCAAATAAGTATGTAAATAAATAACTAAATAATTGCATCTTGGCCACTGCACACACACACACACACACACACACACACACACACACACTCCACAAATAATAAGGGAAGTACAGTGTATTCACAACACAGGTCGGAAGCAGGTCTTCTGTTTGAAAGATAAAATGTCCATGAGTATTTTATTTCCCTATTTCAAAATATCAGCTCAGCTGAGTTTCTTTCATGTCATTTTCATTGGTTTATTTATGAACACGTGGCCTGCAGGAATCTGGATGGTCTCTTCCCTGAAACTTTTTTAAAAATATAAAAAATTAAAAAAACACTTAGCTGCAGTGACATCTAGTGGCAAATGGGGCTTGAGCAGAGGTAATTTCCATTTCCCATCATCTGAATCATAAATTTTGAGTTGAAGGGATCCTTAGAAATTTTCTCCTTTACATCTTTCACTTTACAGATGAGGGAAAATGGAAGTTGCAAAAGATCCTACCTGACTCAAGCTTAGGTGGCACATAGGTAGAAAGTGGTATCACCAGAATCCAGGCTCTTCCCTCCATACTACCCCACTTCAGATTTGTCCAATCTGCGTCTGCCAGTTCTGCATGCTATTAAATATGGGATCTGCTGAGAAGATATCAGTGTTTAATAGGCTTTCCCATCATAAATTAAAATTTAAATTGTTCCCTCCAATCTTGCCAATGACGTCTTAATTTCTACATTCAACAGCCTTCTCTCAGTCTTCATTGGCCTTGACTTTTCTTCAGCTTTTGATGCTATTAACACTCCCTATTTCTGGATGTACTCTTCTCCTTTGACTTTCGTGACACTGGTTATCTTGACCTCTTAGAAAAATTGGCATCCTTCAAAAATCATCTCAGATACCATCTTCTGATTTCCCGCTACCACCACATCACCAATTGTTAGTGCTCTCTTCCTTTTCAAATTATTTTATATTTACTTTACCCAATTACATGCTGTGTTCCCTAATAGGAGGTAAGATCTCTGAGGGTAGGAATATTTTTTTTCTTTTTTTGTATCTATAATGCCTGGCACATAACAGGCATTTAATAAATGCTTGTTGATTGATTGCCTTGAAAACAGAATTAGACTTATTCAGTTTGACCCTAGAGAGAGTTATTAGAAATAATCAGCAGAAGTTAAAGAGGGTATGATTTAGGTTTGATGTAAGAAAAAACATCCTCGCTATTAGAACTACACCCAAGTAAAATGAAAAGTTCTCTACCATTGAAAGTCTTGAGCAAAAGTGAGCTGACCATTTGGTCAGGATATTGTAGAGGGAAATGTTAGTCAGTTTGAGAGGAAATGGCTTTCAAGCTCCCTCCCAGCTCTGAGATTTTTATTAAATAAAAATGGGTTCTGTATCAGCAACATATAGAATACACCCAAGCCACCCAGTGAACAACTGGGAAATGTCAGAAGTAGGAGGTGAATTCACAACTTCCTGACACCAAATCTAGTACTATCCATTAGGCTCTGCTGCCTCTCCAAATAAGTACGTAAATAAATAACTAAATAATTGCATTTTAGCTACCGCGCGCACTCGCGCATGCACACACACACACTCACACACACACTTCGCAAATAATGAGGGAAGTGCAGTGTATTCAAAACACAGGTCAGAAGCAGGTCTTCTGTTTGAAAGGTAAAATGTCCATGAGATTTTTATTTCCCTATTTCAAAATATCAGCTCAGCCACCTAGAGGTAGAGCAGATAGAGTGTTGGGTCTGGAGTCAGGAAAACCTGAGCTCAAATTCAGATTCAGACACTAACTATGCGACCCTGGACAAGTCACTTAACCTCTGTTTGCTTCAGTTTCCCCAACTATAAAATGGGGATAATAATAGCACCTTCCTTTCAGGATTGTTGTGAAGATCAAATGAGATGATATTTATAAAACCTTATTACAATTGCTGGCACATAGTAGGCACTTAATAAATGTTTATTTTCTTGCTTCCTTCCTCCATACCAAAAGCAACAAAATTTTGAAGGCAGAAAAGGATTAATTTCCAGGGTATTTCAAGGAGAAGATATCTAAAGAATGGGAGGAAACATGAACAATATCATTAGCCCCTTCTCCCCTCTTTAAAAAAAAAAAGTGACCTACCAACTGATATGCCCACCCAGGATTATCAGATTAGAGATTTAAAGCCGGGTGGAAACTCAAAGGTCATCTCATCCAACTCTCTTAATATTTAATAGGTAAAGGACAGCTAGGTGGTGAAGTATATAGAGCGCACCAGCCCTGGAGTTAGGAGAACCTGAGTTTAAATCTGGTTTCAGACACTTACTAGCTGCATGATCCTGGGCATATATAGGCATGTATGTATACATATATAGGCATGTATTATGCATATATAGGCATGTATGTATGCATATACCCAATAGATGAGGAATCTGAAGCCCAGAGCCAACATTCAAACCCAGGTCTTATGATTCCAAATCCAAAGCTCTCTCTACTGTACCAAGCTTTCTTAGCACCATAAAATCTTTATGAAAATAGTCTACAAACCATTTATATCAAGGGTATCCTTCACAAAAAACATGAGAAGGGAACAGGAAGGGTTTTTTGCAAATGATGCAGCACTCAGTCAATAAACATTTATTAAGCACCTATTATGTGCCAGAGTGCTAGGTGCTAGGAATACAAAGAAATACAAAAACAAAAAAGTCCCTGCCCACAAGGATTGCATCTCTCACAAAATTGCCTCAAAGCTGAAGGTACAGAAGCTCCTGCTTTATTTACTATTTGTTGATTAAACCGACATAATGCTTGACTCTGAACAAAGTGTAGCTTTGAAGGCCCTCCATGAAATGTCCCTGAAACATAAACATATCTTTCTAACTATAATATTTTTCCAATGATACTCTTCGTTTATGAATCATGGAATACCACAATCTCTAAGGAATCAAAATTGCAGTCCACTGAAAGAGGGGTTTAAATAGGTTATAGCACATTACCAACAATTTGCTTACAAGAAAAGGTGTACAAGACCTCATAAAGAAATGCAACTAGAAAAAGAAGTGGGATGGTCACAAAGGAAAATTGAGGGATAACAGA
>NW_020954550.1:35330988-35355642 GCF_900497805.2 Vombatus ursinus
ACCTACTATGTGCCAGACACTGTGCTAAATATTATTTAATGATCCTCACAACCCTGAGAGGCAGGTGCAATTATTATCCCCATTTTATAATTGAGGAAACTGAGCAAACAGAGTTTCAATGACTTACCCAGGGTCACACAGCTAGTCTGAGGCTGGATTTTGAACTCAGCTCTTCCTGACTCCATTGTGCCGCTTAGCTCCCTCCTCAAAAGATGAAAATGTGTGGGTGGGATGGGATCTGTATCACTGGAGGGAGTAGCTAAATGGATAAAATGACCACTTCATTGAAATACATAAACATTCTTCTCCAGCCAGGTATCTCCCATACATATGTTAAAAGTTTTCAAGATGTAACTGCAGAGATAATTTTGCTGAATAATCTTCTGTTTATCAGTATCAGGTGAGGCATATTTGCTAGTGGTGTGCACCACTTTTATGGAAGATATCTCAAAAAGAATACAAATGGAAGGATTCAATATGCGCTCTTCCTAATGTTCTTGTTTATAGATGTCATTATGCTGATGCAACCAAGTCTCACTTAGTCCAATAGAGTTTTTTAATGAGAGAACTGGTCACACAAAACAGATAGAACTAGTGAACTATATAGGAAAAAAGTTGACGACAAATGCATACTGCCTAGATTATGACATACTATTGAGTTGGTAACCCACTAAGTTAATCCATCACTACCTATATCTGGGATAGGCACTGCTGATATACAAAGACCTGAGTCCAGAATGGTGTAGGAGAAAAATAATTGGCTGGATTGAATTGAAAAAATTATTCAATACTTTCAAAAATTCTCAGCTGCTCCCTAAAACAAAATGCAACAAAGCAGAAATCTTTTTAAGACTAATATTCTCCTAATAATACAATATATCTCCAAATTGTATTACGTGATGATTTCCAAACAATCAAAATTACAAGTGACCCAATGAGTAATGGGAAGATGCACACCAAGTATAAAGAGGCCATCACACACTGCCAATGTATGCTTGAACAAAAGGAGTGACATCAGTCTTCAAGGAAAAGTGTGATTAGAAAAGGAGGGAACCTAGCTGTGTGACCCTGTGCAAGTCACTTAACCCCAATTGCCTAAAAAAAAAAAAAAGGAGGGAAGGCAGTCATGTATCACAAGTGTGGGACAACAGACAGACAGTTCAAATGCTACACTGGTACCCATGGAATGGTAAAACACCAAGAAGAAAGTCCTCTGAAATCTGAGTAGATGCTCTGGGGGATTTCTAGGAAGACGCAGGCAAATATCTCGTGGAGTGGATCAGTATATGTGTGTTGTTATCTCTCTGTTGGAGAGTGCCCACATCGAGAAGATTACAGACTCATTAAAGTTTTAAAGTATAATTGGGTCTGTGAATTCATTTTTCACCTTATTATTGCAGATTTTGTTTTGGCTCCCTAAGATACTTTGTGCTTGATACTGGAGGAATTTGCAGTCTTTTCTTAAAAGTGGCCATTTCTTTCACTTGCAAAGTCATTTAAAATCGTATTTTTGTTTTTTTTTCAAGGATCCAAGTTAGTTTTATCTACAAAATTCAAAAGCTGTGTTATGTGGTACAATGAGAAAATGGCTGGATTTAGAACTAGAAAACCCGGATTCAAATCTTGACCCTGTTATCCACTATCTGTATTACCTTAGGAAACTCATTCCCCCTTTCTATGCCTCAGTTTTATCATGATTTCCTCTGTCACTAGAAACGTTTATACCTAACACAAATCTGTTTCCCATACTTTGAATTTCTAGGTGAAAATACTCTGACACTATATACATACAAAAGAATGATGCTTTGAAAGGGAAAGAGGGAACTAAATGTTTTTAAGAGATTTCTTTTTAATCCTTTGTTTTAGCTCCTGTTTTGATCAGCAAGTATGAAACTGATAACTAGAGGATTGAGAGCTCAATGTGCCCTTAAAAAATAGAAGGTAAAAACTCTCTGCAAGCATGGCTAAAACTTTTAAAAATTGGTAATATGAAGAGTTTGTACTAGGTGTCCTCCAAAGTCCCTATTGTTGTTAAGCTGTTTCAGTTGTGCCCGACTCTTCATGACCCCATTTGAGGTTTTCTTGGCAAAGATACATGGTTTTCCATTTCTTTCTCCAGCTCATTTTACAGATGAGGAAACTGAGGCAAGAAGAGTGAAGTGACTTGCTCAGGGTCATACATCTAGTAAGTGTCAGAGTCCGGATTTGAACTCAGAAAGATGAATCTTCCTGACTCCAGGCCTGTCACTTTATCTTCTGTACCACCTAGCTACCCTAAAAATAGTTGCAAAAATATTTCAGTTGTTTATTCGTTTTTCAGTCATGCCCAACACTTCGTGACCCCATTTGGGGTTTTCTTGGCAAAAATATTAGAGTGGTTTGCCATTTCCTTCTGCAATTCATTTTACAGATGAGGAAATTGAGGCAAACATGCTGAGTGACTTCCTTGCCCAGGGTCATATACCTAGTAAGCATCTGATGCCAGATTTAAACTTCAGGTCTTCCTGACTCCAGGCCTGGCACTTTATCCACTGTAACACCTAGCTGCTCCTTAAGTCCATACAGATCTAAATTTATGATCCTATAATCTTATCATTCAAGTCATTTAAAAAAAAAAAAGGAAACAATACTCCTCCCAAAAGTTTGGCATTGATCACTGATGTTTGGAAAGGACTACATTAAACTTGCATTAATTATTACTTCTTTAGCATGGTCTTTGAACACAAGATTTAACTTGTGTCCATATTTATAGAAAATAAATTTTCCATATAGTTTTAAGAGCGCATAAGTGCTCCAGTTAAATTGCTCAAGTTATCAATTTCCTACCTGTTGATCAAAACAGGACCTTAAACAAAAAGGTAGAAAAGAAAAAAGCACTCTTAAAACTTTTTGGCTCTCTTTCTCCCTTCCATAGCATCAATCTTTTGTATGTATATCACATCAGAGTATCTTCAACCAGAAATCCATAATGTGGGAGAATGATTGACAAAGGTTATAAATATTTCCTGTTTCTCACCACATAGAAGAAATCATTTTATTTTCATGTTTTGCTATTAATATGAGATTGTGTTGGGTATTCTCCAGATAAAAAATAGTGTCATAACAAGCTCTTTCCTTTTTCCTCCTTATACTTGATTTGCTCAATCATTGTCTGAGTTATGGACCACGGCTGGTAATAGCCAACTGACAGTCTTGCTGATAATTCTATTCTTTAGAAAACAGAGGAAGCAACATGGGGAACTGCTATTCTAGAATGAGTGTCACGATGAATGAGGAACTGACTGACAAGTAGAAATAATGGAAACTTTGGAAGGAAGTTCCCAGGCCATCAGAAATGATAGATAAGGAGGGTAATGCCAGGCACAGTCTGACTCTGCTATAGACTTTTGAAAAACAGATTTCGAAAAGCTTAGAGAAAAGGTAGATAGGATTAGACAGCCTGTGTGGAGACAAAAGGATTTAAAAAAGGAGAATATTCTGGCAAATGGTATAAAGTTAGTGGAAGGCAAAGCTATTCAACTCCTATCTTGGTTCTCTCTTCTCTGCCAAGGAAAATCTTCATATTGGGACAACATCAAAACAACGTTCATTTGAAACACAAAATAAATAGGTAGATGGTAAGAGAGTACCTCACTTCCCTTTTGTGTGTACAAGTCCTAGGGTCTGTATGAACTGTGTCCCAGGATACTAAAAGTACTTTCATGTGTGATTGCTGAGCTGCTATCAGTGATCTAAAAACAATAATAATAACTGAATGTCAATGAAATCACAGGTGTTTTGTCAATTCTTAGAGAAGGAAACAATGATCCATAGCCAGCATAGATTCATCCTGAATAAATCAAGCCAGAACAATATAATTTCCTTTCATAAGATTAGGAAGGAGAATTGTTGAGCATAGTGTTTAAGAGTCCTGGACTTGGAATCAGGAAGAACTGGGTTTGGATCCTGCCCTTGATATTCACAAACTGTGTGACGATGGGCAAATCACTGAACTTCTCTGGGTCTCAGTTTCCTAATTTGTAAAAGGGGATAATAATAACTATGATACCTGCTTCACAGGGTTGTCATGGGGCTCAGTGGGATAACTGAAGCAGCTAGGTGGCATAGTGAACAGTCCTGGATTTGGAGTAAGGAAGACCTGAGTTCAAATCCTACCTCAGATATTTACCAGCTATGTGACCCTGGGCAAGTCACTTAACCTGTGTCAGCCTCAGTTTCTTCAACTGTAAATAAATATAACTGTAGTGTCTACCTCATAGAACTGTGAGAATCAAATGAGATAACATTTAAAGCACTTTGCAAATCTTAAAGTGTTACATAAACTTTAGCAATTATAATAATTAATATACATAAAGCATGATCAGACATTAAAGTGATATAGAAATGTCAGCTATCTTCATTGGTTTTTCTTGTTATTACAGTATAGCACAAAGAGAATTGAATTCAGAGTCACAAGACCTTTTTTCAGTCCCGGATTTGACACCTACTAGCTGTGTGACTGTAGGTAAATCCTTTAACCTATCTCCATGAATCTCCTTTTCCTCACCTGTAAAATATTTTTTCAATGCCTCAATGCATCCATGACCTCACTGATATGGACACTCCTCCAGCAGTACCAAAAACAAGTTATTTACATCTCCTCCTGCAAATCCCTCTACAACTCTTGCCTGTGTCTTTCTATGAATCCTCTAGAAGAGGTTCAAACAACTTGGTGAGGGCCTTCCTCTCCCCTTTCCCACCTCTCTGCCATTGTTACTATAAAAATGGAACTGGGATACACAGAGCTGGGGTGGCGGGGCATGCTGTGTTTTGTTTCCTGGGTTTCTATGACCAAATAATTCATCATCTAGTAGCCAAGCTCCTGGTAATTGAAGAATCTCCCTGTATCAGGATAGCCAGGTCTCCCAAAAGCAGAAACCACATGCAAAGTTTATCCAGTCTTGTAGAACCTATCAGCCTCTTACTTCACTGACATTGCTTTAAAAATGTAGGTTCATCTTTATGTCATAACAAGGCATCTAAGGAGGACTTTTAAGCAAGCTGTAAAATACTAATAATTATTATACTACCAACTGCACAGGGCTATTGTGAAGAAATCACTTTGTAAACCTTTAAGTGTTGTGTCAACGTGAGTTAACATAAGACCAAGACTTAAATAGGAGAGAAATGATATAGTGTACTTGAGTTTCAGCAAAGCATTTGAAAGAGTATCTCAGGTCCTCCTCAAGGATATGATGGGTAAATATGGACTTATTGATAGTAGAGTTGGGGGAATTTGGAACTAGTTTGGCAACTGGACCCAAACAGTATTGATTCATAGAATCATGTCAACCGAGAGGGAAGTCACTACTGAAGAGCTAAAGGATTCTGTTCTTGGCCCTGCTCTGTTAACTGTATTTATGTGATGGATAGATGGATAAACATAGATGGCATGCATATCAAATCTGTAGATGGTGTGAAACTGTAAGGGACAGCTGATGTATTGTCCAGTAGTCAGCATCCCAAGATGCTGATGAACTAAAATGTTTGACTGATGCTGTTTGTGTGAAATTTAATTAGGATTAAAATTAATTAAGATAAAAGCCCATATGGGTTCTAGAATATCAACTGTACCAGTTCTGGATGGAGGAAAGTATGGCTAGGCCATAGTTCATCTTCAGGAAATTAACAGGACCAGAATGCAAGAAGGTACTAGAGTATATATTAATATGATACAAAGGTGTGTTTGTAGAGCATAGCAGAAAACTTGCAGGAGAAAGTAGGAAGCTAGAAGGGACAAAGATGAATATAATTTTATATTAGTATTGAAATAATAGCAGGTTCTTTCTCTTAATGCAGAATTATATTTGAAACAGCTAATAGAAGGATAGAGAGCTTTTACATATATATACATAATTTTGCCCTAAGAAAAGTGAGGAAAAACATTGTTTTATGTAGCCACTGAAAAATTTCTTTCTCTTCCCTTTTGAAAAATTAGATAATATTTTCCTTTCTCCAATACATGACCAAGGACCTTCAATGGCTTCCCCCTACCTAAAGTTCAAACTCTTTTGCCTTGCATTCAGGGACCTCCATTCATGGTCTTAGTAGAAGCTACTTTTCTAGCCCTTTCCTATATAATTCTCCGTCAGGGCCTCTATATTCCAGTCCTACAGGACTTCTGGCTTTTCCAGTGATACCACATTCTTTCCTTTCTCTCACTTTTATCATGTAGAATGTAAGCTCCTGGAAGGTAGAAACTGGTCTTTTTGTTTATTGATTTCGTTTTTGTAGACCCAGCCTGGCCTAGCACATGGTAGATATTTTATAAATACTGGTTGAAATGTATTTACTTTATATGGAAAAATTTGGGTATTTTAGTGATAACAAGCTCTCTACACATCAATAATATGACATGGTAGCAAAATAATAATAATAATTTACTCTTAGGCTGCATTCATAGAAGCTTAGTGTCTAGAATTAGTTAAGTCGCAGTACCACTATAGTTGACCCCTAACAATGTGCTATTGTATTCAACTGTGGTTGCCTTCCTTCTTCAAATGTGATGGCCAGTTTCGTGGTATGCCCAGAATAGGTCAATTAGGGTGGTGAAGGGACTCAAAGCAGGACTCTATGAGGAATTTGAGGGGTTTTTATCCTGGAGAAGAGGTTTTTTTGGACATGATGGTTGGTTTTAAATATCTGAAGGGTCATGGTATAAAAGAGGGATTAGACTTGTTTGTTCGTTTTTTTTTTTTATTTTTTTGTTTGTTTTGGTGAGGCAATCAGGGTTAAGTGACTTGCCCAGGGTCACAAAGCTAGTAAGTGTCATGTGTCTGAGGCTGGATTTGAACTCAGGTCCTCCTGACTCCAAGGCCGGAGCTCTATCTACTGTGCCACCTAGCTGCCCCTGGACTTGTTTTTCTTGACCCCTGAGGGAAAAAACAGGATCAGTAGATAGCAGCTGCAGAAAGCTGAAAACTGTCTCATTAGAAGGAACTATTTCCTAACAGAACTGTCCAAAAATTCAACAAGCTGTCTTGGATAGGTAGTGACTTCTTGGTCACCTGAGATCAAATAAAGCCTGGATGGTTAGTATGGGATGCTATAGAGAGGATTTCTGCTCAGGCATGGGCTGACCTAGATGGCCTTGGAGGGTTCTTCCTGCTCCGAGATTCTGTTATGTGATTACCCCAATCAGAGCCACCTCCAGGTATCTAGGTAATTTCCCCTCCAAACTCTGGACTATGAACATTTCCACCCACTCTTCACACTTCCTCACCCCCCACCTCATCTTCTAGCAGGACAATAACTCAGGGATAGCCATTAAATAATGAATAAACTAAGCCTTCCTACACCCTCTAGTGGAGATGGAGAACTTCCTAAGGGATAGTCTGCCCTCTGCCAGGAACAGACCTACCCAGTATGCAAAATGAGGAAGTTGGATTAATTGATCTCTCTCTAAAGTCCTGCCCAGTTCTAACATTATGACTGTGACTCTGACCCATTACCATTCAAGTAGTCTCTACCATGCTTGAGATTACACGGAAGGAGTTTCCCTAGAGTTCATGAAGATATTTCAGGGAATCACAGGTTGGAAAAGAGGGCCTTTGAAAAACTGTGCTTCAGGGTTTGAATCTTAAACCTATGCTTCTAATAAGCAGCAACTGCTGAGAACCAGCACCTGTCTAGCTTAAAGTCATTAATCCCCCAGTTATGTTTGCTAATCCCCTGCAAAGTATCATTGGCCCCTAATAATACATCAACAACTGAACATGAACACCAATAAAAGTATATATAAGGGGGTCAAAAAAAAAAGTCAAGGTCACTCCTGTCCTGAGATCTTAATCTAAGTAAAACAATAATTTATGCACATGGTAAAAATAAGCCACCACACACTCTCTCCTTCCTGCTTCACCATACAGTTGGTTTCTAGTAGTCACGAATTAGCCCCTTGGTCATTGTTAAAGCAGTGTTAAACTAAGAGAAGACAAAGAAATTTGGAAAGAAAAGAAAATCTTCACCAAAAAGTGGGACTTGGGCATAAACAATACCATGTTTTCAGGTAAATCTTGGAAAGTAAAAAAGAAGATGTCAATGGGAAAAGGTGACCCCAAAGGGAAAGAATATCAGGTTACAAAGGTGAGTGAGACAATGATCTCTGCTCATTTTGCAGTTTTGTTGCAATGTATATGTTTATATATATGTGTGTGTGTGTGTACATACATATATGTAGATGTAGATATGCCCATGTGAGAAGAGAAAAATGATAAATATGTGAAGTGAGTGCCCAAATAAGTCTTGGCTATGTAACACTAAGTTCATTTTCTTCAGAGTCCAAAAGAGGAAGAAAAGGAGGGGGAAGAAAAGCCCACACAAGCAACTCCTTATTCCACAAAGTCTTGTTCTGTAATATTTCCCTGTCTTTCCACTTGTTCCATTTTCCTTACTCCTCTCTTTCAAGTCTTTAGCTTGTGCTGGCCTCAGGTCAGCTGAGGGTCCCTCCCTGGTGAGCAGCTGCTGTCATTTTTAATTAGGTAGCAGGTGGCTGGCACTTCAAAGCAGCTTTGCTCACAGTTATTTGCACAGGCCAGAAAGGGAGCTCTGGCCAACCTGCCTGGAGGGACAGCCTCCCTAGGTGGGATTTGGCCTAGAGACTCTCGGTTCCACGACCCTTGCTGAATGCTGGAAGGGAGGAAGGATGGAAGGCCAGAAGGAGAGGAGCCCACCCCAGGTGTGTATGTTAGATGGGGGGAGAGTGAGGAATGAGCATAGAAAAGTGCCTAAATCATTTGTTTGCTTGCTTTTGAAGTCCTCCGAGTCCTCTAATGGAATGAAGCTTTACGAAAAATAGCATGGTGCAGGGGAGACAGCGCCTGACATGGAATTAGATAGACCTGGCTGTGAATCCTGCCTTAGACTCTGTCTGTGTGATCCAGGGCCAGTCATATAACCACTCTGGGCTGCAGTCTGCTCACCCAGAGATGGAGGGGTTGACCCGCTGTGAATCTATGATCCTTTGTCTTTTCCTGACACCAAAGATTGGATCTGGAGTTTGGCGCACTCTGAGCCAAAGGGATATGTCCATTGATCACTGTTTCTGCTGTTTGTGTTCAAGGGAAAGTGGAACAGCATAAGAGGAAGTTTATCTGAATCCAACTCTCTCTTCATGTGGCGGGGAGAGGGAGCAGAGTGAACAGGTGAAAGGAATCAGGAACTTGCACTTCCTTGTGGGTGGGGAGCAGAGTGGAGGGGAGAGGGGGAGGAAGAAGGCAAAGACTGAGCCCTGAGAACCAGGAAGACCAAGTGAGACAAATGAGCTGTTGATAAAGTCTTTGTGAAAATATCGAAGCTTCCTTTATCTGGCTTAGGTAATTTGCAGATCACCTACTCAGAGCACTCTGTGGACCTCTGGACCACCTCTCTTTGCCCCTTTTGGTGCTTGCCCAGGCAGCAAAGAGTAAGTGAAAAAAGTGTTTTTGTGGTTTTGAGGTGAAGTATTTTCGATTGTTTGTTTTGGGACCTCTAATTTAACTGGTATAGGGAATTCCTGGGACAACTAGGTGGAACAGTGAATAAAGTGCTGGGCCTGGAGTCAAGGGGACTCATCTTCCTAAATTCAAATCTGGCCTCAGACGGGTACTAGCTGTGTGACTCTGGGCAAGTCACTTAACCCTGTTTGCCTCAGTTTCCTCACCTTTAAAATGAGCTGGAGAAGGGAATGACAAACCGCTCCAGTATCCTTGCCAAGAAAACCCCAAACTGGGCCATGGAGAGTCAGACATGACTGAACAACAACTAAAAACAAAGTCAGGAACAAATGGGAAACCTGAAAAGAATGGTTTTAAATCTTCAGTCACATTTGATATGAAAAACTGGAAAATGACTGAACAACAAAAATGGGAACGCCTGATAAGGGAACCCTTTCTATCAATGTAGATCAGCAACTGTTCTCCAGCTTCCAGAGGCACTGGGAGGCTTCCAAGGCTCACACTGCTGGGGCATGTCAGACACCTCACGTGAATCCGGGTCCTGCTGACTCTGAGGCCATTTCACTCTCTCCTATACCACACAGCCTTTCAAAAGAATAGCCATCTATGAAAAATGTAATTAGGAACTAAATCCACTATTGTTAAGTGGTTAAGTCATTTTGTGGTCTAAGAACAGTCCAAAGCCACTCTCTCTATTTTAAATCCCCCTGGTCTCTCTTCTATGGCAAGAATTGAAAGGGTGGAGTCAAAGCCACCCTTTTTAGCCTGATATCTTGATTAGGTGAGGAAACATATTGATCAAAAAACCCTTAAGCTAAGAATTTTTTTTTTTAAGGATTTTGAGGTCTATTCCAATTGGCTAAGGAATTTTGCTCTGCCTTCTGGGTCCTGTATAAAAGCACTGAATTAACTAAAACAGGGAGCTTTTCCAGAAACTGGAGCATATTGCTTTCTAGCATGTCCCTGAAAAGAGACTGCCTGGGGTGGGGGGATGGGGGTAAAGAAGTCTCCACTTCAGTCAGGTTTCTACATACACACACCTCTTGACTGGAGAAGAACTTTGCCAGCTTTGAAGGATCTAAAGAACATTGGACCTCCCCATCTTCTCCTCAATGTCCTGGAGTTGTACCCCAGGACAGCAGTGCTCCCGTCATCCCATCAGTGTCTTAAATGGCAGTCCCAAATCAGGTGTCAGCTGTGTGTGTGTATCACTAGGAGCCAAGGACAGCCTGAACTCACAGCCCTACAATGAGCCCAGCAAAGAAGCAACACCGGAACTAATAGGAACTTCTTGAGTTCTCTGTGAGTGGGGGCAAAGGGCTTCTAGCAACCAGAAACTGAGATGTCCCCTGCCTATGTGTGTTCTCTTAAGTGGGAGCCCACTTTGCCACTTTTCCTGGACTCTGTATGTCCTTTTGGGAGAATATCAGGGAGATGTTTTGTACCAACTGCTGTTGTTGTAGCCCCTTAGAAAATGCCCCTTTCTGAGACCTACTTAAAGCTGGCTGACTACACAATTCTCAATTGATAAATGTGAAAAAGCACACAGGTATGGGGCTGAGCCAATGACATTAGAGAGAACCACGCCTTTTCCCTTCAAGAGTTCCCATAGAATCCTTAAAAAAAGGTGTAGCCAGCTTAGCATTGGGAACTTGACTCATCTGTGAAAGTGGGAATTGGGATGAAGATACTTCAACTTATATGAGCTACAAAGAATCAAAAATAGGTAGGACAAGCTACAGAAATTTGCAAGAAAGCCTTATTTAACATCCAGGGTATTTTCTCTACTCTTCAAGTCCTTTGAGATTCTTAATCAAGGAAAGTCTTTGTAGGATGGTGGCTGTTTTCATGTTCCAAGCCACTCAGGAAGCTAGGAGGACACACAACACAATCTAATTATTACAAAAAATGATATACTGGGGTTTGGGGTGTGGGTGTGTCAGGAGGTGTGGATCATTATCCAGGATTTACCAGTTGCTAGATAAATTGTCTACTTTGTAATTCTGGAAGATTAAGGCAGGACATAGGGGCTTAGCATTTAGGAAAGCTTAAATTCCCTGGTCTTACAGCAAGATGAGGGACCAGGCTGAAAGTGCCTATAGACATCAATACAGGTACTCTTGGGGCAGCTAGGTGGCTCAGTGGATAGAGTACCAGCCCTGGAGTCAGGAAGACCTGAGTTCAAATCCAGATTCAGACACTTGACACTTACTAGCTGTGTGACCCTGGGCAAGTCACTTGACCCCATTGCCTAACCAAAAAATCAAAATTAAGAAAAAAAAGGTACCCTTTCTTAGGCACCATGGTAAATACCTGAAGAGAAACACAGCCCTTGAAGTTAAGCACAGAAAGCAAAGCATCAGTGTTGCCAGAGATGTTTTTTCATCCCCTTCCCAAGGTGTACAGCTCACCTTACCACCCCATAGCTTCAAGAGGCACTTGACATTGCAGCCAGTCCATACAGGCAGAGGGTGCTATATGCCTGATGCTGCAGGAGTCCCTTTTCCCATGTTGTGATTTGATGAAGAAGATGGTCTCCATTTTCATATCACATTGAATGATTGTGATGGGTACAGCATTTACAGTGGCCTCTTCCTTCATCTACCTGGGACCTTGCTCAGAAACTTTATCAATGCTTGACTTTGGAACTTGTTCCTGCACCAAGAGCTCAGTGTGTGGTGAGATCAGTTCCCACATCCTGTTGTAGACAAGCCATGGCAGAAGCAGTGGGGAGGGGGGGAGAAGAAGGGGGAGGCTGGTGTTTTCCCCCAACCACAATCACCTAGCCAGCTGGAATTTACCTGGTTGGAGCCCTGAGCACATTTAATTCTTATAAAAGATCAGTCACTAGGATTCTGCAACCCCTGGGGAGGAAAATGTTCACCCAGGCTTTAAGCTGTGAGGCCCTCTATGGGCAATATGAATTTCTGTAAATAAACAACTTCTTTATTGAACTTATAGTTTGTGTATTATAGTAGGCTGTAAAGGTTACAAAAAAAGAGTAAGAAGCAGTGCTTGCCTCTAGGAATTTACAGTCTACTTGGAGAGATAGAATATGCACGTACATAACAGTTCAAAACAGTACATGATTAAGTGGCTACCACAAAGAATGATATTAGCAGCAATCTAAGAGATTAGAGAATCCTTGCTTTGTTTTATTGTATCATCCATGTTATAATTTGCTACCTACCCATTTCTGAGAGATGGTATGAGCATTAATGTCTTCAGTGCTCTATGACAATGAGGCATAGGATACCCTGTAGAAAAATACATTATTCCTGGCTACCCTCCGTTAGTACTATGTTTAAGAATAAAAAATAGAAACAATCTTATACTTTTCTTTCAGCAAGAGTCCTTAACTTAAGAGTCTAAGGACCTGGGTTTGAGTCATAACTCTTCCACTAGCTACTTGTATGCCCTTGAGGCCAGTCACTTCATCTCTTTGGAACTCGATTTCCTCATTTGTAAAAATAGAGGATAAAGACCAAGAAAAAACTAATATCACTTCTGTCTAACAGTCTAGGATTTAATTTATGATAATCAAATTCTAAATGCCATGATTCTAGTTCTTCAAGAGGATCTCAATCATAAGAGTTAGAAGAGACTTGAAGTAAAAATCCCTTCTCTCATCATGCCTGGAAAGTGACCATCCAACCTTTGTTTTAAGATCGTAAGGAAGGAAGAATCAGCTAATGAATAGAAGTCATTCCTTCCATCCAGCCTAAGTTTGTCTCTGCACCTTCTACCATATTGTCCCAAGATTCTGCTAAGAAAAATAAGTCTAACTCTTCTTCTACTTGACTTGAATAAAGCTGTCATAGAAAGTTCCTTCACCTCTCAGATGATTTCTATACCTGTAAGAGGTACTGTAAGTAGAAAGAGCACTCGATTCAAAGTTAAAAAACAGGTTCAAATCCCATTCTTGGCACTTTTTAACAGTGTGACTTTAGGAGTCACCAGCACCAAATCAATTGTTCTGCCCTCAAAAATCAAGCAAAACTAGTCAATTCCCTCTTCTATGTGATAGCCCTTTAAATGCTTCCAGAGAGCTATCACATCCCCCAAAGCATTTTCTTCTTCAGGTTAAATATCCTACATTCCTCTTCAATTCCTACACCTTGGATATGCTTATTACTGTCCTTCCTAAAATGCGTTGTTCAGAATGGAATATAATACTCCAGATGGCCATATGACCAGATTAAAATGGATAACTATAGATCCTTCTTGGTCCTAGACACTGTGCCTCTCATGATAGCCGAAGTTTAATAAATTCTTCTTCTTCTCTTTTTTAAAATTTTTTTTGGGAGGCAATTGGGGTTAAATGACTTGCCCAGGGTCACAGAGCTAGTAAGTGTCTGAGCCTGGATTTGAATTTGGGTCCTCCTGACTCCAGGGCCTATGTGTTATATATAAAGCTTCAGCCTGTCTTTCCAGCCCATTGCTCCTCTCCATGTACTCTACAGGCTTTAGCCTATGACCCTTTCACTGCAGGGCTCCATCTGCTGTGCCCCATTTTAATGAATCCTTAAACCATATTATCGCACTATTGTCTTAATATTGAGTCCACTAAAACCTGCAAATGCCATTCAACCTAGCTGCTATTTAACAGGGCCTCCCCTGACTTGTAGTTGTGAAACTTATCTTTCTAAACCAAAGTATAAGTTTTTACATTCATTTCCTTTAATTATGTCTTTTTAGACTCAGCCTAATGTTCAAGTCTTTCAAGATCTGAGGACTCTGTCATGTAATGTGTTAGCTATCCCTCTGATCTTCGTTCCATATGCAAATTTCATGGCTAAGTTATCGCTGACTTTATCCAAGTTATTTATAAAAGTGTCAATAGCCAGAATCAAGTTCAGCTCCCCAGAGCCTTTTCTGATCCCCACAATCCTTCCCAGTTGTGTTCCCTTCCAACTCCAAAACTATTTTATATAGACTTATCCAAGTTGTTTCCTCTAACAGAATGTAAGCCCTGAGAGGACAAGGAATGTTTCATTTTTATCTTTCTACTTCCAGCCCCTCATACGAAATGGGAACATAACAAATGCTTATTGAATTGAATCTATATACCAGTCTAGGCTTCTTAAAGAGATACATTAAAAATCTGGGATTTTTTTTTTTCTATTTTTAGTGGTATGAGATATCTTTACAAGGTAGGCAGACTGTAACCTATTACATATTAGTTAAGTCCTAAGAAGTTGCCTGAGGCATACAAAGTTGACTGAGTTTCCTAGGGCACATTGCTAGGATCAGAAACAGTATTTGAACCCAGTCTTCCTGATTCCAGCCCAACACTCTATGATGCCAGATTGCCTCAGCTTAAAGGTAACTTTTTTTAAGTGTCTATTCCTAGGCCTTAGTTTAAATTTTAAATGAAATATTGAAATCCAAAGAGACTTTACACCAGGCATTCTAATCCTTTTGATGTCTAAATCATTTTTGTTTCACCATAGTTTGGTGAAAACTATGGAGCCCTTCTCAGAATCCTGTGTCATTGCCCTCATTCATAACTAAAGGAAGTATTAAATTTCAATTAAAATTTAGTGAAACAAAGGTGTAATTTTTTTTTCCCATCTGCTTTCAGAAGTGTGGAGTTCATTTTCCTTTGTATCTGCCCCTGATTTTCAGTCCTACTTTCTGCCTTAGTAACTAAAGTCTTGTGAAACTTTGGTAGTTTCTTCTTTGCTTCTTCACCTTTTACTAGGTGCTCCCCATCTTCTCATAGCTATCTGACAGAGCTGAACCTATGCAACAACATCTCAGGGGATGATCATGACCGTTGTGGGTCCCCATCATGCTAGTGGGACCAGGTGGTTGAAACTGTAGTTTCTAAGAGAAATAGGAGAGGAAGTGGCATCACCAGCTGATGACTTGGAGAAAAAAAAAAGAAACCTAGCGCCACACGTTAGCAGGATCCCCTCACACACCCTATTGCTGTGGAAACACAGGTAGGACCAGGTCCACCGGTGCCCTCAGTTCCTCCTTCGGGCATGCCCCTGAGTCTGGATGTGGTCCATTGCTATGGAGCTTTGTACCTGAGGCCCTGTTGTGATCGATCCATGACCTTTTCAGTACCAACCATCTTAATTAATTTCCTTTGGCATGTGAGACAGATTCAAATCTACTTTCTCCTGTTACTTTTTCTTCATGGGGAAAAGATAAAAGACAATGAGAGCTCCTCCAAGTATAAAACTGATCTGTGTCTAAAAGAAACTTACTTTTGAGTGACCTCTGTTTTTAGACTTTAGCTGCTTCCCTCCTGTGTGTGATCTTGTCTCATGTGATCAGTTGAAGTCATTTTGTCTTTGTTTCTTGGGGCTAAATTCAGAAAAGGATAAAAATTTAATCTGTCTTTACCATGCTTCTGTCATGAAATGGTCCCTTGGAATTGCTTCTTGTGAACTCTGGTTTTCTACTGTAAAATGTTTACTCACTTTCTGGAGGAGATGAAATAAGAGCCCGTGTAATTCGTCAATTTCGAGAACGTTTTGAAAGGAAGGCTTGTGGCTTACCACCAAATTAACACTTTATGTGACACTTATAAATATACATATTTTTAGATTTATTAACACAAGGTTGTGAAATATTTTGCTTCTTCTTAGGACATTCATGATAATTTTCTGTAAGACACAGTTGTAAAACCTCACCACCTGGCTTAGCTTTTTTGTGCTGGCTAAAGAGTCTTCCATATAGTACTTTATTTGCCAACTCATTGTACAGCTCATTCTAATTCAACTAATCCAATATTGGTTACTTCTGGTTAAATGCTTTTCCCCCAGTCTATTAAGGAATAAAAAGTAACTCACGACTCAAGGGATTCTGAAAGCACAAGTTAGTGTTTGGTATAAGAAAACATAAAAACAGCATCTCTCGCACCAAAGTGCAGTGCATGCTATTATCTTCACGCAAAAATGAAACACGGTCTGCTTACCTATAGAAGGCATTCTACAAAAGATATGGGCACACAGGGGTCTGATCTGTCTTTTAATGCTATCTCAGCCTTCTGTTTAAATAGAGACATCCTTCATGTGGATTGCTAAAATCAAAAAAATATTCTGAAATCTGGAGCTGCTGATTGCACTTTCAGAGGACGTATCAAAAAACCTTTTTTTTGGTGACGATTATTTCCTGGAGGCTCTTACAGCCATGGTAAGGTTACACAAGGGAATAGGTTCTCTATTATTGTCATCTGTTTACTTCACATGAATAAAAATCTCTGGGCAAAGAATATGAATAAGAAAATAGAAGAACTAACTTTCATTTTCCTAGGAAAGAGGGAAAATCTAATCTCCATGTTTGTCTACAAAGCAATGACTCTGAATAGTTTGGTAATGAGGTGCTAGCATCTGAGCTGGTGGAAATGAGAAAATACAATCATTTTAGATAATACTGGAAGAGAAACTTACAAGTAATTTGGGATGAGAGTACTTTTTTTAAAACCTGAAAACTTGAATTTAAAAAAAAAAGCTAGCGGTGAGATCTTTTAGATGGTGAAATATGTCCTCAACAAGAATAAATGGAAACCTTATCTTCAAAGGCTATTAAAACTGAATAGGGCCCTAGAGACTAGAATATCGATTTAGTCTTATAGTGAAATGAGGACAAGTTCTAATACTGAAGATCTTTTCTCATTTTGCCTGCCTGTAAGTATACCATTAGTCAGAAATCCAATTGTTATCATTACAACTGTCAGTTATCTGGCAGGAATATTTTTTTCTATTGAACTTATACAATAATTGAAGTACTTGGAAAACAGAAAAGAGAAGTTCATAGTAATAAATAGTTCTAAGTTTTCTTTATATTGACGTGTGGTTAGCATATTCAATCTTCCTCTAGCAAGTTATGCCTCCTTTACTGTCTCTTCCAAAGTCCTCTATAGAAATGCAATCCCCTGCTCTACCTAACCTTTCTAGTTCTCTTCAGTTCTTAAGAAGTCTTAGGGGTAGTGATCAGACTTGTGTACGGTATAGGGCCCCCTTTTCTTCCAGGAACTGCTGCTACCATTGTAGGGTGCTACCTTCTTTGAAACTTACAATCTTAAAAAATTGCCCAGACAATGAGAGGTTGTGACTCTCACCTTGATTTATCCAGCTAGTAAATGTCTCTAAGGCAGGACTTGAACACGTGTCTTTGAGGCAACTTCATTCTATATTGACCTTGAAGCTTTTTTTTTTTAATTTCTGGAATAAAACAAGCATTTCCATGATATAGTATAATAAAAAAGATGATTGCACATGAAACTGCAAATCTATTACGTACAACTTGCTATTCCTTTTAAATATATAATAATATAAATATATATAATAAATAATGTAATGTAAATTTTTTTCCTTTTTTCATCTCTTTTCCCCTCCCCTGCCCTAGAGAGGGCTACTTTTAGACACAAATAGGTTTATGTATATATACACACACATTATATATGTATGTATGTGTGTGTATATGTAAAATTATTCTATACATACTTCTATTTATCAGTTCTTCTGGATGCAAATAGTGATTTCTTCATATATCCTTTATAGTTAATTTGGGTATTTATAAGAGTCAAAATGACTTATTCCCTCAAAGTCATTCTTAAAACAGTATTACTGTTACTGTGTGAACTTGAAGCTTAAAAAAAAATGTACTCCACAATATAAAGTAGTTCCACTGAAGTAAGAAAGCAAAATCAAACATAATATGGAGAGGAAATGTGAGTGCTGAAAGATTTGGTTTAAAATCTTGTCTTGAAAACCTACCATTAGCTACTGAGTCATAAACTGGAGTTCCCTACAAATCTTTGTGTTTTTTTGAAGTTTTTATTGATATTTTTTCTGTTTTTTATATTTTATATCACCACAGTATCCCACGTATTCTTTCCCCTCCCCCTCCCAGAGAGCCATCCCATGTGACAAATGAGAATTTTTTTAGAGAGGAAAAAAAGTCAGCACAACTGACCGATACATTGAAAAAGTGCAAAAATACTCCACGTGTAACACTTGTGGCCCTCCCCTCTCCTTGAAGGGGTAGGTTGAAGATGTGTTCTCATATCTCTTCATTGGCATCTTGTTTGATCTTTATAATTTTATTACATTTACTTCTGATTTTTAGTGTGTTGTCTTTGTCTTCTTAACTGTGTTCTATTCAACACACATTTATTAAGCGCCTAAAATGTTCTGTAAGACTTTTGAAGGTGTTTTTTGTGGCCCCCTCAAACTTGTTGCTAAGACTTTTAAGTATTTAGATTCTTAAAAACAAGGAACATAAGGATTTGAGTCAGGATAGGGACCGGACCAATGATGTCGTGGCTTCCAGGTGAAGAAGACTCTAGTCCTGAACACCACAGACTAGCTGTTTCACCTTCTAACCTTTGTGAGTAGTCAGTTCTTCTCCGGTAAAATAAGATATGAGCTAGGCCAGGGGTGGGGAGCCTGTGGCCTCCAAGCCACGTGACTGAATCCAAACTTCACAGAACAAATCCCGTTAATAAAAGGATTTGTTCTGTAAAACTTGGGCTCAATCTAAAGGCCGCACCCAAGGACCTAGAAGGCCACATGTAGCTTCAAGGCTGCAAGTTCCCTACCCCTGATAGCAACCCATAAGGTCCCTTTTAGGTTTGTGACTCTGATAATAAACAAATAATTCCACATACTTATTTTCCCTATTTTTTAACCCTTCCTGGCAGCATAACATTTTATTGAAAATCTTCACTATTTTATGGTAGGTCTAAGGTAGTTTAATAGTTTTAATTTTTCACCCCCCACCCCTTGTCATTTTAGCATAAGGAAGGGATGGAACACAAGTGAGCAAGAAATAACAGATACCTACTAGTTGTGTTAAACTGGGCAAGATACAATCCCTAACTCAGTTTTCTCATCTATAAAATGGGAATAATAATAGAACTTCTTTCCCAGGGTCATTGTGAGAATAAAATGATATGTATGATATTTGGAAAGCATTTTTGCAAACTAAAAGTGCTAATCTAAAAGTACATGAATGCTAATTGTTATTAGTCTTATTGATTAGAACCAGGATCATTTCTTAATACTCAATCTGATCTCTCTGAGCCCTACCATTAGTCTATCTATTTAAGAGGGATGGGTAAATAGTGGCAAAGGAGAAGAGAAAGAGGGAAATGAGAGTAGGAATGGTGTTTGAATCTGCTCAGAAATTGGGGGGTGGGAAGCAGGATCAAAGCTGCAAAAAAAATAGGACTACCTTTCTTCTCTTTCTCTTTCTGTTCTTCTTCTTATATACTTTCCTCCCAACAAAAGATAATCACTCTCACTCTCTACTCCTGCCCAATCTTCCTCATGCCATTTCCCTTTCTTCTCTTCCCTGAAGCTTCTGAGTTGTTAGTGGCAATGTTTATAATGTTCAGTTTAATTTTAAAAGCGCATATTGAGTGCCTATTACATGACACGAACTGGGAACACAAAGATAAAAATGAAAATAATCCCTGACCTCAGGGAACTTATAATCTATTAGAGATATTACCTAACACCATATCATAAGCACGAAAAAGTGTAAACTTATCAATGGTGTAAAAAGTCTGAGAAGACGATGAGGAGAAAGGCATTGTTACTTCCACATCAGCCGAAAACTGAATACCTGCTCTTGTAACCTCTGGGCTTGTCCCAATGCTAAAAGCAAACAAACATCTTTTTGCCTGTCAAGCTCTCCTTTCATTTTGTCCACATATAAGCTATGAAAATTGTGAGCCAGAGATATAAAGTTCCATGTTCACACACACACATACACAAAATACAAAATTTTTATAAAAAGGTTTTAGCCCCTCTAGCAGCCTCTGAAATCTGTCTACTACCAAATAGACTAACCACAGAAGTGCATAGGAATAAAAAGAAACATTTCAGAAATACAAAAACCAACTTGAGGGATTTAATATGACAGCAGTATGAAATATATCTATGTATGTATATGTATATGCACATACATATATATGTATATAGTTAGACTGCCAAAACATATATTTTCATTTCAAAACTGTTTTCATTTGCAAAATATGGAAGAATCAACTTGCCAAAGTTGTTACATTAAAACAAAAAGGTGAGTAAAGAAAGGTCAAGTTAGAGAAATGCCAATGAGGTAACTTTTTAAGGGGAAGAGGGGGAATTAGCGGAAGTACAAAGGGAAGATTTAAGTAAAAGGTTTAGTTTAAGGTACTAAAAAAGCAACAAAAAACATTTCCCCCTCCCCCTCCAAAAAACCCATCCTTCTCATAACTTCTTTTGCCATACAGGAAGATAAATGTTACAACACCTCGCCGGCCAATCAGCAGCATTACAAGCCTCAAACCAGGAAACCCTTTAGAGTACAGTAAAGCATAGTACAAATGATACTTCTCGATTTCAGCTAGTTTTTGTTCCCTGTGCTTGTAGGATGGAAAAGCAGATGTGAAGTCTCTCATGGCGAAGTTTAACACTGGGGGCAACCTGACAGAGGAGGTCTCGATTGGCAGTCGACCCTTCAAAGCAGGAGGACATCCTACCTCTTCAGGAATACAAGCAAGGAAAAGTGTATTCACCCATCAAGGAAATGACAGCCCACCTCCAGGGCCCAACAATTTATCAAAGTTTGGGACTCCAAGGCCTCCTTTGGGAGTAAAGCCTTCATTTGAGGAGAAAACCGACAAGGATCCCAAACCCCCATATCTGAAACCTACTGGAGTAGGTCAGAGATTTGGGACTCCAGCAAGCTCAGCTAACAGGGACCTGGAGGGAAAATTGGGATTTCTGAAACCTGTAGGTGCCAAACCATTTGACCAGCCAAAAGAAGAGTGCAAGCCTGTGTTCCCAAGGCCCTCTGGGAACAAACCATTGCTTCATGCTGTCAACCAAGAGAATGACTCAAAAGTTCCCGGCCAAAAGCCTGTTTTCAATGCCCCAGCAGAAGAAAATGAAGCTAAACCAGTGTTTCCAAAGTTGGCTGGAGCTAAAGGAAAATTCATCACTCCTTCGCAAGACCACGATCCCAAGCCCCCTTACTCCAAACCAGCAATTGGACAGAAACCATCTCTCAATGCAGATACCTCCCACGATGACCAGAGCCCCAACAAAAGCACATTTCCGCAGAAGGGGCCTGCGTCTGTCCCTCCTTCCAAGCCCAAAATCAGCCCTTTTAAGCCAACCAGGGAAGATACAGAAAACAAAGACCATGGGACAGACCCCCCAAATATGCCTTTCCCTGGTGTGACTCTGAAATCTGTTACCAGCAGAAGTACCCCAGGCTCAGCCCTAAGCTTTCCTAAAAATACTGAAGAGAAAAAGGAAGAAAGGAAGATAGATGCGGCTAAGAATGTATTTATGAGTAAAATGAATCAGGATGACTCTGGCTCAGGTGCCACTCCACCCAAGTTCCCAAAACCACCTTCCAAGCTGACAGTTGGAGGGCCTTGGAACCAAAGTCAAGAGAAGGAAAAGGGAGATAAGAATTCTACCACCCCTAAACAGAAGCCCTTGCCTGCACTATTTACCCTGGGTCCAGCCCCACAGAAACCTAGCAGACCGCCTACTGTTGACCTGGCGAGATTCCGAAAGGCCAGTCCTGCAAACAGTGAGTTGTTTTCTCATTTGCTACTTAGCTTGTGTCTTGCCATAGTACAAGACGTTTTAAATTCTAAAAAGATTTCTGACGACCCCAATCCTTTATGAATGATATTCATTGGTGCACAGTAGTAGAGTGTCTCTGATGTTGTTTTCCTTGAGGACTGGAGGACCAAGAAGATGATGGAGGTTCGGGGGTAATTCTGTCACTGAAAAGTGCTCTGTTTAGCTAATTGGGGGGGGGGGGGGGCAGCAGAGCTTTCATTTGTTAGAATGAGTAGCTTCACTGGTGAATAATAATTTTATTTCCTTAGCTAAATATTTTTACTTCTGTTAATAAAGAATATGGTCTCATTCCCCATTATCTCAGAGGAGATACCAAACGACTTTGATTTCTTGTTAGCAAGAAAATGCTTTCCTAATTTCCAAGTATTTATTTGGCCCCGTTCACGAGATGAAGCAGAGCCTGCTGTCTGTATGACATCACTTTGTGCTGTGTGAGCTGGCTGATATATGTCCATAGATATTAAAGGTTTATAGATTCTGATGATTTAATAAAGAAGCATTCAGTTAGGAGAATAAGCCTGACCAAATTCACTTTGTTCTCATTTTGACTACTTTAACTTTGCTACCAAAAAATTTCCAATAATTCTAAAGATATATATGTATTATGCATATATATTCAATATATGTCAATTTACATTTCAATTGAGTTAAAATAGTACTGCTCCTATAGCTAAGAGAAAATCTCACCATAGTTCTGTGATATTCAGTTTGAATAACTTATATGATACAGTTGTTCTTTGCAAGAAAAGAAAAGGATATTAATAAGGAAAATCAGAAATACCATGCTGTTATACTACAAATCCTGCCCCAGACATAGAATAGCTGTATAACAATGGACAAATCACTTAATTTTTTGGTGTCCCAGGCAATTCTCAAAAACCATAATTTATCAGAGTATACTGGTCTATATTGGTGGTAAGAGTTTCTATTCTGGGAATTCTTCATAGTAATGAAATTGTTAGCCCAGACCAAAAATAGTTATATTAATAATTTGTAGATTTTATATATTGTTTTAAGTTTTAAAAACTGCTTTCCTTACAATTCTTGGAAGTTTGTCACACACACACACCCCTATTATTCTTCTTTTACACATGGGTAAATGAGGGCTTTAAGAGAAGAAGATGACTTGTCCATGGTTGCACAGCTGGCAAATGGCCAAGGTGCAGTTCAAAACCTTATCTCCTAACTCTAGTTTGTCTGATTTGCTCTGATCATCTTACCATATGCTCTTTTACAAGAGGCAGTATTCTGCCTGAGTTGGTAAACAGTGAGAAGAATCAGATATTGTGAGATTTTCAAGCTATCACATTCATGATCTAATGGACAAGGCTACTGACCTCTGGAACTGTTTTCATGTAGGCTAATTTCTTAGAGAGATGCCCCCTTGTTCAGTATGACATTTTCTAATCATCTCCGTATATTAGCCAAACTTTGTATCTTGTATCCTTGCTCTGTAACTCATTTGATATTTGTTTGGAACCTTTTGGAAATTACAATTCCTTCAAAATTAACTGTCTTTATCTCCATTTTTGTTTTTATTGCTAAAGTGCCTATACTAGGAAAGTAATTCTGACTTGAAGGCAGATCACTTGGAAGCATTTAATTTAAGCCTGTGTCTACCACTTTTCTTCCTTATCTTCCTTCACTTATTTTATAACCCAATTAATCACTGTAACAAAAGAATTGATGTAACACATTTTTATTGGAATTCGCAAATACTAACCATTACTCCCCTTATCCCTTATATGCTAAAAACCTGGCATCAGTAGTCTGAAGAGATGTCCAAATCAGCACATGAGAGTTTACAGTGCATAGAGCCATAAGAACACTTGGCAGTATCTGTCTGGTATTCTTCCAGGTGCTGACTTTTGTGTTCCCATTCTCCCCTGTCATGTACTCCTTTAACAGCCCAAAGCTCTCATTCAACTGTTTGGAAAAAAAAGCCTCTGATTCTATGCTAGACCAGGCGAAGCCCCTCACTGCAGCATCCCATCCAACCCTCTTCTCCCCTCAAATACCTCAGGCTCCATAATGGCACCTGCATCTCCATCACCTTCCCAACTTCCATGAAAATTATCTAGAGAATTAAAGAGGTACTGGGGTTAATGTTTTTTTTATTTTGAACTTAACAAATATCAGATTATATGAGTATTTCTGTATAGAAAGTAAAACATAGGGAGAGAGAATTTGCACGAAACTGTGAATCTCTATTATTTATAGGCTTGCTTTTCTTTTTAAGTATATAATTCAACACGCTATTTCCAAAGCTGTCCTACTTCTGTTTCCTACTGACCTTCCTTCCCTTCTTTCCTATGCATTTTTTGATGCTTCAATGACCTTCTTTTCTTCCTTTTTCTCCTCATTTTGTTAAATGTATAGCCAGTCTCCTTTCCCCCTTAAATTTTTTTTAAAAGAAAATGAATCCTTTGTATCAGATATACATAGTCCAAGTTTCTATACTGGCTATGTCCACATATTGTACATCTCAATAGCTTTGTATATATATCAACAGCTCTGAAAGTCTTGGGGATTCTGATCAACCACAATTCCAGAAAGGACTAATGACAAAACAGGCTACC
>NW_020954550.1:35355652-35428217 GCF_900497805.2 Vombatus ursinus
GGTAGCCTGTTTGGATATATATTGATATGCATAAGAGATATATACACATACGCACATACATGTACATAAATACATGCATATACTGTATGTGTATGTATTTGGACAAGGCCAATGTGAGAATATGTTTTGTTTGATTACACATGTTTGTAAAGGGGCTTTTTGTTTTTGTTTTCTGTTTTTTGGGGTTTTTTTGACTGTTCATTGACAGGAGTGAGGGGAGATGGGAAGGAGAGATGGTAGATCTTTGTTATTTTTTAATAAAAAACAGAAAAACTAAAGGTTGCATACTTTGTCCATCACCTCTCTGTCAGGAAATATGTAATATGTTTTGTTACCAGTCCTCTGGTATTATAGTTCATCGCTAATTTGATCCGAGTTGTCTTTCTTGTTTTTTCTTATCTTTTCTTATTTTTCTTTACAAAAAAGATTGCTGTTTACAATGCTGCTATATAAATTGTTCTCCTGCTCATTTCATCAGTTCATACAAGACTCCCTAGGCTTGTCTGAAACCATCCCTTTCAATTATTTCTTAATGTACAATAATCCATTATATGCATATACTATATTAATAGTGAACATAAGTCTTTTGACTACCAGCCTTCATTTTCCATTAGATGGTCACATGTATCTAAGTATGTGTGTGTGTGTTTACATATTTGAGTTACTTATATGTGTATAGAATACATAATCATGTTTACTTGCTTAAAAAGTACTGTCAGAAGACAAAAAAGAGTTTTTCACGAAAAAATAAACCTTATTTATTTCGGAAATTCCCTACCTTTCTTCCTCCTCCTATCTGCCAATGCCTTTTACTAAAGGGGAATGACTGGATAAAGTCCTAATGGAGCTGGCTCTAGGCCCTACTATTATTCCTGTACCTGTGATGGAAGGGAGGGTATTGGCTCAGCTATGGAACCAAGATGAATAGAAATGATGACATGCTACCTATGGCACAAGACAGGGTACTTGTATGGCCATTTTCCCCAGACTCTGAGAGCAATGTGCTATAATGATAGAGATAAGAGGTAGAACTGGACTCAGAGCCAGGAAGACCTGAGTTCAAGTGTCATTTCTTATACTTACCGGCTATGTGACCTTTGCTGAGCACCTTAACCTTGGAGTGCTATCAGCAGCTCTCTAAGGCTACAAGTTTCAGAGAAGGTGCCAACCTGTACTGGTAGCAGGAGTTTCCTCTTCAGGAGTTCCCTATACCAATGATATTGCTGATCTGTTCCCTGACCCTTCCCCAGACCTATTAGTTAAGTGCAGAACTGTCACCTTGAATAAGACAAAGAAGTTTACCCAACTTTGGATTTACTGCCCTGGCTTACTCCTGAGCTACTGCATATTCATATGCAGTATGTGGCCATTTTTCTATTGGAGAATGCTTTTATTTTTATAAAGATTTCACTCCAAGTTGTACCTCTGGGTTCTAGGAGTACAAATCTGATTCCTCTAATGTGTGACAGCCCTGAAAATACTGGAAGATCACTATCATGTTACCACCCCCTCTCTCCCAAGTCTTCTTTTCTCCTGTTTAGCAATCCTTGTCTCTGACCTTGGAGAGCTAGGAAAGTGATCCTTTTAAAAGTGATATTTTCAGACCCAGAAGTTCTCCCCAGGAGGAGAACTTCTTATCCCTGCCCTGTTGGAGTTATGTGTATTTATTTACTCAGTCATCAGTCTCTCCAGCTGGACATAATTTCCTGCATCACTGGGCACAAGGGCATGTGATTAAATCAAAGCAAAGTTAGAAAGTAGACTTGGTTTAAATAATAAACAAAACTACATCTGAATATGTTTGTCCACACCAAGATTCAGTAATTTGGGAACTGAACAGAGCAAAGCTGGATTTTTTGATGATGAAATTCAGATATGAAACACCTGGTAGACTAATTTTCTTGTATAAACAGCTTAATTCCAGTATTTATTGAGCTAATCAAAACTCATTTTTTCTCTCACATCCCTTATTTCTTTAACCCTTCAGTGTTACTGTTATCTTTTCTTTCTGTGTTGCCTTATTTTCTTAGTCCCATACTCAACGCAAAACAAATTCCTGCACTGATCATGTCCAAAAATGTATGTCTCTATCTGAATCTTGAATCCACCTTTCAGAAGGTTGTTACTGGAGCCCCTCCTCAATCCTCTGGAATCATAGTTGACCACAGCATCAGTCACAGTTCTTAAGTCTTTCTTAGTTGTTTGTCATTATGATGCTGTTGTTGTGAATTAGTGTTCTTTTGGTTTTGCTCACTTCATTCTGCACCAGTTCATGTAAGTCTTCCTAAGTTTCTCTGAAAACATTCCTTTTGTCATTTCTCATTCCGTCGTATTCATATACCATAATTTATTCAGTCATTTCTCAATTGATAGGTACTATTCCTTTGATTTCCAGTTCTTTGCCACTATAAAGAAAGCTGTTATAATTTCATTACATGTACGTCCTTCTCCTCTTTGATACCTTTGGGCTGTAAGCCTACTAATGGTACTACTGGATCAAAGGGTACATAAAGTTTAAAGACTTTTGAGGAATAATTACAAATTGCTTTCTAGAATGCCTGGATTGATCTACAATTCTTCCATACACTCACAATACCTGTTTTCCTGAGATCTCTCCAACATTATAATTTTCCTTTTTTTTTTTTTTGAGGGGGGAGGGTGGTCATCTTTGCTAGCCTGATGAGTATAAGGTGGAATTTGAACTCAGATCTTCCTGACTCCAGGTCCAGCGCTCTATCTACTGTACCACCTAGCTGCCCCTTGCAGAGATATGTTTCTCCTTACTCATCTCTTGTCCAAGTGAAATAGCCCTTAAGTATTTTCTCAAATAACATGAGAACCAGGATGATCAAGGACTGATACAGTGCTGTGTCAGTGTCTCACTAAAAATGCGATACCTTAAATTGAACAAAATACATCAAACAAGATGTGGTCTGGCCATGGAAAGCACAAAGAGGACAGTTGCTTTATGTGATGTGGATGCTGTATTTCTATTAATACAGCCTCAAATATAGCATTAGTCTTTTTACTAGCAGTAGGCTCATATTGAACTTTGGGTCAACTAAAACCACCACATGAACTGTTATAAAGTCAAGTCTCCTCATCCTATAGTTTAGGCAATTGAATTTTTTAAACCTAAATAAAGGATTTTACATTTTTATTTATTGTATTCTATTCTCTTGGTTTCTGCTCATACTTCAAGCTTGCTGAGACACCTTTGATAATATGATAAACATCACTTATTGTATTATGTAACCTTCCCACTTTGTGTTATCTGTCTGAGATGGCAAGACCATCATCATTGCAGGATGTCCTGCACGGCACAATCTGATCCCCAGGCTAGGTAGTTTTCTAGTAATCTGTTCAGCTTCAGTCATTTTGGGCAGGGAAGGGGAGATTCTTCCTCCTTCCCCCACCCCAACCCCATCTCCAGAATACCAGCATCCAGGGGATTGTGCTTTTTCCTCTAGTCATCCTCCTCACATCATAGTCTTTCACCCAGCACCACCTAAGGAAAGAAGCACACACAGTTATTCCCCATGAACACTGACATCCAGGGACAAGACCCTGCTTGTCCCATGCTGGTTACAGATCTGCTCGTTTGGCATCATTTAGGAAAAAAGATTCAGATGATTGACAGAATTCACAGAATGGATCAAATATTGTGTTTACATGCTGCTAAGATCTATTGGTCAGGAAGTTGATAAGTTTGTCTCATCCATCCAGTAAAACCAAAAAGAAAAACATCTCAGGTTGAATGTGAGGGCTAGGGAATTATTTAAAAACATCTTAGAGCTCGACTTTTTATGTAAGTCTTCCACTTTGAAAATAATTAAATCTCATCTTTTCCTTGTGGAAAAAATAATCATTATGAAATGATGGCAATGAGGACCAGTCTTTAAAACCCCATGACCCAAGGTGGAACTGCAAATTACACTGGGCTGCTTGTGGCAAGTTTAGCAATATGAGCAAAGGCGGTAAATTTATGAAGAATATTTGCTGTTTGGAAAAAAACTAAAACTGGAATATCCAATCATCTACTCCACATTATATTCATAGATTATTGTGACAGAGCAGATTTAGAATGGTTCCCAAATAGGATGCATGTAGGTGTTTTTCATCTCTGGTTAAGTTGCTACCTGTGTGTGTTTGTGCGTGTGCAAGCATGCATGCGTGAGTGTGCTGGGGAGTAAGAGGAAGATCCCAAGAACAGAGAGCAGAGGGTCTGCTCCAAAACCTGTG
Organism: Vombatus ursinus; assembly: GCF_900497805.2. Classification (NCBI taxonomy): domain Eukaryota; kingdom Metazoa; phylum Chordata; class Mammalia; order Diprotodontia; family Vombatidae; genus Vombatus; species Vombatus ursinus. The sequence goes on from NW_020954550.1 coordinate 35,359,895, forward strand.
CTTTGGGGTGCATGATCTGTTCCTATCTCCTGAAATACCTCTCCTTGCAGAATAAGGATTTTTAACCTGAGGTCCACAGACCCCCTAAGTAATCCATGAACAGATTTTTAAGGGGGTCTGTGAGCTTGGATATGAAAAATTGCATCTATATTTTCACTAAGTTCTAAGTGAAATTTAGAATTTCCTTCAATTATGACTTTTTTTAAAGAAAACATTCAGAGAAAGAACTCATAGGCTTCACCAGATTGCTAAAAGGGTCTATGACAGGGGTAGGGAACCTGCAGTTTTGAGGCCACATGTGGCCGTCTAGGTCCTCAAGTGTGGCCCTCTGACTGAATCCAAACTTCACAGAACAAATTCCCTTAATAAAAGGATTTGTTCTGTAAAACTTGGACTCAATCAAAAGGTCACAGCCAAGGACCTACGAGGTCATGTGTGACATCAAGGTCGCGGTTTCCTCACCCCTGGTCTCTGACATAAACAAGGTTAAGAACCCTTGATTTAGAACATCTTCAACATAGCACATGCAAAATCAGCTATTTTTCTATAGTGGAAAGCATTTTTGTTAGAATTATAGAATCTGAAGTTGGGAGAGACCAAATTTTTCTGGTAATTGTTGGATGGTGGAGCAGACAGCAATAGATAGAGAGGTCCCATCATGGGTCTAGTCCCTGTCTTTTCATACAGACACATATTTCTTGTTGTTCCAGTGAGTCTGGCTCACTTCCACTCTTGAATCAGACTCTTAACAGGTATTAATATTTCATTCCCTGACTAGCACATTTCTGTAGTTCTAATCCTGGGTTTACTCTGTCCTTCCTGACAGTACTTCTACCCTTAGTTTAAGTTAAAAATAATTCTTTAGTCTTTAATCCCCAAGGAAGCAATTTGTTGTTGGGTTTTTTTTTTTCCTTATTTCTGTCAGGTCTACCATTTCTATTATAGGACAAAACTGTTCTTTCTGAAGTCACCAAATTCAAAGTCAGTAGTTTCCCTGAAGGTGGTCCCACAGAAACCTTAAATTATCTTCTCTCTTCCCCCACTCACCTACCCACCCACTCCCATCCATGTCCTTTTCAGTTCCTTTGAACTGCTCCTGCTTTTGTATTTTCACACTTAAGCCTTTCCTTTTCTGCACAAAGACATTTATAACTGGCTTGTCATTACAGTTAATGATCCTCAGTCAATGTGCATCAAGCTGTTTTCTCTCCCAAAACAGCTTTGCTTCTGTGCCTCTGTCATTCTGGGCCCTCTGTACCTTTCCCAGAGAATTCTAGATATAGAGATGCAAGAAACATTGTTATGCATACCAATCCCCTCATTTTAGAGATGAGAAAGCTGAGTCCTGAAAAGGTTAAGTGACTTGGCCAAAGTAAGTTTACTAATTAGGTAAGCAAGGTTAAGAAGCATAAAACTTTTGGCTGGAAAAGAACTTTGGACATCATATAATTCAATTCCCTAACTTCATCCACAATACAAGTGTCATTCATATAGACTTTGGAGATGGGGGTTCTACATAATGAGGTGAGTGTTAGACTCTCTTAAAATTAAGGCCCAGGCCACTTCCCTGAGCTGTCCCTTCATTAAGGACTCTTACTAATGAAGATAGCCATCCAGTTTTGTTTTGTTTTTTTAACTAATCAGAGAGGTTGAGAAACCATTTTATCCCTTGCTATAGTCAGATATCATGCTTTTTAAATAAATGATTCAATTCCATTCTGTGAATTGTCATTATACTAAGGGAAGCTTACTGAAGAGACAGTCATTTGAAAACTGTTAGCAAGGCTTCCTTTCAAAATGGTGCCCTGGCCCCCACAAATCAAGCATATGCTTTAGTATAAACTAAATTTGGTCAAGCAATCAGCTGTTCAAATCACTATGGAGCATCCAGACACACATGAAATGCCTAGCAGTCTAGTTCAAACAGTAGTATTACTTTGGACAAAAAATGGAAATAACATTCTGTTCTTACATCTATGTCTCTCCCACCTTTGGATTCTTTTACTAAGCAAAGTCTTAGGCATTGCAACCACTCAGTCCTGAACTTTGTTACTGAGCAAGCTTTGACCTAACTCCATTCTCCCAGCAACTTGCCTATCCTAAAAAAACTCAGATAAGCTCAGCTCCTGTGACTATCTGCTTGTGGAATGAAACACAGTTAACCTCCTGAATCTAATCTCTAAAAGCCATTTCCATACCAGGAAAAGTGAAAATCCATGCAGGTTATGTGATTTTTTTCCAGTATATTTATTAACCCCACCCATTCCCAAACCTCTGCTTTATACATGGAAAGTACCACTCTATATAACCGAGATTTATTTCTGAATATGAAACAGAATGTTCTGGATACCTATTAAAAAAAAAAAAGAAGCACAAATTTAAGATGATTGTTTTGATCATCAAAATAAAATTGAATTGGCATTCACAATGAGGGGATAGCCACTGCTAATTAGCAGGCCCAGGGATCAGGATTTTCTTCCTATATTTAAGAAAAAATTGCTTCTTTTTTTAATGGGGGGGGAGGGGGTCCGGAAGGGAGGCAAACATCCCCATTCAAAGAAGATCCATATTAATGGCCTGATTCTAAAAACTCTTAAGTATTATCCACCGAAGATTCTTCTCCATCTGAGAATTATAGAAAATAGAAATCTAGAAATCAGAGACAGTGAGACAATTACTATTGTCTTGATTATTAGCAGGCAAGATCACAGCATTTAGAACAAAGCGTAACTAAAATCCCACTTTCTCCAAGAAGCCTTTCCCAATTCTAGTGCCTTTCCTGTGTTGATTATTTCTAATTTATTCTGTTTGTATATATCTCTTTGCATGTTGTCTCCTCAATCAAACTGTGAGATCTTTGAAAGTTGAGACTGTCTTTTGCCTTTCTTCGTATATCCAGAGTTAGCACAGCACCCGGCTCATAACAGGAACTTAACAAATACATAGAGGAACAACTAGATGACACAGTGGATAGAGCACCAGGCCTGGAATCAGCAAGGCAAGTTCAAATCCAACCTCAGGCACTTGTGACACCGAACAAATCACTTATCACTTCACATCTGTATGCCTCAGTTTCCTCATCTGTAAAATAAGAATAACAATAGCACCTACCTTCCAGGGTTGTTGTGAGGATCCAATGAGATAATAATTGTAAAGTGCTTAACACAGTGCCTAGCACATAGTAAGCACTATGTAAATGTTATTGTTATTATTATTATTATTATAAGTGGTGGTGGTATTGATTTGATTTGAGAAAGGACCTTAGAGATTATCTTGTCCAATGCTTCCCCTCCTCCTTTTTTAATAGATAAGGAAAATACAGCCCAGGGAGCTCATGACATCATAGAATCATAGATTTAGAACTCATAGGCACCTTAAAAGCTGTTGAGTCTAACTCTCCTTGTTTTATGAATAAAAAAACTGAGACACAGAACGATTTAATGACTTGTGCAGGATCACTAAGTGCCCTAGGCAGAGCTTGAACTCAGATCTTCCTGATTCCAATTCCAATGCCTTTCCACTAGCTTACTTAGTTAAAGACACAAAGGTGACAGGGCTAAGATTCAAACTCTAAATCTAGACCAAAGGAAACCGCCCTTTTGGAAAATGACTACTGAAGAATAGTAAGGGTTAAAAGCATCAGTATTAACATCTGAGGACCCTTCCAGTTCTGGCATTCTATAAACTGAAGAAGGAGTCAAGGAGAGAAAAGGGGAGGAAAATCTCTGAAACAATCCAGTAACAAGGGTTTTATCAGAAAACCACTGAAGCAGACATCTGTTCATAAAAAAAAAAAGACAAAAACATGCCTTTTGCAAGTCCCTCTGCCATGCTGTCATCTTGCTTTTATCTCACATATTGAAGCAGACCACATCACTCTGCAACTGAACAACTGCATGCCACAAAGGCATTTTCAGTTAGCAAAGTCTTCATTGCAAGGAGCTGTGTGGCAAAAGAGGGGCAAAGATGGGTTACACATGATGCCATTATCTCCTTTTGTTATGGAATAACTGTCATGGAGGCAACATGGCTTCATTTGTTATTTAGAAGCAGGGATTGCACATCAAATACCTCCACAGGATGAGTGGAGCAACGTAACCAGAGAGGTCAGGGAAACTTTTTAAAGGTAGATAAACAAATTCAGTCATTCTTCAGTCATGTCTGACTCTTTGTGACCCCATACGAGGTTTTCTTGGCAGAGATACTGGAGTGGTTTGCCAATTCCTTGCCCAGCTCATTTTATAGATGAAGGAACTGAGGCAAACAGTTAAGTAACTTGCCCAGGGTGACACAGCTAGGAAGTATCTAAGGCCAGATTTGAACTCAGAAAGATGAGTCTTCCTGACTCCAGGCCAGCCCTTTATCCACCTAGCTGCCCAGATGAACAAAAGCACACTGGAAAATAGCCCACTTAACGAGGACATTTTCTATCCACACAATGTCTTTCATCTAAGGTTCCCAAAAGAAGGAAAAATGCTCATACATCCATCTTCCTTCATCATCTCTGCACTGAGAGTGTTGTTGAAGCAGCCCTTCCTCACCTTAAGAGTCACTTACACTTAGTGGAGAGAGAACCTAGCATGACAGGAAGGTTAGTTCATTTGGAGCCATAGTCAGCAGTTTGCTTAGTGACCTTGGGTAAACACAATATTTTCTATTTCTCTGCTTGCGACATGTTAGTCTGGGCTGCTCTCTGCTCCCTTCATCACTGGGAATCTTCACAAATCCTAGATGAGGACATTTGGAAAATCTACCAGGTAAGGCTTTGAAATCTTTTGGTAGAGTCTTATCCATCGGTTGGGTAGCTCAGCTGTAACGGTTGATTATATCGCATTTGACAAAAGCTATTTTGGGCACTTAAACCCATGACTGGTGCCTAAGGGATTTGTAAGGAGTACTGTACCACTCTCCATTGGCTTCTTTATTTCCTCTTCTCTTATTCTCCTATTCATTTTCATTTTCTTCTTATTGTGTTTTCTTCTTCATCAGAGGCTTATACTTCAGCCTGCACTATGTTGGAGCTCAACACTCAGCAGCATCAAGTGGGTTTGACTGACATCAAGCTACACAAAGAATTATGATCATTGACCCCATATTTATTCAGAAAGTCCTGGGGTACAACAAAATTGTAGTAAAAAGAGAACTGTCATTGTGGGTACCCTACTGCCAATGTTTAAGGAAATACCAGGCCTGTTTGTTAATAACAAAATCCATTGTGTTTTCTTTGGAAAAGGTGGAAGTGTAACATACTTTGCAGAGGGGCTCATTGGGAAGTATCGGTTGTGTCAAACCAAATGGATCAACATATATCTTAAAAGAAAAGAGTAGTGAAGAGAGTTGTCCTCAGGGTTCTATGAGAACAGCTCACAGATCTCTGGACGCTGAGTAAAAGTGGACATGGACCAAACCAAGGTGATAAATCAGTTATAGCTCCTGCCACTCCTGCCTGATTATCATAAGCCAGCAGTTCTGTTCTGCGTGCCATCTGCTGATACAGTGGGTAGAGCACTGGGCTTAGAGTCAGGAAGATCTGAGTTCAGATCCAGCCTCAGACACTTAGGAGCTGGTGATGCCAGGAAAGTTATTGAACCTCTGTTTGATTCCGTTTCCTGAACTGGGGATAATAATGGTACCTACTCCCCAGGGCTGTTGTAAGGATCAGATGATATAATATTTGTAAAAGTGCTTGGCACAGAGTTGGTGCTGTATAAATGTGTATTCCCTTCCCTTTCCCCTCTCCTCCTTGTTAGAATTTGTCTACTGTTCAGTAATCTATTAATTCTTCTGCATGGGAAAGACTGAACCCGTTGCAATTTGGTCAATTGCTTAAATGGAAAAGTGACTAAAGTATTCCAAATTAGTATAATCCCTGAGTTATTATCATCTCATATCTTGTCAGTACCTGTTATCCATATGCCCTTTAAATAAAAATAGTCACTATGGGTGAAGCAACCTGTCCTCTACCTGGCTTGGAATTTGAAAACCTCCTGGTCATTTCCTGAGCTGAAATATGGAAACTAAGTAGTATCTCATGCATCTCCCTGCTAATTATACTTTTAAGTAGAAGTCATAGGTTAAAGGAGTATACAAAAAATGTTACTCCAGATAAAAACATAGTCTCATCTAACCAAGAAAGAAGATACAAAATATTTGGAGAGATTACTATCTTATTGGGCTCTACATGATGGGCTTGACCTCCTCACCAAATTATCAATATTTTTTTTAAAAGAAATTACCATGTATTAGAATTCAGTGATTAAATCTGAAGTCAAATGAATCAGTAAGAAGTTTGAGAAAATAGAACACCTGAGAATGTTTCTGAATGCTTATTTAGGAAAAATGTCAAAGAACACTCAGAATCTATAATAGATACTAGAGTTCTTTCTTTGTCTTATTCTCTCTTCCTCCTTATTTAATTTCTTTTTTCTCATCCTTCACCCAAACTATAATTTTGTCCCACCTAGCATTTTATAGACACTTTGCAAATATTAGTTAAATGAATGAATGACTTGCAAGTAATACCCTTGGGCATTGCTTAACCTCATTGATGGTAATGGGATAAACCAAACAAGTGGAAGACCTAAAGGCTCTTGCCCTAAATTTTTTCTAAATCATCAACATATTTGTATTACAGCAAAAGGAGTAATCACCAGATTCTATACTGGAAATCACTGATTACATTAGCATATTCAAATGAATCTACTTAAGACAATTAAGTCAAGAAACTTGCTGACAGCCCTCCATTTTAATTTCTAGAATAGAGTTCCAATTGCCAGAATCAAAACTCAGAAAAGAGAACAAGCTATAACTCAACACATCTATAAGAGAACTCTCCTTTTCTATGCTAGAATAGTAGCTAAGCCAGGCTGGGATCCCTGGTTGGGATGAGGTTTCTCAGTGATGTGATGGGGGTAGTGGACAATAGCAAGGGGCCCTTTGTTTCTTCAAAGTGGGTGTGAGCACAGTATGATTGCAACAACTTTTTGTATTCATCTAATGATTGCATTTTTATAAAACTCCTCTTAGAATCAGCCTTCATTTATTCCTTCTGTTCTATTCAGGACGTGTTATTTATTAACCACTTGATTTTGTCAGTCTTGTGACATTGCTCCACAGGGATCTGCATCTACGTTTCGCCTGCTTAAGAGGTTGTTTCACAGGCTTCCTGTTCGCTGAAAATGGTGTTTTGTTAGCCATGTTAACAGAGAGCTTTGTTTTTCCAATGTTTTATTGGCAAATTAGACATATAGTTGAATACTGTGAAATAGCTGAACATCAGGCCCGACTTTTGTTTGGTCTGTGAACCTGGGCATTAGGCCTAAAATAAGATGTGAATGTACTCTCAAATTTAAGTACTTTGGCCAGTTGTGTATTTTCTTAGCCTAATGATTCAAGGAAGGAATAAATGTGGCATTGGTATAGTGGGTTAGATTTTTTGTTTGTCAAGTTTTCTTAGAAGCCTAGGAATTTTTTTTAAATTGGAGACAAAGCTAATTCAAAAATTTGCAGAAGCCTTAACAGGTACTTAATAGACTGAAGGTAGCTATCTCTATTTCTAATGGTTGAAGATGCATTTTGATAGTGAAGAATGCAATGGTTTGTACAAAACTTCTTATCAGCTATGATCAAGAGAAAAAAGAGGAAAAAAGAAGAGCATAAGACAACAAGGAGCCTTTCTGTGCTGTTAACATCCTGACCGCTACAGAAGCATGTTTCTATGGGAAGATGGGTAAAAAGTAAAATAGATATACCAAATAGCAAATAATCATTACAAGAGTTTACACAAAAGAAATACCTTAATGCCAGTATATAGTACGTGCTATAATGTACTTGTTGCCTGACATTTTGACTAGTTTTTAGCTACAACTTTTAAAACGCCAAAGTCTCTAGATTCAATCAGTTGGCTGAACTTGGAGCATCAAATAAATATTAGTACATGATGTTGGTAACATAGTTTCCATTTAGTTGGTGTAGTGGATAGAGAATCAGGCCTGGAGTCAGAAAGATGCTTCTTTCTGAGTTCAAATGTGGCCTCAGACACCTACTAGCTATATGAACTTGAACAAGTCGCTTAACCCCGTTTGCCTCAGTTCCCTCATCTGTAAAAATGAGCTGGAGAAGGAAATGGCAAACCACTCCAATATCTTTCCCAAGAAAACCCCAAATGGGGTCACAAAGAGTTAGACATGACTGAAAAACAACTGAACAACAACAATAATAAGGATGTAACGAGCATTAAAGTGGTTATAGTACCTGATTACCTAGGCTTTGGGCTCCTGAAAGATGTCTTTATAGGTTAAAATATGTTAAAATAATGTATATCTGATAGACTGGCTAGTTCATACTTTGCACTCAGAGTGACAAAGTGATGATCTAAGGAGACAGCTTTGAGAAAAGCTCTTAGGTGTTTGAAAGATTTACCGACTTATTTATCTTTGATCAAAATATCATCGTCTCTGGTTCTATGGAAAAGATTTTGTTTTTGATAGGAGATGTGAGGTTAGACTATGAAAAGAACCAACCTGAAAGTTTGTAACCAGTTGATCACCTGCGGGTAAAATAAAAGCAAGTTGTGTTTTTTTTTTTCTTTTTAATAAGAAAAAAAAGCTTGATCAGATTTTCTTAAATTAAAATGCTTTTTCTTAAAATTAAAACCTGCCTCAGTAGATTAAGAAATGTAGAAACTCAAAAGTAGGAAATATCATTTTAAATTATAGCTATTTCATGAATATATTCATGTGGCTTTCAGAAAAAAATTGTTTAAGTTGGCAACAAGAGGTTGGGCCCCATTTTCAGTTTTTTTTTTTCCTCCATGTTAACATTGTCTACACTCTGCTGAAGAAAAGTTTGCTATGAAATGTATTTCATCTGATTTCCCCTAAGAATAAACTTCAGAGATAATGATGACAGCTATCTAGAGATCCTTTTGATGGTAAGGAATACAAAGAAAGTCACACCCATGAACTAGTGACAGTGACTCATACATATAGAGGCTGCAGAGTTTATTGAAGCCTGCACCAAGCAATACTACCTACATACAAAATACTACCTAATACAGAATACATGCTGTGGATAGAGTGCCAGGCCTGGAGTCAGGAAGACTCATCTTTCTGAGTTCAAATCTGGCCTCAGACACTTATTAGCTGCGTGACCCTGGGCAAGTCACTTAACCCCGTTTGCCTCAGTTCCCTCATTTGTAAAGTGAGCTGGAGAAGGACATGGCGAACCACTGCAGGATCTTTGCTAAGAAAATCCCAGTAGGGGTCACAAAGAGTCAGATACAACTGAAAAAACTAAATAACAACACCTATGTAAGAAGAACATTGAGAAATCCTTTGGAAACTGAAAGGGAAGGAATACTGAGCTTTCTTTTCCAATCTGGCAATGGACAGTAACAAGAAATTTAAAAATTAGATACCTAATTTAAGATGTTAATTTTTCTCATATTGAATGTAGCTAAAATAAAAATTAAATGATTTTTAGAAAATCATTTCATATTTAGGAATAAAATAATTATAGAGTACTATATAAAATCAGGAATATGTGGGTTCAAATCTCAGTCCAGATACTTACTAGATATGTGACCCTGGGCAAGTCATTTGACCTCTATGTGCCTCAGTGTCCTCATCCATAAAGTGAGGAGGTTGGACTAAATAGACTTTCATATCCTTTACAGCTCTTGATCTATGGCCTTGAGTGTATCTTTTACAACATCCAGATTCCAAATGTACACTAATTTTCATTAAAATAATGCAATTGCCTATTTTTTTATGTTAGTTGCTCTTACAAGATAGCAAAAATATTCACTAAATATTGAAAAGATTGAGCTGTTGGATTGTAAATGAGTCATATTCATGAGAGCATGTTTCCAGTTTGTTTTTCATGATTACCTTTGCAATTGAAGGATAATATAGCTATTATACTTTTAAAAAAATAACCAAATGAATCTAAAATGTCTGAGGAAGAAAGGAAGGCTTTTCATAGCTTCCCTACTCACCCACCCAACCCCCAAAAAAGAGAAACACCAAAGAGAAGGAAAATGGTCTTAGCTACAGATAAAAATGAATGAGATGTGATAAGTGACAACAACAGAAGGCAGAGCCACTCAATTCTCATTTTGTTTCTGTTTTCACTAAAAAAGAAAGTAAACATACTCCTGGAAATGACAGGACAAAAGTGATACCCAAGATAAGTAAGGAGAAATAATAAGAGAGCACTTGGCTGTCCTGATGAAATCAAGTCACTTGGCCTAGATGAAAGACATTTGTGGGTCCCTAAGGAACTCTCAGAGGTGATTGAAGAGTCATTGTCAATGATATTTGAAAGATCATGGAAAAGGGGAGAGAAGGTGCCACAAATTTGGAGAAGGGCAAATGTTTATATCTGAAAAGGAAGGAAGGAAGGAAAAAAGAGTTTTCAGACTCAAGGTGACCAATAAGCTTAATTTTGATTCCTGAGAAAATTCTGGAATGGGTCATTAAAGGGATGGTTCCCAAACATTTAGAAAGGAAGCAATGATTTCAAAGAGGCACCATGTCTTCATCAAGAACAGAGCATGCCAAATTAACCTCATTTCTCTTTTTGACAAGTTTACTAGACAGGTGGATAAGAAAAATGCTGTAGATCTAGTTTGCCTAGGTTTCAACAAAACTTTTGCTAAAGGGTCTCAGAATATTCTTGTGGAGAAGATGGAAATATATGGACTAGACCATAATGCAAAAAGATGGATTTAAAACTGTTTGGATATCTGGATTCAGAGAGTGTTGTTAATGGTTCCATGTCAACATGTCAGATCACCAGTGGTGAAATGAAGAAATCTGGGCTTGGCTCTGTGCCATTTAACATTTTTATCGATGATTTGAATAAAGGTATAGTTGACATACTCATCAAATTTGCAGATGACACCAAGCAAGGAGGTAGAGCTGATGTATGGCATGACAAAGTAGGCATCCAAAAGGATCAAGCAATGGAAAATTGAGCTGAACCTAATAAAAGAAAATTTGGCAGGAATAAATATAAATGTGTATTTGGGTATAAAAAAATCTATTTTATAAGTATAAAATGGGAAAAGCATAGATAGACAGCTGTTGTTCTGAAAAGGACCTGGGGTTTTTAGTGTACTTTTGTATACTCCAAGCTCTAAATGAAGTAGCAATGTTATATGACAGCCGCAAAAGCCAAAGCATCTTGTTTTCTCAGGGTGGGGGAGGCAGGAAGCAGGAGGGAGAGAAGGAAGATCTTCATTTGAAAAAAAAATAATTGAAAGTCAAAAGAGAACCAAAAAAAAGGACTGTAAATTTGGGCTACATTAAGAGAAGCATCAATCACTTTCGGGATAGAAGTAATAGTCTCACTCTATTCTGCCCTCACCAGAACTCACCTAGAGTATTATGTTCAGGTCTAGGCACCATGATTTAAGAAAGATATTCATCATTTATAGAGTATTAAGAGGGCAACCACTATGGTGAAGAGCCTTAAGTCCATGTCTTATGAAGCAGCTAGGTGGTACAATGGCTAGATCTGGATTTGGGAAGATTTGAGTTCAAATCTGGCCTTAGATACTTACTAGCTGTGTAACGCTGAGCAAGTCACTTAAACACTGCGTGTCTTAGTTTCCTTGTCTATAAAATGAAGAAAATAATAGCACTCAGGGTTGTTATGAAGATAAAATGAGTTAATATTTGTAAAAACAGGTTGCAAACTTTGAAGTGTTATGTAAATATTAGTTAGGATGATGATGATAGAATTGGTTGAAGGGACTGAACGTATTTTGTTGAAGAAAAGACTCAGGGAGGGCATGAGCACTCTCTTCAAGTATTTGAAAGGCTTATAGTAGAGGGGCTACATTTACTTCATTTGGCCTCAAGGGCAGAACTAAAAGCAATGGGCAGGAGGCAAGAAGGCCGAATTAAGCTTTGTCAGGAAAACTTGCTAAGAATTAGAGCCTCCAGGGGCAGCTAGGTGGTGCAGTAGATAGAACACTGGCCCTGAAGTCAGGAGGACCTGAGTTCAAATCTGGCCTCAGACCAAACACTTGGTATGTACTAGCTGTGTGACCCTGGGCAAGTCACTTAACCCCAATTGCCTAAAAAAAAAAAAAAAAAAAAAAAAAAGAATTAGAGCCACCTCAACATGGAGTGGGTTCCCTGGAGAGGGGATAAGCCACCCCTTCTTGAAAATTTTCAGGCAGAGTCTAGATGACCAGTTGCCTATGTTGTAGTGCAGAAGGATAAAAATAGATGGCCGCTTAAGGCCCTTCCAATTCTCAAATTCTGTGGTAACATATGCCAGGTACCATGTTGGGAAATGAGGATACAGATATAAAAGAGAGACAGCTGCTTTTCTTGCAGAACTTCTATTCTGTTGGGGAGAAATACAAACACAAAAAGGAAAACACAAAATACATACAAAGTAGATATAAAATAATTTGGGGGCAGGGGAGCTGCCATCCACTATAGATGGGGGCTGGCTGGAATAGACTTCCTGTAGGGGGAAGCACTTGATCTGAGTTTCAGAGAAAGCTAGGGATTCGATTAGGTAGAAGAAGAGATGTATATTCCATGATTTCTAAGCCATAACACAGCACTAGAAAAGGTGTTTCTTTGTTTCGGGGAGATGCTTGAGGTCATCAAAAGCCCTGTGCAGTTTTCCAAGTGGTCTCTGAGATCCAAGCAGTCAGCACCAGTGAAGATAAATGAGTTACAGGAAGGATAGGCTCTGGACCAAACCAAGAAGTTATTGCAAGGGATGTACACCAAACATCGTCATTTTGAACTGTATTTGCTCCAACCACAGATAAATCGGTCGGCATAATAAATAAATACACTTTCTGTAGACTGAATACATGTTTCTCACAGACATGTAGTGCTTCAATGACCCTATGATCTTATTGATGTGGGTACAACCTCTGATAGTATAACTGATAGAATGCCTACGCTTTTATATCTTGTGCTACTCTTGTCTGAGCCCCCCCATGGAATTCTCTCCTTCCTCACCTCTACCTACTGGCTACCCTGACTTCTTCAAGTCTCAGCTAAAATCCCACCTTCACCAAGATGGCTTTCCTGGTCCCCCTTAATGTTAATGACTTCCCTCTGAGATTATTGCCAACTGATCCTGTATATATCTCTTTGTACATAGTTGTCTGCATGTTGTCTCCTCTCTCCCCCTCACATTAGATTATAAACTCCTTGAGGGCAGGGACTATTTTCGCCTGTCTTTGTGTTCCCAGACTTTATTTTTGTGCCTGGCACATCGTCAGTGCTTAATAAATGCTTTTTTGTGGATTTGAGGTGACTTGATTTTTTATACAGGGTCCAACCAACACAATGAAGGCCTTCTTCTAGATCACAAGTTTTTAACTTGGGGGTCTGTAAATTTATTTTTTTTATTGAAATATTTATCAGAATCTGGTTCAGGCTGTCATAGGCCATTGCAATCCGTGGGTTTAGATGTTACCAATATGTCCTGTTCTAACATTGCAGATGGATAATGAATGAGCCCAAAATTGACCCAGAGAAGGAGAATACATGGATAGTTAGTGTGCTCCATTGTTACTCATGAAATATCAAGAGATTTAGAGAATGGGTTCTTAACTTCTTGGTGTCTCCTTTGACAGTCTGGTGAAGCCAATGACCTCCTCAGAATAATGTTTTTAAAATGCATAGTATGAAATACATAAGATTACAAAGTAAACCTATTGTATTGAAATATTTATCAAAATATTAAAAATTCTTGAGAACAGGGTCTGATTTTTTACCTTCTTTTTATCCCTAGCACTTAGCACAGTGCCCAGCATATAATAGGAGCTTACTAAAGGTTTATTGACTGAATGATTGAGACACAAGAAATTTCAAGACATCTAGAGGAAAGTCCTCTGCATGTTGAATGAACCCTCTTTGGAGGGTTTTCTTGAATACTTGGATAAGAGTAGCTCAGGATGACAAGGCGTAGATGGGCTGTGAATTATACCATTGGCAGAAGTACCTTCAGCAATAAGATCACAAATCCATTGATATATATACAAAATATTATGATTTACTCAGTCTACCAAAAAAAATGTGTCATTTGTCATACTGATTCGTGCTGTTTGTTGTTGTTGAAGCTTAAAAAAAAGGATCAAAATGAATATGTTTGGTACACATATGGAACAGACCCTTTGCGATAAATAACCCCTGGGTTTAGTCTAGGTCCTGCCCTTCCTGAAACTCATTCGTTTTCACTGGTGCTGACTGCTTAGATCTTAGAGACCTTCCCATGTGGGAAACTAAAAAGTTCACAGAACAGCTGGAAAAAAGACTAAAACAGAAACGTCTGGTAGAAAAGTACCAGAAGCAGAGGTAGAGTGGAAATACTGACAATCCCAAGGGTAGCAGTAGTGAGGAGAGGGGCTCAAGGTAAGCCATGATTTTCTTTCCTCCACGTCTATACAAAAGTACTTGTTTAGTATCTGCTGTGTCTGAGACATTGAGCAGATGGAGTCAAACTACATGATCACAGAGCTTACAGGCTGTTTCAGTGAAATCTTGTTTCCTAGTTCCAAGATTATCTAATTAGTACTGGTTCTCTGTCCATGAGAGCGTACTTCACACTCCTTTTTCCAAATACTAAATCAGAACATTGTAGAGGCTCTAGTAGCAATGTTCTCCCTCTAATAGAGTTTAAGCCCTTTGAAGGCAGGAACTGTCGCACTTTTGTATTTGTATACCCTAGCACCTGGTAAAAAAAAAAATAAGCACTCAAAAATACCTGTTGATTAAGCCCCTTAAAATTTCACCCCTGATTTTAATGGGAAAGCTTCTAGCTTATCCCCATTATAGATAATGCCTACTGATGGTTTTAGATAGATATTACTTATTTTAAGGAAAATTCCATTTATTTTTATGCTTTCTAGTGTTTTTAATAGGAATAGATGTTGCATTTTGTCAAAAGCTTCTTCTGCATTGATTGAGATGATCATATGATTTCTGTTGGTTTTGTTACTGATATGGTCAATTATGCTGATAGTTTTCCTAATATTGAACCAGCCCTGCATTCCTGGTATAAATCCCACCTGGACACAGTGCATGAGACTTGTGATATATTGCTGTAATCTCCTTACTAGTATTTTATTTAAAATTTTTGCATTGATATTAGTGAAATTGGTCTCTGTTTTCAGCACCATGTTTGTGTCATAAAAGGAATTTGGTAGAATTCCTTCTTTGCCTAATTTTCCAAATAGTTCATATAGTATTAGAATTAATTGTTCTTTAAATGTTTGGTAGAATTCATTCATGAATCCATTTGGCTCTGGGGGTTTTTTCTTAGGGAATTCATTGATAGCTTGCTCAATTTCTTTTTCTAAGATTGGGTTATTCTATTTCCTCTTCTCTTAATCTGGGCAATTCATATTTTTGTAACTTCACCATTTTGCTTAAACTTTCCTGTTTATTGGCATATAATTGGGCAATATATTTCCTAATAATTGTTTTAACTTCCTCTTCATTGGTGGTGAATTTGCCTCTTTCATTTTTGATACTGGTAATTTAGTTATCTTCTTTACTTTTTTAACTAAACCAATTGCTTGTGTATTTTATTAATTTTTTCATAAAACCAGCTCCTAATTTTATTTATTAGTTCAATGGTTTTCTTAGTTTCGATTTTATTGATTCTCCTTAGATTTTCAGAATTTCTAATTTGGTGTTTAATCTAATCTGTTCTTTTTCCAGTTCTTTTAGTTTCATGCTCAATTCATTGATCTGCTCTTTCTCAATTTTATTGATGTAAGCATTTAGAGATATAAATTTTCCCCCAATTACTGCTTTAGTTGCATCCCATAAATTTTGGTGTGTTATCTCATTGTTCTCATTTTCTTTAATAAATTTTTGATTGTTTCTGTGATTTGTTCTTTGACCCACTTATTCTTTAAGATTATTTTGTTTCCAATTAATTTTTAATTTTTCTTCAAACGGAACAAGTCTAATCTCTCCTGACCCTGGCATCAGGAAGACTTGAGTTCAAATTTAGCCTCAGATACTCATTAGTTATCTAACCCTGGGCAAGTTACTTAGCCTCCATCTGCCTCAGTTTCCTCATATGTTAAATGGGTATAATAATAGCACCTACCTTGCACTGTTTTGTGAAGAATAAGATAGTATTTGTAAATTGTTTTTATAAACCTTAAAGTTCTATATAAACGCTAGCTATTTCTACTAGTCGGTAAACATTTACTAAGTACCTACTATATGTTAGACTCTGTGTTAAGTGCTGGAGATACGAAGAAAAGTAAAAGAGAGTCTCTGCCCTCACAGAGCTCACAATCTAAAGGGGGGTGGGATGGGGAATGATACTCCACATGACAGCCACTGATATACTTGAAGACAGCTGTCATGTTCTCTGTTAGTCTTCGCTTCTTCAGGAGAGGTAGCAGCGAAGGCAGCTACTGTCAGAGTACTTTTGGAGGTGTGTTGTGCACAATTGATGATTTCCTGGGACAGCCCAGGACAGATTAACAGCCTTGGAAAGAGCTGAGTCAGACTTTCTCCTCGCAGCACACCAACAGATGGAGAAAGTGGATGAGAATCAGCAATCTGTAGTGGGTACCAAGAGGAAGGGTAAAGGGCACAAAATGGAGAAAAGGATCAAAAAAAAGGGCAAGGGTGAGTGTGGAAAACTTGGCACCTGCTAACTACTATTCTTAAGCTTTTCCATAATGTCCTACATCCAACCTGCCTGCTATAGGCCAGCAGGAGGGAAGATGAGAAAACACATTTGGCAACTGATCACAGGCTATCAAAATCAAACAGTTTATTTCTTTTTTTAATAGTATTTTATTTTTTCCAATTACATGTACAAATACTTTTTAACAGTTTTTAAATTTTGAGTTCCAAATTTTCTCTCTCCCTCTCTCACCTCCCTCCCCCTGAGACAGTAAGCAATTTGATGTAGGTTATACATGTTCAATCATGTAAAACACATTACAATATTAGTCATCTTGTGAAAGAAGACACAGACTCAAAAAAAAGCACAAAAAAAATAAAGTGGAAAAATAATATGCTTTGATCTGCATTCAGATTCCATCAGGTCTTTCTATAAAGGAGGATAGCATTTTTCGTCATGAGTCCTTCAGAATTCTCTTAGATCAATGTATTGCTGAGAATAGCTAGTCATTGACAGTTGATCATCATACAATATTGCTGTTACTATGCATGCTGTTCTGGTTCTGCTCACTTCATTTTGCATCAGTTCATATGAGTCCAGGTTTTTCTGAAATCCACCTCAAACAGTGTATTTCAAAGTTATCCATGTAAGTGTGGCTCTCAGAGTCACCCTTGAGGGATTTGGAGCCAGAAGCCATCAGAACAAAAACAACTGATGTTTGTGTAGTACATTCTGGTGACAGAACATCTTACCCATGTTATCTCTTTCGATTCTCAGAATCGACCTGTGATATTAGCAACTTAAGTTCATTTATCTTCAAATTCTAGGTTAAGAAATTGAAGCTCAAAAAGATTCAATAGATTGCCCAAGATTACAAAACTGGAGCTTTTAACCCCAAAATCCTACATCTTTAATGTCTTTCTAAAAGTTAGTGCCAAAAACCAAAACAACAAATCCAGTGTTCTTTCCATTATATCACAATGTGTCATCCTCTCCTACTGCCAATATTTTTATAACTACTGGTGAAAATGGGTCAAAGGTAGTGCTGAAAGGAAAAACAAATCTCATAAGAACAATGTTGGGGGGAATTCTGAAGAAAATGTATGGGTGGAGGTGTCATAGAAGCATAAACTTAGAAATAGAAAAGACTTAAGAGGCCAACAAGTTCAACCATTTCATTTTACAGATGGGAAAACTGAGGCATAGAGAGGTTAAGTGACTTACCCAGGGTCTCACAGCTAGAAAGTTAACAGAGGTCAGATCTGAACTTAGGTCTTCCTTACTCTAAGTCAGTGTACTATCCACTATACTATACTTTCTCCTGATGATATTGGCTGGAGTTTGGGACTGATCACTTATCTATGACCCTCAAGATTGTTTTTTGTTTGTTTTGTTGTTTTGGTTTGGGGCACAAACTTTTAGAAATATCTCCTTTCCTTTCCTTTCCTTTTCCTGTCTCTCAACATATGCCTGAAATAGATGAAATGGAAAAGAGGGCACATCATGGAGCCTAGGTTCCCCATGCCCTAAAGACATTTCTATATATGACTAAGGCTGGGTAAACCAAAAGAAGTCATGTTTAAACTTTCAAATTTCTAAAAAATTAGTGATTGTGTCCCATAGATCTTACACTAATGCCTGAAGCAAGAAACCCAGATAGAGCATTTCTAGAGATGGTAGAACAGAATGAGCTATTGGCAATTTTTTTTTTCTTAGAAGTCTGATATTTGCCATTAATGATGATATCTGCTTCTCATTTTTAATACTGTTATTAATTATTCAACATATTAAGGTTGCACTAAATGTCAGGCACTATACTGAGCTCTAGGGATACAAAGAAAAATAAAAATTAGCCCTTACCCTCAAGGATCAGAGTTTTAGTCTGAGATGATAAAAGTGGCATATTTATGAGTGGTAGTGAGATTCAAGGTGATTGTCTCTGTGAGTTGCTTATTCATTTTCTGACTATGTTGGGGAAAATAATAAAAAAGAGCAATCAGTACTAGAGGGAGTGTCTTAAGAGTACTAGATTTTCCATTTTCATTCCTGAAAAAGTATAAAGTAAAAAGATCTAGCTCAAAGAAAGCCTTCCTTTGAAGAGGGCTCAGAACTTTCCTGCTAATTTCATTTTCCATCAGCTGTGTTGCTCGGTTTTGACTCCAGGGATGAGTTCATCAACTGGAATCTCATCCCCATGGAGATTGATTCAGCTTTGATACTCCACACTTCCTCAGCATCCTCAGTTGCCCTTCTCCCTTCTAATTAGAGGGCTTATGGGTAGAGCAATAAACCTTTCTCAAAGCCCCCCTTTTTGAGGACTCAAAATTTTCCAGTTAATTTCATTTGAGCATCGTCTTCCCCATTAGAGTATAAGCTCCTTGAGAGGAAGGATTGTCTTTTTCTTATTTGTATGTCCAGTGCTTAACATAATGCCTGGCACACAGTAGGTACTTAATAAGTATTTGACTATTGGCTAAGGGAAGTCACTTTAGCAATAAAACAAGATTTTGAGGAAGCACACTGATCAAAATTGGGTAAGGATAGCTAAGGTGATTAGAAATGAGAGTATAGGAGAAGGTAACAAAAGTAAAAAAAATTTCACCTCAGCTAATGGATAGCTTGAATCATAGGCTTAAGTGGAGCAGGAGCTTGATGTATTTTTGCCCACCATAATACTAGGAAAGAAGCAGTTGACCAGAGTCACTATACTCCAGTTTTTTGATGACAGAGTACCATATTGCTTTGAGAGTTATGTTAGCTTCCCTCTCTGGTGATGGCAAACACAGGAACCAAGAATGTAGGCAGTGAGTGGAGTAGAGTGGTTAGAGTTAGCAGAGAGCAGGTAGAGTTAAGATAGAGTTTTACCCTGGTATATGAGTTCTCAAGCAGATGGGCCCAAAAGTCCCCAGTCAGACTGAACTCACACTCACCACCAGCTTCCTAACCTCATCCCAGAATGGCAGGGGATGAAATACACCAGAAGAAACCTGTCACTTGGTACCTGATATCTGAGTTTTTAGCATCACAGGTACTTTGTTGCTCTAAGGATGAGGATCTTGGATGGATAAGTCCCCATTTGGTGTTGGTCCTCTACTGCCTCTTATATCCTGGCACTTGGAACCTTATTCAATTCAACTCAACAAGTAATTATTTAATGTCTTTTATGTGCTAGACACTGTAAACACAAAAATAGCTAAAGCTCCTTTTTTGGGGGGGGGTGAGGCAATTGGGGTTAAGTGACTTACCCAGAGTCACACAGCTGAGTGTTATATGTGTGAGGCCAGATTTGCACTCAGGCACTCCTGACTCCAGGGCCAGTGCTCTATCCACTGCTCCACCTAGCTGCCCCTAACTCTTCAAATAGCACAACTGAGGAAAGTTTCTCTAGGAAAGAGATTAGTAAGTAAATAATTTTACTGCTTGGAGAATTTAGGAGGCTTTAAAGTGATGGGGGTGGGGGAAGAGAACTTAAAGTAATCTGAAGGGTCCTGGGCATCTAGAGAGGGGGATTTTAGAAACAGAAAGGAAGACAAAAAGGGAGATAGGAAGATACCAAGGCAAATATCATCAGTTTCAAAATTTGGTCAATAAAAGTGAGAGAAAACCCTCTTCTTCTTCCTCTTCCTGATAGCACATGGTCTCTTACTCTCAAAACCCAGACTTCAGGCTTGTACTACTAGTCCAGTCCAGGTATATTATTAACTAGTCTTTTCTGGTACTGGAAACCTAATCTGGAAACCTGGTTGTTGATGTTGGGAAGCAGTGTGCTCTAGTGGATAGAAAGCTGGCCTTGAAGCCAGGAAGATCTGGATTCAAGTCTAGTCTCTGACCAATACTGACTGTGTAACTCTGGATAAGTCACTTAATTTCCCAGTGTTCTGGGCCATTGTCTGAGACTCTTACTTGCAGAAAAGATGCTGACCAGCATTGGCAGAAGGAATTTCATCATCCTCATTTGTTATTGTTTATTGTCAAACAATAACAAAATGTACTCCTGTACATTTCATTCTGATCTTTGGTTAGTGCCAAAATGAAGCTAAGGAAATGCCAGGATTTCCTAAGTTTTCTACATATCATGCAAGATGCTGTTGCTAAAACATGAAAGTGGTATGGAGTAGTGTCATATCGTTAAGTACTTTATCAGGAAACTATGGTCATGCCTGAAGATGCATAAGAAAGAGATGTTTTATTTTGTTTCACTTAAATATAGCCGCCCAGAAGACATTTTTTCAAAAGAATTTTAGTCTCAAATGAGCTGTAGCAGCGGCTAGGATCAGATAATCTCTAAGTTCTCTTGTATCTCACGCAGCTGGTGGCTCCGTGGGCTTACTTGCAAACTCAGCAGATTTAGAAATTAGTAGAAATTAAACAAAGTGTCTCTCATTGCTTTCCTTTCACTAAATACCACCATTCCTCATACATTGGTGTCTTTCAGTCAAAAGCACTTATAATGACTAGTGTTTACTTGTTAGCAGCTGTTATGTACATGAGCAGCTAGGTGGTGCAGTGGATGAAGTGCCAGGCCTGGGATCAGGAAGACTCCTCTTCAAGAGTTCCAATCTGGCCTCAGACACTTACTAGCTGGGTGACCCTGGGCAAGTCATTTAACCCTGTTTACCTCAGTTCCTCATCTGTAAAATGAGCTAGAGAAGGAACCACTCCAGTATCTTTGCCAAGAAAACCCCAAATGGGGTCACAAAGAGTTGGAAAAGACTGAACAACCGAATAACAAAACCATGTACAATTAGAAAACCTGAAAGGAATAATTCTAAATCTCCAATCACGTTTGAGATGGAGAAGCTGAGCAAGAGCTTCTCTCTACAAACCAACTACATCGTGGGTGAAGTAGGAAGTGGTTGTTACTGCAGCTTCTAACTACGGAGGCTGCACACTTGTCCTAAGGCAGAGCTTTGCAACAACCTGGAACAATGACAAACACATAGATACGACTTCAGAACCATGAAAAAAATGTTCTTCATAAAACCTTGAAGGGTTTCTGTGCTCAGATAGTATTGTTAGATGGGGAGATGAAAGGTTTTCAGGGAAGCAACTAGTAAGTTTGCAGAACTTCCTGGAGAGGAAATCATTTGAGCTTACCAAAATGATTCCTTACTTCTGTGAAGATCTATAGAGTTTGAGCGTTGTGTACAAATGTAGAATTGGTGAGGAGTCTGTTTGTTTCTAAGTTTTAGAGCCAACCTGTACCCTTCTGGGGGTAATGCCCTGGCAGGTTGGCAGCTGCTTTGCAATTTTTTATCTTAGAATGTTGCCCGGGGCACTGAGACTTCAAGTGATTCTATCAAGGTCACACAACTGGTTTTTGTCAGAGGTTTTCAGCACTGTGAGAGTCTTGTGTTCATTCAAAAGAAAGACAGCACCTAATACGCTCTGGCCCTGTGCTAAGTGCTTCACAAATATGATCTCATTTGATCTTCACAACAACCCTAGGATGTGGATGCTGTTATTTATCCCCATTTTGCAGATGAGGAAACTGAGCCAAAGAGGGGTTAAATAACCTGGCCAGGGGCAAACAACTAATATGTGTGGAAAGAACACTGCACTCCGGATGGGAAGACCCTAAGTCTCCCAAATAACTAGTGCATTTAATATATGTAAACAGGAGTAAGATTGTGAACTTCTCTAGTCCTCTGTTTCTTCATCTAGACAACCCTCTAAGTAAATCTTAACCTCTTGTCTCATGGGCCTCTTAGGCAGTCTCATGAAGCTCCTCAGAATAATGTTTTCAAATGTATAACATAAAGTTTATAAGATTACAAAGGAAACCAATTATATTGAAATTCAATTATTAAAATATTTTTTAAAAACAAATTCATGGACTCCAGATCAAAAACTCCTGATCAGAGGAAATTTCCACCCCTGTAAAGACTCCACTATTCTCTGAAATTCACAGATCCTGTCAAAGAACTTTTGTTCCTGAGAGCAAAGAAGGGTAAATAAGGCACAAAAGAGTCCAAAGAAACAGTAAGCTTGTCAGTGCATCTGAGGACTAGAAGGAATTAAAAAAAAAAAAAAAACAGAAAGCAACCTAAGCCCACAAGGGGGAGGGAGTTGGGGGGGGGGGGCACTTCCGGAAACCAGATAAGGTAACTTTTTGCCTGTAGTGCTACGCTGTGATGTTACCAAATTTATGATGCTGCTAAAACAGCCATCTAGCAACAGAACCATTGACAGCCCCAGAGAAATTAAAAGTTAGGAAATTGTCTGATGTCTATGTCCTTTCTGCTTTGCAGAGGTGGCTGAGATCGTTTTTACATCTTTAGATGTCAGAAGTAAAATGGAATTACATGTGTAAGAGCAAGTTCATCATTAGAAAACAACATGGAATAGCAGAAAGAGCAGTGAACTTGCTAGTGGTGGGACCTGTTTCGGAATCCCAGTTCTGCCATTTACTACCTAGGTGACCAAGGGCAAGTCATTGATCTCTCTGGGCATCTGTTTCCTCGTAAAATGAGGAGGTTGCACTAGATAATCTGTAAAGTCCCTTCCAGGTCTAGATATGTGATCCTCTGGTTCTATTTTCCTACCACTAGGAATGACTTTAGCCAACTTGCCCCCCGATTAAGCTGACCTCAGATTTTAGACCTTTTGAGTCTCTTCAGTTGAAACCTTCTTTAGTTTCTACACATGCATCTACTTCTTCTAACTAAATGAGTTGATTTTAGGAGCTAGCATGAGTTGGAGAATTGTTAAACTGGAAGGACCCTTAAGATCAACCCTGACATTACTTGCATCAGGAAAATTAAAAACTGAAAGCACATTGCATCACTTTCAGAAGTTGCCTCCCTTTTGGTGAAATTCCAAAGTTTTCATCTTGATGCCCCATTTCTCTTTCCTTTGACTGATAACTGCTTTAGAAGGTCACAAAACAAAACAAAATCTGGGTTCTTTTATATTAAAGCCATCTCATAAGAATATCAGTAAAGGAAAGCTGTAAGAGGATAATTCATATCAACCGATGATCCCCAAACTACTGTTTGTTCGTGGAATGTACTATGATATGCTGCATTTTTATGCTGTTTGTTTTAGCAGTAGCAGATTTGCTTTTCTCAGATTCATATGAAAATGAGTTGCCATTATCATCCCATGGCCAACAAATGATTAAGAAATTTAGCTTGGGGGGTCAGAGCCAAGATGGTGGAGTAAAAGTAGTGACTTCCTTGAGCTCTCCCCCAAACCCCTCCAAATACCTATAAAAAATGACTCTAAACAAATTCTGAAGAAGCAGAACCCACAAAAAGACAGAGTGAAACAAATTTACAGCCCAAGACAGCTTGGATGGTTGATCAGAAAGGTCTATCATGCCGAGCAGGGAGAGGAGCACAGTTCGACATGGGCACGCAGACCTCAGCAAACCTGGAGCAGCCCTCAGAGGACTGAATCGGGGGCAGCTGGGACAGTTTCCAGACTTCTCAACCCACAAACAGCAAAGACAACTTAGAAGGTCAGTGAGAAAAGTCTGTGATTGTGGTACGAGATAGAAGCGCTGTCCCAGCCCCAGTCCCCAGTGCAGCCCTGGGGCAGCAGCTGCTTCCAGAGCTTCTGGCTCACAGACTGAGGGGAAATTGAGTGGATGATCAGAGGGGGATTGCAGGTATCTCTTTGCTGGTGTTGAGGCAGGGTTCTCTTGCTTTACCTGTGCTTGGATCTGGGTCACAGTACTAGGTGGTGGTCCTGGAGCGAGGAGGAGTGCTGCAGTAGTGGAGCTTGTAGTGGTGGTGGAGAGGAAATCCTCCTCACAGTTCCAAGACAGAAAAGAGTGCCTCTGGTCACTCATAGACCGGAGCACAGGCCAAGAAAGGAGTAAACGCCTCGCCCCTTATCATACCACCTTGGAAGAACTGAAAATTTACAGGTCCCTAGAAGTATCTCTGAAAACAACTGTACAACCCCCCAAAGCTTGGGACAGTACATTCTCCACATTGGAAGCAACCTCTTACCTTAACAAAGAGGTTAAAACTCAAGTAATTGGCCGGGATCATGAACAAACAAAGGTGCAAAAAAAGTCAGACCATAGAATCTTTCTTTGGTAACAAAGAAGATCAAAACATGCAACCAGAAGAAGTCAACAAAGTTAAAGCTCCTACATCCAAAGCCTCCAAGAAAGATATGAATTGGTCCCAGGCTATGGAAGAGCTCAAAAAGGAGTTTCAGAAACAAGTAAGAGAAGTAGAGGAAAAACTGGGAAGAGAAATGAGAGTGATGCAAGAAAACCATGAAAAACAAGTCAACACCTTGCTAAAGGAGACCCCAAAAAAATACTGAAGAAAATAACACCTTAAAAAATAGCCTAACCCAAATGGCAAAAGAGGTCCAAAAAGCCAACAAGGAGAAGAATGCCCTAAAAAGCAAAATTGGCCAAATGGAAAAGGAAGTTAAAAGCTTACTGAAGAAAATACTTCCTTAAAAATTAGAATGGAGCGATTGGAAGCTAGTGACTTTATGAGAAATCAAGACACTGTAAAACAAATCCAAAAGAATGGAAAATTAGGAAACAATGTGAAATATCTCATTGGAAAAATGACTGACCTGGAAAATAGATCCAGGAGAGAGAACTTAAAAATTATTGGACTATGAAGGCCATGATCAAAAAAAGAGCCTAGACATCATCTTTCAAGAAATTATCAAGGAAAATTGCCCTGATATTTTAGAACCAGAGGGCAAAATAGAAATTGAAAGAATCCACCAATCACCTCCTGAAAGAGATCCCCAAAGGAAAACTTCTAGGAATATTGTAGCCAAATTCCAGAGTTCCCAAGTCAAGGAGAAAATATTGCAAGAAGCCAGAAAGAAATAATTCAAGTACTGTGGAAACACAATCAGGATAACACAAGATTTGCAGCTTCTACATTAAGGGTCAGGAGGGCCTGGAATATAATATTCTGGAGGTCAAAGGAGATAGCAGTACAACCAAAAATCACCTACCCAGCAAAACTGAGTATAATCCTTCAGGGGAAAAAATGGTCATTCAGTAAAATAGGGGACTTTCAAACATTCTTGATGAAAAGACCAGAGCTGAATAGAAAATTTGACTTAAAATACAAGACTCAAGTGAAACATGACGAGGTAAACAGGAAAGAGAAATCATAAGGGACTTATTAAGGTTGAACTGTTTACATTCCTGCATGGAAAGATGATATTGGTAACTCATGAAACCTTTGTCTGTATTAGGGTAGTTGGAGGGAAAAAAATTATATGTATGTATGTATATAGAGATAGATAGAGGGCACTGGGTGAGTTGAAAATGAAGGGGTAATACCTGGAGAATAAAATTAAGGGGTGAGAAAGGATTATACTGAGAGAAGGAGAAAGGGAGAAGTTGAATGGGGTAAATTATCTCACATAAAACAGACCAAAAAAAGGCTTTTACAGTGGAAGGGAAATGGGGGAAGGTGAGAGGGAATGAGTGAATCTTATTCTCATAGGATTTGGCTTAAGGAAGGAATAACATACACACTCAATTGGTTATGGGAATCTATCTGACCCTACAGGAAAATGGGGGGGGGGGCAGGGAAGGGGACAAGAGAGCAGGGGGATGATAGAGAAGAAGGCAGATTGAGGGAAGGGGGTAATCAGAAGCAAACACTTTTGAGGAGGGACAGGGTCAAAAGAGAGAATAGAATAAATGGGGGACGGGATAGGATGAAGGGGAATATTGTTAGTTTTTCACAACATGACTATTATGGAAGTGTTTTGCATGACTGCACATGTATAACCTGTATCGAGTTCCTTGCCTTTTCAATGAGGGTGGGTGGGGAGAGGGGAAGGGAGAAAATTTGGAGCCCAAAGTTTTAAAAACACATGTTAAAAAAATTGTTTTCACATGAAACTGGGAAATAAGAAATACAAAAAATGGGGTACAGAAATCTATCCTGCCCCACAGGAAAATAGAAGGGGAAGGGGATAAGAGAAGAGGGGGAGAGATAGAAGGAAGGGCAGATTAGAGGAAGGGGTACACAGAATGCATGCCATCTTGGGGTGGGGGGAGGGATGAGATGGGGAGAAAACTTGGAACTCAAAATCTTGTGGAAGTGAACGTTGAAAACTAAAAATAAATAAATTAAAAAAAAATAAATTTAGCTTGGCTGATCTTCATTGATCAGCCCATCAATAAGGTAGCAACCTACTTTGATGTACTTATAATAAACTCCTTTTAATGGGAGGAAGGAAGGAAGAAAGAAAGAGAAAGAAAGAGAGAAAGGAAAAAATGCAACTTTAGAAATATACTAAGTAGCAAGAGAAACCAGCGTTGGGTGAAAAAATCAATTGAAAATGTTCCTCAAAATGGATAATTTATACAAATATAAACTTGAATTCACTGTATTGAAAGAGACTGGATTTTGATGCTAGATGATCTGGGTTCCAATCCCAGCTCCGTAATATACTGCAGAGTTTACCTTAGAGAAGTCACTTAACATCTCTGAACCTCAGAAACAAGTAACCCCTCACAAAGATGTTTGGAGACCTCTGACCTCTTTGACTCTGGTAAGACCTCTTATCATCTCTTGATTTCACAGAACTAATTGTTCTCCCTCTTTCTATTGTTTCCTCTTTCCAATTGATCTTTCCATCAAAATAATATTTTGGGCACAAGTGTAACTATATTACTCCCCTGCTCAAAAACCCTTCAGCAGACAAAATTTCATGAACCTACCTTTTCAGATTTATTTCCTATTTATTTCAAATGTATTGCCCCCTTTTGCACCAACTATACTCCAGACAAATTGGAATGATTTTGTTCAGTTGTTTTTCAGTTGTTTTTCAGTTGTGTCTGACTCATCCTGACCCCATTTAGTGTTTTCTTGACAAAGATACTGGAGTGGTTTGCCATTTCCTTCTCCAACTCATTTTACAGGTGAAGAACAGAGGCAAACAGGGTTAAGTGACTTGCCCAGGGTCACACAGCTAGGAAGTGTGCGAGTCTGAATTTGAATTCAGGGAGATGAGTCTTCCTGACTCCCAGGTTTAAAAAAAAAATCTTCAATTGACCATCCTCTCCCCTGGAACTATCAGCTTATATGGCTCTTCTTTTTAACAGTCAAAAACTCAATCAACCAACAAGATTTATGAAGCACCGATTATGAACCAGATACTGCTGATAGCACTAGAGATAAGTGAAACATTCTTACCCAACATGCACATGTGTACAAAATAAATACAAGGTAGTTTTTGGAACTCCTAGAAAAAGTTGACTATGGTCATGGACTCTGCTTTTTCGCCTCCTACTTGTTTCTCCTCCCCTTAAAATCTGTCTTCTACTTGAACTACTCGAATTAAATTACTTTCTCCAGGGTCTCCCACAATTTTCTTCCTTGCTAAATCTAAAGTTTTTTTTTTCATTCTTTATCTCTCATGACTCTACTACATTCTCTGCAGCATCTTTTGCTTTGTTGATCACTTCTTTCTCCTGTACACTCTTTCATCCCTGGGTTTTCATGATATTGTTCTCTCTTGGTTCTCTTACTTACTGTCTGATTGTTCCTTCTTAGGACATCACCCATATCCTATCCTTGTTGGGTATATCCCATGACTCTGGCCTAAACACTATTCTCTTCTTGCTCTATACTCTCTTGGTGATATCATCAGATACAATTACCACCTCTCATCTCTCCCTTGAGAGATAGTCCTACATCACCAACTACCTGCTAGACTGGCAGATCTAGCCAGCTAGACCTGGATGCTCCATAGACAAACATCTTAAGCTCGACAGGTCTAGAACAACAATTTTTTTCTCCCTAAACCCTTCTTTCAAACTTTCCCATCTCTGTTGAGGGCACCACCATTCTTCTAGTCACTTTGGTTACCAACCTGGGAGTCACCCTTGACCCTTTGCCTTCTCTTATACCCATATCCAATCAATTGTCAGTTCTTCCTATTCTATTTCCTCAACTTCTCTCACAACTTTCCCGTTCTCTTCACTCACATAGCAACCACCCTAGTTCAGACCCTTATTATCTCCCTGCTGGGCTATTAAAATAGCCTTGAATTGGTCTTCATACAATCAGTCTCCCACCCTTTCTCCATACTAACAATTAAATTGATATTCCTAAAGCACAGGTCTGACTATATCACTCCTCTGATTATGACATTTCAATAACTTCTTACTGCTTCCCTACTGTACATCACAAAATATGAATACCTCATGCTGGCAATCAATGCCCTCTACATCTGCCTCCAACTTGTTAGGGAAAAGGAGTGTGATAGAGCAGAAAGAGCAATGACTTAGGTGTTAAAAGAGCTGGGTTCAAATTCTGCCTCTCTCTTTTATCATCTGTGTGACCTTAAGCAAGCCACTTAACTTCTGTTGGTTTCAGTTTCCTCCCTTGTAAAATGAGGTTGTTGGCTTATGAACTTGTAAAATGAGCAGCTCTAAATCTGAGAACCTATCTTCCCAGGTTGATTACATCAAACTCGTCCTCTTGTTTCTGTGTTCCAACTTTCCAGGTTTACTTGATGTTCTTTCTGCATTGATATTCCAACCCCCTTCTCTATGAATTTGCTCAGGCTCTCCCACCTCACTTGCTGTTGCTGAATTGAATGAATGGTATACTTTAGTATACTTCAACCCACTGAGCTGACTAATGGAAGCAGTTTTACCTAGCATATAGCCAAGTTTTTACCGTGTCACACTATATTTTACCTTCAAATTCCTTACTTCTTGCCACTTGTTGTGTGAACCCTATTTGCCTCAATTTCCTCATCTGTAAAATGAGCTAGAGAAGGTAAGGGAAAACCACTCCAGTATCTCTGCCAAGAAAACCCCAAATGGGGTCATAAAGAGTCTGACACAATTGAAAACAACGGAACAAACAACAGACTCTCCCAGCCAACATTTCCCCATTCTGAGAAGACTACAAGTGCTCAGAACTTGCTAACTCAATGTCATGGTAAACTAAATAAAACATAATTAGAGAGATGAATCTTTTAGGAGAGGAGAGAATAAATACATAAACCATTCCAGATCTATGCAAAAATGATCTTTGTATGATCTGTTAGATTGTGTTGACTGTAAAGAATTTCTGTGAATGGGGTCATCAATTTACCCAATACATCTATCAGGCTGACTGGAATTGGGAAGACAGAGTAGTACCATATGCTTGCAGAGAATTGAACTCTGTTGCTATCTCTGTGCTTTTAAAATAACAAGGTGAATTTTATATTTACTGAACAAAAGCTCCATTTAGGGATTTGGAAAAAAAAAAAAAAAGAAGGAAATTCAGTTAAGCTGCCCTGTTCCCCTCCCTGTAGGCAAAAGGAGCTAAGCAGAGGTTCCTTGTAGAGTGTGTGCTTATGTCAAAAGAATTTCAATTACATATTGACTTATTCCTGTTGTTATTTTGTCACATGTGCCATGGGGAGAGGGGAGGAGAAACATCCAAAGGCAGGAATATTTCTTATTTGTCATTACTGAGTAATCAGCTGAATTCTAAGTGGAGGGAAAAAAAAAAGCAATGGCTTATGAATTCCAAATGCATGAAAACTCTTAGAAATACAGAATTTACATGTCAAGTGTACATATAGTTGAAAGGCTTTCAAACTCAGGGGTTTTTGTTGTTGTTGTTGTTGTTTTCTGTTTTACTAAGCAAATTTCCTGAAACATTCTTTCAATGTGGAGGCCTTCAATGCTTAACTTCTGCCAATGATCATAGGATTACAAACACCTGAAAGGCAGAGCTCAGACTAGAGATGAAAGACTTCCTTTTCTTATTTTCCTCTCATTGATCATCAGATTGGTTTTGATCTCTGCCCTTCCCCGCCATCCTGACTTGTGCCCTGATTATCTGTGCTAGCACAATGCTGTTTCAGTATCACCCCTCTTTCCGTTGTAATTGAAGATTCTGAGCTGGCCCGAATCCTGTCCGTGGCCCCTTTCAAAGCACTCATTTCTCTTACTAATAGAGCTCCACTCCTATGTTTCCCACTAGTTTGGTTTTCAAATGTTTCTCATCCACCCCCGTTTGCAAATCCTTTGAAGAAGATAAAAGCTATGACTGAGTTGGGACAGGAGAAAGCTTAAGATTTGAAGTTCATTTTTTACTAAGCCTGTAGCTCTTACCCGAGAGGTTTGTTAAGAAACTGTCTCTTCTGCAGTTTACATGATTTGTGTTTTTTTAGATGCTTTGACACAAATAACTATTGCTATTGATATTTGACCATAAACATATGATTATACATTCAGAGGTGGAAAGGACCTTGGAAGTCATCTTTTCCAATACATTTTACAGATGAGAAAACTGAGGTCCAGAAAGGTTATGTGAATTGCCTAAGTTCATAATATATGTGTCAGAGCCAGGGTTCATATCCGGATCTCTCCTAACTCCTACTCCTGCATGCTTTCCTCAGAGCTACACAGAGGCATTGTGCCTGGGGGACTATAAAGTCTTTGTAGGCAGAGACTCACTTCTCTATCTTCCACAGTGCTCTGCATGTAATAAACATTGATTGACTTAAATTTGTTGAAGGCGTAGTCCTTTTGAGATAGGGAATGGAATTCTCTGACGTATTCTAGGCTGGATGCTCTTTTAGGCATTGATGGAACCGTAAGAGATTGAAAAAACTTGAAAACTGATCCAAGTCCCTCAGTATGGGTTAAAATTACCTTGCCCCTAAGCCTTGTAAACTCTGGAAGCATCTCACTAGATTTCACATTTGGTACATTTTGAGAGTAAGGGGGTCAATAACTTAAGTTTTTGCATCAACTTAAAATTGAAAGGCATTTTGTATATCAATTTAACAAATATTTATTGAGTATCTGCTATGTTTTACATATTATTCCATATGTTATTTCATGAAAACACAGGTCCTGTAGGGTTCAAAAACAGGAGTGGAGTTATCCACTTGAATCTAGGTCTTCTGACTATAATAAGTTCAGTTTTCCCCACCCCTCATTGTTTTTCAGGACTAGGACAAAGCTATAATGATAATAATAGCAACAGTAATAATAGCTAGCATTTATATTGTGCTTTAAGATTTGCAAAATATGCTTTACTCCTTATCTGCTGATCCTTTCAACAACCTGGAGAGGTGCGTGCTATTTTTTATCATTCCTATTATGTCCGTGAGGAAACAGGCACAAGACATTAAGTGACTTGCCTGGAATCTGAGGTAGGACTTTAACTTGGGTCTTCCAGGCTCCCCAGTACAGCACTCTATGCACCACATACTCTAGCTACCACTGGTATATTTTGTACTGTTTCCCCTGCCCTCCCTGACATGAAAATTTCTGCCAAAGAAATAGCTTCAATTGAGAGCTGGAGTTAAGGTGGGGAAATTTAATTCAGCCATGCTCCAAATAGGGATCGCTCAAACAATATCTTTTGACAATACAATTGGTAACAACCTATTGCAACTAAACCCTTATTGTCAGATTGGGGAAACCCCACAGGAAAGGTGCCATTGTTCACCCATTGTAACAGCACTCTTGCAATAACTTGCAATCCCTGTAATCATTTCATCTAACAGCATGTTTTCCCAGAGCCAATTAAGGAAATTAAGTAAGTATTTTCTGTATTTTATTTTTGCCCATGAAATTCTAGGGTGTGGCTAACTTCACAAGTGGTTGGCTAACATGTTGCATGCTCTGAAAACCCAAAACTTGCCAAAAAGCCCTTTAGATTTAAAATGAAAAATCATGTCAATGTCCTGAAAGAAAGCTTTCAACAACTGGCTAATTTTAAGTATATTTAGTTAAGCATGTAGATAGCAGAGGAGGAGTTTCTATCCTGTGTGAAGCTATTGACTTCTTGAAATATAGCTCAGAAAAACCAGACTTTGATAAAGCCTGATAGTTTGAATTTGGATTCAAATGGAGCTACCTTTAAACCCAAATCATTCTGGCTCTCACTGATTGGCAAATAATAAGTCCCAACCCAAACCTCACTTGCTCATTGTTTGGGTTCTGAGGGCTCAAGAGTGAGTATAAATAGCAATTGTTTCTCTTCTAGTCAGAAACCCTGAGGGTCTTCCCCTCCGAGACTGATTCTTCTGTGAAGGCAAACTAAACCATCTTTTGCCTCAATTTTTACTTAGCCTTTAACTGCTGAATGGGTGTTGCCTCACACAAACTGAGACCTTGGAAAAAACTTAGCTTAAAAAGGCTAAGGTCCCCTATCACATCCTGGGTCATCATGACTTGTCCTGACCTATGTCTTGCTACTGGACTCAGATGACTCCGGAGGAGAGAGTGAGGCTGATGATTTTGCACAGCTCTGCCTCATTTAAATGCAATTCAATTAGAAGTTCAGACGTACCCTCCCGATGTCATTGGTCCTCTTCGAAAAGGAAGGACAAGGAGCAAATAACAACAATTTCTGCTACAAATCATCTGTGATTGTTTCTCAGTCTCAATTTTGTGCTACCATTAAGCTAAGAATTCAGAGGTACCAAATGCCACCCACTGGCCCCATTAGGTAGCAAACAATAGCAAAACTCCCAATGGCCCAACCACTTAACAAAATAAATAAAAATATAATACAGCATAGATAATGTTAATTTGTGTCTTTCTAAGTCAATATGGGACAGGCAGTATTCATTTCTATTTGAATTTGATACTACTGTCTTAGATGTCTGGATACTGTGCTCTGTGTCCGAGTACATCAAAATACCTTCAGCTATTTCATCTTGTTCAATCCTCAGATGAGCACTGTGAGACACATTTGGAACTTCTTGAATGGCCATACTCAAAGAGTAGTCATTGATCATTTAATGCCATCTTGGAAGGTGGTGTCTAGGAGAATACTACAGGGATCTGTGCTTGGCCCTATTTAACATTTTTATCAATGACTTGGATAAAAGCATAAATGTCATGCTTATCATTAGTACATTGTACTATGGTAGGAGTGATCAACACATTGAGTGGCATAATGCCCTTTATCAGAGGTCTTCAAGCAGAGGCTGGTTGATTACTTAATCAAACACTGGGGATCCTCTTTCAGATATGAGTTGGTTGGCTATCTTCCTTTCCAGTTCTATCATCTATGAATGAGAATTCAAAAAATAATTCAACAGGAAGGAATGTTAAGGTAAATCTATAAAGATGAAACTTAATAGAAACAAATATGTCACCATCTCTGGGATCAGAGATAGGATTTTCTGACCCCCATTTTCACAGACAGGTTTTGTTTGCTTCAGGGTTCTACAGGAAACCCTGAGGGGCTGGAGCTGATAAAACTACTGGTTATAAGCCCACACTAATGTATTTCCTAGTATCATTTAACCATTGATATGAATTAGCTTTCACAAAAAGATATTTGCTGAGAAGGTATAGCAAGAACCAAATTACCCAACAGTAACAACAACCACCTCCTTCCTCCCTCCCAAACTGGAGAAGACATCTTCTTCCACATACCCACACAGTACCTTGTAAGGGTGACCTTAAACTTCAAATGGTAGCAGTTGCTATAAAACACACCCTCCCCAAGCTAATGGAGGGTACTGCCAGGCTTTAGGAGTACTTTTTCTGCCTTTGTGGAGTCCCCACCAAATTGACTTCTGGATTTGGCCTAGTTTGTGGTCAAGTTGCTGCCTTGATCAGCTAAATCCTTGCTGAGCTGGACCTAGGTCACTCCTTAGGGCTGCTGCTGCCATCAGCTCCAGGAGTCCAGTTGTTAGTGGAACGTCATATGGCTTTGAGAGATACCTGGCTCTCACCAGTCACCTTGGCACTCCCATCTCAGGACACTCATTTGCCTAAGATCAGAAAAGAAGAAGCACACTAGTAACAGGAAGTGGGGAGACATGGCAGTCAAAGCTGCTGTCCCTCTCCCCAGAAGCTCAGAGAAGTTCTTCCTCTTTGAATGCAACAAAAGAGCACATCTGCTCAAACTTTTATACACACATTCCATTCTAGTTCGGCCGCCAACTGAAAGGCTTTTTGTCACTATGAAACAAATCAAAAGAAAACAACTGGGGGATGCTAGAATTCCTCCATCTTGCATGTCCAGAATCAGGCTCACCAATCATCCACACAAGAGTAGGAACTAGGGAGGGTATATTTCATGTTTCCTAAGGACTAGACTTTTGGTCATGACAAATGTAAATTTTATATTTAGATCAAAATATCAGCCTCTCAAATACAATTTTGAGGAGGCATGACTAGAAAGAATTTCTTCTGGGAGGAAAAAAATCTGGGGGTTTCAGTACCTATTGCAGCCTCAATATGAATCAACAATCAAGAAAATTAACATAATTTTAGACTACTTTGAGAGATAGCTAGGTGGTACGGTAGATGGAATACCAGGTCTGGAGTCAGGAAGACCTGATTTCAAATACAGCCTCAGACACTTACTACCTGTGTGACTCTGGGCAAGTCACTTAACCCTGTTTGCCTCAGTTTCTTCATCTCTAAAAATGAGCTGGAGAAGGAAGTGGCAAACTACTCCAGTATCTTTGCCCAGAAAACCCCAAATGGGGTCACAAAGAGTCTGACATGGCTGAAAACAACTGAAAAACATTGAAAGGCATAGTATCCAGGACCGATGAGACGTTAATACCACTGCATTCTGTCCTGGTCAGATTCATTTGGGATATGATATTCAGTTCTGGGTATCCACAGGAAGGTGCCCATGATACCTCAAAACAATGCAATATGAGGATTAGCTGGAGGAACTGGAAGTAAATCAACAGGAGAAGAAGACTTAAGAGGGTTATAATGGCAGGTTTTTTTAAAAATTTGAAAGACTGATCCAAAGAAGAGTGATTAGAATTATCCCGCTTGGCAGGGAGTGGTGCAAAAAAGGTAAATTTAGCCTCAATATAAGGACAATTCCAGCATAGGTTGCTCCAAATTGGGAGGTAGGAGGTTCCACCTCACTATATGTTTTCCCACCAAAAAACCTAGATGACTGTTTACTGAGTGCATTGCAGAAGGATTCTTGGTCAGGCACAGTCGGACTAGATGGCCTCTGGGGACCCTTCCAAGTATAAGATTCTGTGAGCTTGGAGAGGGAAAAACTTATCACTCCTACTAACTTGTAAACTCCTCAAAGATGGGGATTATTTCATTGATCTTTGTATCTCCCCTAGGTCCTAGTACGTTGGTGTTCTTTGCACTTTCTGTTGATATGAACTAAAACACCACTTGACACCTGAGGCAGTAACATAAGTAATTTCAGAAGTGTATGCGGTACTTTAAGATTTAATAAGTGATTTTCTCTCACTGTGAACCTGTCAATAAATTGTACAAATATTTTCTCCATTTTACAAATAAAGTTTGTATCTTGCTTAAATTCCAACTGCTAATTAAAAGCAAAATCAGAGTTACTGTAGAACCTAGATATTTGGGCTCCTAGTCCAGTTCTGAGAGCAGTCTAACAGAAGTAGAATTAGGATGATAGGATTTAGAGCTGCAAAAACCTTAGAGAGCATTTCATCCAGTCCTAATTTTATATTAAGGAAAACAAGAGCTATAAAGACAAAGTACCTCACTTTTTTACACAAAGCGGGTAGCTGAGGTGGGATTTGAAACCTGGTCGACTAACTACAAATCCAGTACTCTATCCACTATAATGCATAGAATTCATAATTCTAGGAATAGGGTTATGTTGCAGTTAAAATAGGTGGAGAGCAGAGTACATTATTCCGCAAAAATTGACCATGTGTTAAAAAAAAAAACCACCTGGAAACCACTCTGTGAGGTATTAATTGGGTCCCTCCCAATGTGAGTAGTATAAGAAGGAATGGTTCACAATTAGTCACTCAAAGGCCAGAAGCCACAGAACCAATAAGAGATTTCAAAAACAATGATTAGAGTGCTATGATCCACTAGCTAAATATAAAGACATATGGGACAAATAACTTTGTTTGATAGAAAGAGTTAAAGTTTAAAGTATGAGAGGGCATATAACTTCTGTTATTTGTTTCTCTTCCTTCCCTGGTTCCTGCTTTTCCCTTTCTTTCCCCTCCCAATCACTTATGGATGTACTTTTGTTATTTCAAATAGAGCTTAAACTTGACCCTATAGTTCTGCTGCATCTGTGAAAGGAAACTGTTAGGAGGCCACCAAAGCCTTGGTGTGACTCCTGCTTGTGCTTTATTCCTTGTAGAAGGACTCTTCTTAAAACCATACAGTAGCTAAAGTAAGGTAGTCAAACTGATACAAAATCTTAGGCTGGCTTCAAAATAAAAAGGGAGGAGAAGGGAAAATCAGTTTTGATTTGGCAGCCTCCTAGATTTATGGAAGCTGACACATGAAAAGTTTGTAAACCTATGCAATTTCTCTTTCTCTATGTTCTTCATTTTGTGTCCTCATTTCTTTCTTAACTGCCACTGCAAAATACCTGGTCTTTGACTTATTTGAATTTGCTCTACCTTCCAGCTACTCTAGAAAAACACCTAAAGCCACTCTTACAATTGACCTGAAAAAAAGAATCTACCTGTTTATAAATTCTGCTCCCTTGCTTCTGGATTTTCTATTGCCATAAGTGAGGTGATAAGAAGTACACAAATCTGGCTATGTCAATTCTCTTCTTCCTGATCCTCCCATCTCCCACCATTTGACAGTATAAAATGCATTCAATATCACTATACAAACTGTCTACTGAGAGAAGGAAGGCATATTTCATAATCAATTCTCCAAGAATGAGAGTGTCTACTACAATTCATAATACAGGTATACCTTATTTAATTGTGCTTTGTTTTATTGCACTTCTCAGATATTGCATTTTTTTTATAAATTGAAGGTTTGTGATAACCTTCATCAAGCAAGCATATTGACACCGTTTTTCCAGCAGTATGTGCTCACATCATGCCTCTATGTCACATTTTGCTAATTCTGATAGTTTTGGGGTACCACAAACCACACCCACATAAGATGGTGAACTTAATAGATAAATGTTATATGTGTCCTGACTGCTCCACTGGCCAGCTGTTTCCCCATCTCTCTCCCTCTCCTTGGGCCTCCCTATTCTTTGAGATACAACAATATTGAAAGTGGGTCAATTATAACCCTACAATGGTCTCTTGAAAGGAAGAGTCAATCAATGCAGCACATTTCATTGTTGTCTTATTTTAAGCAATTGCCATAGCCACTCCAACCCTCAGCAGTCACCAACATAGAGGCAAGACCTTCCACCAGCAAACAGATTATGACTTACCAAAGGGTCAGATGATGGTTAGCATTTTTGTTTGTGCAAAAACTTTTCAATTTAATGTAATCAAAATTACCCATTTTGCATTTCATAATTTTCTCTATCTCTTGTTTGGTCAGAAATTCTTCCCTTCTCCATAGAGCTCAAAGGCAAACTATTCCTTGCTTTTCTAGTCTGCTTATAGTATCAGTCTTTATATGTAAATTCTGTACTCATTTTGACTTTATCTTGGTATAGGGTGTAAGATGTTGGTCTATACCCAGTTTCTGCCATATATTTTTTCCAGTTTTCCCAGCAGTTTTTGTTAAAAAATGATTTCTTATCCCAGAAGCTGGAGTATTTGGATTTATCAAATAGTAGATTAGTATAGTCATTGACTGCTGTGTCTTGTATACCTAACCTATTCCACTGATCTCCCACTCTATTTCTTAGTCAATACCAAGTAGTTTTGATGATTGCTGCTTTATAATACAATTTAAGATCTGGTACAGCTGGGTCACCTTCCCATGAATTTCTTTTCATTAGTTCCCTTGATATTCTGGGCTTTTTGTTCTTCCAGATGAATTTTGTTATTGTTTTTTCTAGCTCTATAAAATAATTTTTGGTAGTTTGATTGGTATGGCACTGAATAAGTAAATTGATTTAGGTAGAATTGTCACTTTTATTGTATTAGCTCAGCCTACGATGGTTAGCATTTTTTAGCAATAAAATGTTTTTAATTAAAGTATGTACTTTTTTTAGACATAATACTATTGCATACTTAATAGATACAGAATAGTGCAAACGTAACTTTTATGTACACTGAGAAACCAAAAAAATTCATGTGACTCGCTTTACTGAGATATTAATTTTATTGCTGTAGTCTAGAACCAAATGGATAAT
This sequence comes from Vombatus ursinus, assembly GCF_900497805.2. NCBI lineage: Eukaryota > Metazoa > Chordata > Mammalia > Diprotodontia > Vombatidae > Vombatus > Vombatus ursinus. The sequence continues at coordinate 35,398,519 of NW_020954550.1, forward strand.
ATCTCTGAGGTATACCTGTAATTTGCCTGTTTTGTTTTCATTTGCATTGAGAGGTAGCTTTTGCAGTGAATAGCAAGCTAGACTGGGAGTCAGAAAGACCTGAGTTATGTTCCCACCTCTGACACATACTAGCTGTGTGTGGCCCCCCAGGTAAGCTATCTGTCTTCTCAGTACTCAGGATAGTTAAGACTCCAAGTTGCAGAACAGATAAATTGGTAAAGAGAGTTTCATCACAAGAAGTTCCCTATGCCAGTGAAATCACAGTTTTGTAGGACCATAGCTATAAGAAAATGAAGGAAGGAAGGAATGAAAGGGAATGAGAGAGAGGAGAAAGAGAGGAGAGAGGAGAGAAAGAAGATAGAGGAGAGAGAGAGAGAGATAGAGAGCGCGCAAACAAAACAAATCTCATACTGTCAGGCTCAAAAATATATCTCTTTCTGCATCATCTCTGTGTCGGGAGGTAAATAGCATGCTTCATCATCAGTCCTCTGGAATCATGATTAACCATTGTGTTGCTCACAGTTTCGAAATTGTTTTTACAATGTTGATGTTACAGTATAAATTGTTCTGCTAACTTCATTCTGTTTTAGACTGTAAATTATCTAGCCATTCTGCAGGCAGTAAATAACTATTTTGTTTGCAAACTCTACATTTCAAAGCCTAACTCATCATGCTTTACCCAAAACTCAGCCTCTTTCTAGCTTCCCTATTTCTATTAATAACTTTGCTCCTAGTCACCCAGGGTCACAACCTTATTTTCAATGTTGTCTTTTTTCCCTCCCTTAGTTTCCCACATGCAATTAGCTGACAACTCCTTTCAAGCCTTTCTTTATAATAGCTCTCAGATCTGTTCCTTTCCTTTATTTCCCCAAGTAAATAGGCTGTACTGATTTTTCTTATTGATTGGATCAGTTAGTCTTTTATTTTAACAAAAAGAACAGTTCTCTTCATTATGTATAGATACAATCCATAACTGTTATGTATCTCCTCAAAATAATTTCCATTTACAATACACCTCTCTTACTCAGAAACTACTCATTCAACAACCTTGACTATTTGGAACATAGTCAAGAAGACCAGAAGGAAGGAAAGGAAGACTTCCAGGCAACTAAGATAAATGTCATAAAGTCATGCACTAAGTTTCATGTATTTGACATATAAAAGAAGCTAATAAGGACTAATGTCCTTAAGATATTAGTCAATCTTGTTTTAGACACAGTTTTAAACGGTTTATTTATTTAACCCATTCCCACAGCAGGGAAGAAGCAACAAATTAGAAGGCCTGTGTTCCAGACAGTTGAATTAATATAATCAGTGACATCTGAATAAGTGAGGAATTACTGTAATAAAGGTTAAATTATTACTATCCATCAATGTGTCAGCCAGACTGAATCAGCCTCTAACCTATGGATAGACCGAGCCAAACAGAGCAGGCTAGACACAGGAGAGTCAGGAATCAAACAGAACTTTAATTTCAAAGTGAGGGAAGTGGTTTGTAGGCAAGGAGGGAATCTAGACACATGTGCCAGGGCCCTGCCCTTAGTGTGGGGGCACCCAAGGCAGTGTGTGGAGATCTTAATACTTATGCCAATGGCTATATGGTGCACTGTAGCCCTGATAACAAGGGGTAACAGCAACAGTGAGATAAGTGTGATTCATAGCAGGGCTTCATGACCAGAACAGGCACTTGTCCGGTGCTTGTCCAAGCTCAGAGAAAAACTGGTGCTGGTCAAAGCAATACATGGATTGAACTTACGTTATCTATTTTGGATGACTAGTCAATTTTGCCACAAATGATATACCCTTTTTTTTTTAAGTGTATCAGAATGGAAAATGCAAATTAAAAAATTTTTAAGCTTCCTTATCTATAAAATGGGAATAAAATAATTTTGCATAAACTACTTCATAGTGTTGTTGTGATATAAGTTTTTTATGGCAGAGGAATATCCATTGTTACTGTTATTAGGCCCTTCTTTATAGTCCCTAAAAATAATATTTTTTTCTAGAGAATAGCAGAATTACCAATTGTCATGTTATCAAACACTATAATACAGAGTTAGTTTTGAACAAATACTATTATTATGTTTAGCTAAAACTACTAGATGTTTTCACAGGGAAAAAAGAATAATATTTTTCATCTGATATTTTTGCATAAATTCACACATTATCTTGAACATGTTTGACTATCACCAAATAGTTTGCCAGAGTAAATGAGTTTCACTGTTAATTATAATTGTAAAAAAAAAAAGGTTTTAGTGTACATGCTGCCAAGCTTAATGAGGGAAGTAGCATTTAAATAATAGTCTACCTAACCAATTAGTTTGGCATCTCATTAAAATTTCAAATATCCTTTGACAATTTTCCAAAGTTGAGTTAAAAAGAGTCTGCTACCATGGAATTGGAGAAAATAAATAGTGGAGTGATACAAAGGCAGAATAAAAAGGGTATTTTTGAGATGGCAAGGTGTTAGCAGCACCATCCTCCAGGATTTTAATGCTAGGGTCACATTTACTTGACATTTTGATACCTGATCTGGAAGAGAGAGAACACAATCAAATCCTCACATTCTCTTATAAGACAAAGTTTTTGAGGTTGTTAAATGCCACGCTGATGGAGAATAACCTGCAAGAAAATCTCATAAGCTAAAAAAAAAGAAAAAAAAAGAAAATCCCATAAGTCTGTGTGAATGCAAGAAAAGTGAAAGCTCTTCAATATGGCCAAGTGAATAGGTGGGGGACAGGAGGAGAGAATTACTTATAAGAGGACAGTCTTTGGAAGACTTCGGTGTAGTTTTCTACTGAAGGGTCAAAAAGGCCAAGAAAATGCCAAGAATTATCTAAAAGGGCTTTTTTTTTTTTAACAGAACAGAAAGCATTGTCATAAAGGTGAAAAAAACTTTAGTCTGTCCTTGCCTTTATTCCTACAGGTGGGTCGGGTCAATGCACATCAAGAAGGAAATAACAACCTCGAAGGTCCAAATGAGGATGACTAAAATTACCACAAAGTTGATGAAGTTCCATAATATAACAGGCTTAAAAAAAATTACTCTGGAAAGATAAGCCAAGAAGAAAAATTACCTAAGTTTATGAGACCATGTAATGTGCTGGATAGGAAAAATTTTGATTTGTAATCCACTGTAATGTTAGAATGAAGGCTGAATCTCCCAAAAGGGATCTTTACAATAATGATTTAATCAAAAAACATTTTACTATGTACCTACTGCATTTCAGACATGGTGCTAGCCACTAGAGATACAAATACCAAAACAGGATAGTCCCTATACTAACGGAGCTTAGATTCTATTGGGCAGCACAAGGGTGGAAGAGAAGAAATGGCAGATAAGTAAATGCAGGTTATATACAAAATAAGTACAAAGAGGTTGGGGTGGGGCACTAATAGTTGGGAGAATCTGATCAATCTGAGCCTTGAGGGACCTAGAAGTTCCAAGAGCTTGAGATGAAGAGACACAGCATTCTGGACATTGGGGTTAGGGCAGACTAGGGGATGATATGAAGGCAGAAAATAAAAGATTGTGTACATGGAAAGCTGGAATGAGGAAGAACAATTGTAATCAGCCTAGAAAGATAACTTGGAGCCAGATTTTGAATAGTTTCAAATGCCCGACAGAAGAATTTGTATTTTATCAAAAAAGCATTGAGGAGTCCCTGAAACTTCTTGAGCTTTGAAACTGTTGTAGTCAAAGTGATATGATCTTAAATCTGCCTTAGAAAAAATCACTTTGGTAGCTGAATGGGTGTTTGAGTTGGAGTGGAAAAAGACTGAATTTAAGGAAAACAATCAGAAGGTCGTTGTCATAGTCCAGCAGAGATGATGAGGGCTTAAATAAAGGTGGATATCATATGAGTGGAAAGAAAGGGAAGGATGTGAGAGATGTTAAGAAGGTAAAATTGCCAAGAATGACAACTCATTGGATACATGAACTGAGGGAGAGTGAAGAGTGGAGAATAACTCAGAGTTGCAAATCTGGGTGGCTGGGAAAATGATGATGCCTTTGACAGAAGAAATGGGGAACTTAGGAGAAAGGGTAGGTTTGGGGAAAAGCAGAAATTGAAGATGCAGGCCAGGAACTTAGAAGAGAAATGAGAGTTGGAGATGTTGATTTAGGAGATATCTATATAGAGATGATAGTTAAACATATGGGAGTTGATGAGATCGCTGAGAGTGTATAGATTGAGAAAGAGAAGAAGAACCAAGCCACCTCATCTTCTGAGATTAAGCAAAGGAAGAGAAAACGTTGAGTGAGGTGGTATTGATACAAAGGTGGTTTGAATTACAGAATGGATCAGGAGAAGCAGGTTTTGAAGAATGGCCTTACTTTTTTAACTGAAGTAAGGGATCATGTAGGTGACTTGAGGAGAGAAGAGAAAGTTTTGAATAGCTGCTCTGAGAAATAAGAAGGAATTAATAATGAAAGAGTAAAAGGCTTGCCATGTAGCAGCAAGAGTGCAACTAAGATTGGATAACATTAATTTGTGGTGGACTGAGTCAACCCACTTGTGTGACTTCTTCCAGAGGTGTTCTGTACCACTTGGGCAGGACTGAAAAAAGATCCATGCTGAGAGTAATCCAGGGCTGGAGTTTGGAAGGGTTTAAGTAGCAATAAGACAAAAAGGAAAGGAATCCAGATGAAGGATACAGACTTTCAAGAAAAAGTGAGGCTAGCACCTAGGAAAACAGAGAAGGGCAGATTGAGCAAAGATTACTATAAGGATGAAGAATAAATTTAGTATGGATAAGATGTGGAGAGAGATGAAGAGACAGAAGGTTATGGTCTAATAAAGGAATTTAATTTATGGATTGTAGAAGGAAAACTATATTGTGAAAAGATGAAGAAAAAGGCCATCCCTGTGTGTGTCTGAAGTTGAGTAAAGCTGCAGATCATGAGAATTGAGGGATTTGATAAACTGGAAAGCAGGAGTACTTGAGGCAAAATCAAAAGTGGTATGACCTGCAATAGCATTTCTTTGTAGGTCCATGTTGAAAATCCTTATTTCATATATAAAAAGGTAACCAGCATAATGAATCAGTATAATACAGGAAAAGGATTGGATTTGGAGTCAAGTTCTTGGTTCAGATCCCAGTTCTGATATTTGCCACCTGTGTAAACTTTGGTAAATTACTTCACCTTTCTAGAACTATATCTTCATAGGTATTAATGAGATTAGACTAGGTAAGATTATCTGTAAATTATCTATAAATTCCTTTCAGATCTAAATCTATGATCTTATGCTCTTATAACAGGTCTTAATTCTTTGTATTTGTTTGCATTTCAGTTTCCAACAAAGGAACAATGCCTTATTCTGTGACCACACCACCTCCACCTCCTCCACCAGCACATCCTGCCTCTCAACCAGCCCCTCCAGCCCCTTACCCAACACAACCACCAGTTCCAAGTCTACCTCCCAGAAATATCAAAATTCCCCCTGAGGCAAAGTAAGTAGCAAATACACCCATCTAGCACTTTGGGTAAACCCAAAGATTGTAGTTTCTAGTTGTCAGTACCATCCATTAAGAATGGTTGACTTCATGGAAAACTTTTTCATTTGTGTCCTTGGTGTGATCTTTGGTCCCCCAAAAAAATCATTTTCAGATGAGATAGATATGCAAAATATCTGAACATCAGCTTTCTTTCATGATATGCCTATAATAGAGCAAGATTATTAGGCTGAGGGGAAGGAAACAGAAGAATGGAAACAGAGGGGAAATTGAGAAAGGAAAATTTAGTCAACAGAAAACAATGGGTCTTTACAACAAGGAATCAATTCAATAAATGTTTATTAAACACCTATTCTGTGCAAGGCACTGTGATGATCTCAGAAGATTAAAAAATAAGTACAACACAAATATGGCTTTCAAGGAGCTTATACACAGTTGTTTGTCCTTTGTTCTCAAGAGGACCAATGACATCAAGAGGGTGATGTCTTGACTTGCAAGTGAATTGAAGTGAGGCAGGTGGTGCAAAGTCATCAGCCTCACTCTCTCCTCCAGGGTCATCTGAGTCCAGTGGCAAGACATAGTTCAGGACAATGAGATGAATTCATATGTAGTGAAAGACCTTGACCTTTTTAAGCTAAGGTCTTTTCCAGGTCTCAATTTGTCTGAGGCAAAACCTATTCAGTGATTTAAGGCCAGGTAAGAAATGAGGCAAAAGATGGCCTAGTTTGTCTACTCAGAAAAATAAAAAAATCAAACTGGGAAGGGAAGACCCTCAGGTTTTCTGGCCAGAATGGACACAACTGTTATTTACACTCACTCTGAGCCATCAAAACCCAAACAATGAGCAAGTGAGGCTTGGTCTGGGACCTACCATCAGCCAATCACTGACAGCCAGAGTGATTTTGGATTAAAGCATGATAAAGTAGCTCCATTTGAGTCCCAATATCCTAATTGGGTGTGGAGAGAACAGTTCACAAATAACTATAATAAAAAGGACAGTGAGGAGCGTACAAAGAAAAAGTCCTGCCAAAGTGCTAGAAGAAATTTTAAGAGAAAGAGATCCCTTTCACCTGGAGGAATCAAGGGAAGTCTTTATGAAAGAAGTAATATCTGAACTGATTTTTAAAGGAAAATAGGGGCTTGATCAGATGGAGAGAGGAGAGAGAGGTTAGGTGGTGAGAGGAATAGTGATAAGGGTCCGTTTCAGTCCTGGTAAAAAAAGAATGAACAAAAACACAGAGGTAGGAAAGGGGAGGATTAGAATGAAAGAAAATTGTCCAATTTGTGTGGAAATACATAAAGATATGCTATAAAGTTGGACAAATAATTTGGAACCAGATTGTGGAAGGCCTTGAATACAAGAGCCAGAAGTTTATACTTCATTCAGTATGTAATAGGAAGTCACTGAAAGTTTATGAATAGAGAAGGAGTATCATCGTACTAGTTTCTGGAAGATTATTTGGGTAGCATTCTAAAGGGTAGCTTGAAGATAGATAAGCAAGAGGAAATGAAAGCTTGAACTAGGATAGTTGCATTAGCAGCAGAGAGGAGGCTCAAGCACAGGAGAAAAAGAGAGTAAGGGAGAGAGGGAAGGAAGAAGAGAAGGAGGGAGAGAGAAATTACAGATAAAAATGGCAAGACTTCACAGCTGTTTGGATAAATGGGGTGAGGGAGTAAGAAGAGTCAAAGATGATTCCCAAATTTAAGCCTAGGAGACTGTGAAGATGGTGTAGCCGTTAACATAAATAGAGAGCTTAAGAGGAAGGGAAGGTTTAGAAAAGCAGATAATAAATTCAGTTTTAAATATGTTGAATTGGAGGTTCTGATAGAATGCCTAAGAAGAAATATACAGCAGGTACATGGAAATATGGAACTAAAAGAGCTAGAGGTTTTCAGAGTCATTGGGGTATAGAAAAAACAATTTGCATAAAGAAGATTATTGAAGCTGTGGAGATAGATTATATTCTTAAGGCAAAGACCACATATAGAGAGGAAGGCCTAGGTTAGAATATTGTGGCATTTAAGAGGAAAGAAGAAAGAGCATCCAGGTAAAAAAAAAAAAAAGATGTAGAAGGGATAGGCAGAGATAGAAGTAGAACCATAGGAATGCCATGTCATACTGTAGAAACAAAGGCAGGGAGAAAGAATCAAGAAGGAGGAGGGGCTTTCTAGTACCATATACCACAGAGATGTCAAGAAGGATGAGGAAAGGAGAAAAGACTATTGGGGTTTGGTTCTAAAGATGTCATTAATGACCTTAATGAGAACAGCTTCAATAGAGTGGTGAGGATGGAAGCCAGGTTGAAAGGGGTTAAAGGTGGTGAGAAAATGGAGGCAGTGAGTGCAAGAAATTATCAGCCTTGGCATTATATGAGTCTGTGGCAGTGGTCTCTGTTCTCCGCTCTGTTCTGACCATCTCAGGGGTATTGTTCTGAGTTTTGTGACACACCATAAAACTAGAATTCATCCAAAGGGAATTAACCAAGATGGTAAGGGAACTGGAGGCAGATTGAATGAGCAAGTGAACTTGATATAGTCCCTCACACTGGACTTGCAGACAAGAGAGATATGTGGGCTAGAAAATAGTACAGAGAAGTGAATTTAAACCTATTATTTTGACCACATTCGAAAGGTAGTCATTAATATCATCTTGGACCTTTTCAATGTCAACTTAGAAGAAAGTTTCTAGTGGCATTCTCCAAGGATCTATCCTTGGTCTCCAACGATCTATTCTTAGTCTTATACTCGGGATAAATGACTTAGAAAAAGGCATAGATGGTCTATTTGTCAAATTTACAGGGGGCAAACATTACTGCTAATACATTGGATGACAGGATCCCCCCGACCCCTAAAAAAATCTCAACAGGAGATAACAAACTACTGTCCAAGGGCTAAATCCTGTTGACGCTATTTTCATATAGTAGGAGAGTTAAAAATGGGTTTTACATTTTAAAATACAATAAAACTGTATTTTAAAATGTAAGAACTCAATGATCATAGAAAAACATGGAAAGACTTGCACAAAATAATGAAAAGTAAAATGAGTAGAATCAAGAGAACATTCTATGCAGTAACAGCAACATTATTTTAAGAATGACTTTGAGTAAATGAGTCGTTTTGACTATTATAAGCAGCCAAATTAACTATAAAGGACACATGAAGAAAGATACTATCTGCATCCAGAGAAAGAACTGATAAACAGAATTATGTATAGAATAATTTTACACGTGTGTGTATACCTATTTGTGTCTAAAGGTAGCCATCTCTAGGGTGGGGGAAGTGGGTGAAGGAAGAAAAAAAAAAGAAATTTACATAATAACTTTCTTATATATTTAAAAGGAATAACAGGTATACATAAGAGATTTGCAATTTCATGTACAATCATCTTTTTTATTATACTATGCCATGGAAATGCTTGTCTTATTCCATAAATTAGAATTAAAATAAATGTGAAAAAATAATAAAAAACCATTCTTAGCTTAAGAGCCATACAAAAACTGACAGAGGGCCAGATTTGGTGCCAAATCCATAGTTTGCCTACCCCTGGGCTAGAATGATGAATTAGATATAATATGATGAAATTGAATAGAGACAAATGGATACAATTTCACAGGTAAAATGTAAGAAGTCATGTCTTGACAAAAATTTATGTGAAAAAGATGTGCGTATTTTATTGGATTGCATTCTAACCATGTAAAACTAGCAGCCCCCAAAACCTAATGCAAACTTAAACTGTATTAAGAGAATCATAGCATTGGAAGTATAAGAGCTGAGAGTCCTCTGGTACTTTTCCAATGGTCAGGTAAATATGTAGTATTCTACTCTGTTCCAAACATCATGTTTAAGAAGAACGTTGACAAGCTGGAGAGAGGAGGGACTTCAAGACTCTTCTCAAAAACTGGCTGTAAAAATTCTAGGCATTGAGCCTGGAGAAAACTTAGCAGAAGATGATGTTTGTTGTGAAGCAGTTCAATAGTAGCCACACGAGAGATATGGGGTGTTCATAAAAGACTAGGACCTCTGGTGTGAGGATTTGCTGAGCCCTTTGCAGCACTGCTCATCCAACTTTGGTGGCCATCTGTCACCCAACTCTCACCTATGACTCCAAGAAGCTGTAACATGCGCAGCAGCCACACCCTGGTAAAACCTGGCCAAACCAATAGAAGGGTAACCAACAGACCACAAACCCATCGGTAAGGTAGTGGGGAAGTCTACTCCAAGTATATGAAGACTTCCCCTAGCAGAATGGGCAGATGAGAATAATTTGTTCCGTGAAGTAGCCAATGAAGGCAGTTGAAGCAGGTAGTGTGGAGTGCTTAAAGCTCAGTCAGATGTGTAAGACACCAGGGTCAGATGTGTAAGAATCCCAGGCCATTGACAGTCATCTTGACTTTTGTTCTGCCACTGGGCTTCAATGACTCTGGAAGAGACAGTGATGCTGGTGACTTTGTGCAATCCTGTCTCATTTAAATCCAATTTATCATCAAGTCAAGAAATAACCCTTTGATGTCATTGGTCCTCTTTGAAAATGAAGGACAAACAACAGATGTCACATAGAGGAAGAGGATTAGATTTGTTCTAGCACCTAGAGGTAGTTGGTAACACAGTGGATAGAGCTCTGGGCCCCCAGTAAAGAAGACCTGAGTTCAAATGCAACCTTAGGCATTTATTAGAAGTATGACCCTGGGCAAGTCACTTAACCTCTGATTGCCTTAGTAGTTTACTGTATTTCACTGCACAATCATTGCAGATTTTATGCCAAATTCTTTTGCAAAAAAGTGGGATGCGACCTTTTTGTGAATTAAGTTGTGCCAGCATTATTTAAAAATCATTTATTATCTAAACTGTATTTAATGCAAGATTAGGATGCATGGAATACTTGTGAATATACATTAAAATTGAATACTGACAATGCGTGTTCAGAGATAAAAGGATATCCATATGCCACTAGTGAATACATTGCTGCTCAGGTTACCTTTTAAGTGTCATGATGAACAGAATTATACCATGTGATGATTACACAGTAATTAACCAATTTTTTGACTGAAAAAACAGGACATGATGAGTACATAGTGGCAACAATATGGGGTGAAATACGATACTCAATTACAAGATGGGGGGTGGTATTAACAGTACCTACTTCACACAGTTGTTGTAAGAAGCAAAGGTGCTATGTTCCTGGTACATAGTGGGTGCCTAATAAATGCTTGTTCCCATCCTTTCCCTTTACCCATTCTCCACTGGGCAGAACTAGGAACAAAAGATAGACATTACAGAGAGGTAGATTTAGGCTTGATGTAAGGAGGACCTTCCAGTTAATTAGAACTCACCAAAAGGTAAACAGGCCACCTTGAGGGATCAGGGACCCCTTTCGTAAAAGTCTGGAAATCAAGGCCAGGTGGCCAGTGGTCAGGGCTCCTTATAGAGGAATTCCTTTTCAGGTCTAGACTAGAATAGATGACCCTTGAGGTCTCTTCTCACTCTGAGATACTCTGACTTGTGAAACAATAACAAGATTTCACATAATGAAGTTACTTAAGATTTACAAAACACTTTCCTCACAGTAACCCTGTGAGATCGATAGTGCCAGGATCAGCCCAGCCATTTTACAGATGAAGAAACTGAAACTCAGAGAGGCAAGTGAGTTACGATAACCACACAGCTAATAGGTGTCAGAATCTCTGCATTATTGGAATTAACCAGATCGTTTTTTTTCTTCACCAACTCAAAATACCCATGTGCTACCACCCACAGAACTGAGAAAGTACCATCAATTTCTCAGTCTTTTCTATACCCAGGCTGGGTTATGTTTGCAGGGCTGAGTCAAATTAAGCTTCCAAGATGTGACCTGAGAACACTAAACATGGCGTCAAAAGACTCTGGGGTCTCTAAGGTTCTTAACTCCCAGAGAACAAGAACTGAAGACCTTCTAGCCTTGGTCTGTGTGTTTGACACCTCTCCTATAGGGAACTCCTCTGGAAATATTATTGAGAAACTTGGAAATATTATTGAGAGATTAGAACATCATAAAGGGATAATTTTTAAGGTAGTTTAACATTTACTGGATTCAAAGTATTAGGAGTGGGGAGATTTCCAAATGAAAATGACAGTTAACTAATTCAGGTTCAAAATATTATTGTCTGTTTTTACTCTTTTTCCCCAATTGAAGCAATGTGTACTAATTATCTACTACGTGAAAAACACTTTTAGAAGCTGAGAGCAATACAAAGTTTGGATAAAACATAGTTCCCTGTCCTCCTGAAGCTTACGGTTTAGTAGTGGGGATAAGACACTCATATATAATACACTGTAATACATAATTGATGCCTGCTTCCCACCTGTGGACAGATCCAGTTGCTGGGAAGTCTTTTTACATCAAGCTCAGATTTCATTCATTGTAGGTTCAGCCCATCACTCTTACCTCTACTCTCTGGAGCCAAGCAGAACAAGGGTAATCCCTACAAAATGTTACTTTTCCAAGTGTATTGTTTCCCCATCTAGTGGCCAAAAGTTAATTAGGTCCTCAATCATGTCTTTACCATAGGAGGTATTTACAGAGAAACTAAAACAAAGAGACATGTGGATAGGAGTGGGGATAATGCACAAAGCAACTTCTTAGTGAAACAGTCATAGTACAGATGTTGAAGTTATTAAGAAATGATAAGAAAGCTAATGTTTGGTTGCTAGTTTTCTCCACTGACTTTATTTCTGCTGTTCTGCTTTTTTTTTATTTCTACTGTAAGTGCTCCTTTGGCTTTAAACATCCCAAGACACATGACTTGGGGTAGGGGAGATGGGGAAAGGAAGAAGGTATTTTTAATGATCTTTTAAAACTGGATCTTTCAGAGATGACTCAGGTTTTTAGCTTAGGAGCCATTCACTATATTCTCTAGCTGGTGGGCAGCTATAGCTTCACTTATGTAGGACCCCTAAAGAGACTCTTCATCCTAGGTGCCCAAGGGATTCTCCATCCTGCCTTGATCTAGGCTCTTGATCTAGGTAGAGCACTTAGGTAAGCAGAAAAAGACAAACTAAAGAATGATGAATAATCCCCAGACAAATAGCCTTAGAGAGACCTCTAAAAGAGCAAATTCCAAAATACTCTTAATAACTGTGCTCAAGCAGCCAGCCTGAGAGGTCAGACGCTAAAGGAGCATTTATATCAGGGAAACCTGAAAAGAAGTAGGTGAGGAGGAGGCACTAACTATGATTGACAGCAATGGAAGTGGAACTTTGCCTAGAAACAATTATGAATAGTCATGTGATTTATCAATTACGGAATGATTTGTGTAAGCTATATTAATAGAGACAGCAAGGAAAGGAAGAAATAAACATTCATTAAGTGCCTACTATGTGCCAGGCACTATGACTAAGCACTTCACAAATATTATCTCATTAGATCCTCACAACAACCCTGGGAGATAGGTGCTGCAATGATCCCCATTTTGCAACTGGGGAAACTGAGGAAGATAGAGGTTAAGTGATTTGCCCGGGCTCACACAGCTAGTAAATGTCTGAGGCTAGATTTGAATTCAGGCTTTCCTAATTCTAGGTCCAGCACTCTCTCTCCCCCATAACATCTAGCTGCCTCTAGAGAGAACAGAGAACTTAATTTAATGATCCCCTGAATATCAATATCAAGTGAGCTATAAAGCAGGAATGTAAATGCTTGACAAAAGCATTCACTGCCATTTCAAAGTCATCCTGTACAAAGTCCAAAAGGAAGAAGGCTTCTCTAAAAATGATGAGATCCTTCTGATGCTTCTGTTTGCAGAAAACACTACAAGATTGTTAACACTGTCTCACCAAACCCCAGAGTACATAGGAGCTTCTTCAGTGAGATCCTTGACTATTCAAGAGTTTGAGCTAACAATCCAAATCACACTGAAGGCATTTAATGATGAGCAGTCCATTGTAGAAGTACATGTATCTTTGGCAAAGGAAAACAACGAGTTCTCCTTTTTAGGGCTGTTCCTCATGGTTAGAACAATTTTTCATCAATAAATGGATCGGTGTGGCTTGCCCTCAATTTTTTTTTTGTTTTTAATTTTCATTATTTTGATATCTATTGAAGATATGGACAGGAATTACAGGGTATTAGTCAATCAAGAAGCATCTATTTAGCACTTAACTAAATGCTAGGCATTGTGCTAGATTCTAGAAATACAATTGTTGAGGTTCAGAGGTGGGAGAGCTGGTTCAGATGTGAAAGAATTCACTTAGAACTTCTCTCTAACCATTGGAAGCTTTATTGATGCAAAAGCAGCGGGCTAGCCCTAGAAGGAGGATTAGCAACTTACAGACAGACAGGGGCCTGTTTTATTTTACAACATAAGGAGGAATTGTCATGACACAGGATGAGAGAGATGGATGACAGGATAAGGAACCCAGGATAAAGAAGACAGGGGAAATTTTATGACTCAGGATGAGGGAGACAAGGAATTTTTATGGTCCAGGATAGGGGGGAAATTTTATGGTATCTCAAGATAAGGGGAAGAGACTCTAGGATACCTTCAAGCTCAGGAGGAGCCTCACAAGGTACTGAAAAAAAACCCTTAACTTTTTTTTTTTTTTAGCTTTTAGGGCACTGTTTGTATACACATCATTTCCCCACTCAACCACAAAAGAAATCTTTCGGGAAAAGGGGCAAAAGTCATTGTCTTCAGTAGGTGCTTCCTGCTGAACAGGCGAGAAGAGTCCATTTCAAGGGCTGAGAATAGGTTGAGGAAGGATGGTCAGCATGGGAGTGCAGAATGTGGTGCCTGCTAAATCCAGGATGGAGAGAGGCAAACCACTCAGGGACACCAAGAGTACGGGTTGACATCCAAAGAGTAGAAAGTGGAATTTCTGTAGGTGAGAAGACACAAAGTGAACCAGGAGGTTAAACAAGGACAGACCAAATATAAGAACAAGTAAAATGATTAGTAACAGGGTCAGAATGGGAGAAAGAAGGGAGAGGAACCATGACCCCCAGGAGGAGATATTAGGCTAGAGTATATGTCTTGCATCCAAAAGGCTGCCTATAGTATCCTTTGAGTGTTGAGTTCTATCTTACGGGAATTATTAATGTACATACAACAAGAGGTGTTGGCTGAAGCACAAACACCTCCTTGACTATCAAGAAGATAGTCAAGAACAATACAGTTGTCCAGAACCATGTCGGCTAAGGAGTCAAGTGACTTTTTTTTAAGGTTTCTTTTTTATTTTTAATTTACTTATTTTTAGTTTTCAACATTCACTTCCACAAGATTTTGAGTTCCAAATTTTCTCCCCATCTTGTTCCTCCCCCCACCCCAAGATGGCATGCATTCTGAATACCCCTTCCCCTAATCTGCCTTCCCTTCTATCTCTCCCCCCCTTCTCTTATCCCCTTCCCCTTCAATTTTCCTGTAGGGCAGGATAGATTTCTATACGCCATTTCCTATATATTCAAGTGACTCTTGAAGCTCAGATAAGCCATGGGCTATGTCATTTGCTAGAAGTGAGACAGTGGCTGTTAGGTTTGAAAACAGGTGAGCAATTACTATGGCAGAGAGGTCTTTAGAGGAATGCTGAAAGGATAAATTTCATGCAGGGTTTTCAGGGAATGGGGGAGAGATATAGGGAGTAAGCTAGTTGACACACCCAGCAATCATGTACTCAGCCCTGCCCCACATAATTCCCTATTTGAATTAAAGCATTTGACTCCTTACTAGTCCTGGGAAAGCAGGCCTAACCTTAGGCACAGGATAGGAATCAGGAATAGGTAACAGGAGAAGTGGTTCAAAGCAGGGCCCAGAACACAGCATAGCTAGACAGCACACAGAAAAATCCACAGTGAGGAGCTTCAATGCATAGTTTTCTTTGATCACTTTTCTGGCTGGTCACACCCTACACAATGGCAAAAATTAACCTATTCCTACCCTCAAGAAGCTTACATTCAATAGGGAGAGACAATTTGTACATATAAGTACATACAGTATTATATACAAAATAAATACAAAGGGGGTGAATACAAATACAATAAATACAAAGATGGTGAAGGTACTAAGAGAAGGGGGAAAACAGGGAAGCCCTCATATAGAAGGAGGTGGTACTTGAGCTAATATCTACAGAAAAACACAGATTCTAAGAGGCAGGGGCGAGGAGGGAGTGAATTCCAGGCATGAGGGACATCCTGAGCAAAGGCATAAAGATGGGAAATTGGAAGTAATGTATCATGAGCCTGGAAAGGTAGTTTGGAGCCAAGTAGTGAAGGGCTTTCTTTCTTCCTTTCTTTCTCTCTCTTTCTTTCTTTCTTTTTTCTTTCTTTTTTCTTTCTTTCTCTCTTTCTCTCTTTCTCTCTTTCTTTCTATATTTATTTATGTATTCATTCATTCATTCATTCAATTGTTTATTTATTTTGGTGAGGCAATTGGGGTTAAGTGACTTGCCCAGAGTCAGCTAGTGAATGTTAAGTGAAGGGCTTTAAATGCCAAATAGGTGAGCTTATATTTAATTCAGGAGATAATGAGGAGCCCCTGTAACTTCTTGAACAGAGACATGATATGATCAGAATTTAGGAATAAAGATGGATTAAAAAGAGTAGAAACTGGATGCAAGAACAACAATTAGGAGGTACTTCAATATTCTTGGTGAGAAATGCTAAGGGCCTGAGGTGGGGTGGTAGTGATATGAGTGAATTAAAGGGAAAAAATGTGAGAGATGTTATAGAAGTTAGAATTTACAAGATTTGACAAATGATTAGATATGATGATTGAGGGAGAGGGAAGAGCCAAAGATAATTCTGAGGTTGTCGACCATGATGACTTGTTAGGATGGGGGTATCTTCAACAAAATAAATAAATAAATTGGGGAAAAGGATGAGTTTAAGGGGAAAGATAGTGAGTTCTCTTTTGGGCATGTTTGAAATGGCCCACAGAACATCCAATTCAAAATGTCCAATAGGCAGGATAAGGAAGATTTGGATCTGTATTGGTGAAAATAGGATAGACACCAATGAAATCATGAATCCACTGAAATAATGAAGTCACCATTAAATGTATTGTTATTCAAATAGGTGAATTTCACTCTAAGTCTTATAGTTGGGAAACCAAGGCTAGTAGCCTGCAGTGTATAGTGAGAACCTGTTCTATTTTAATTTTTTTTCCTCTTTCTTGTTTTCAGTAGTTCAATAAGTGAAGAAAATTATGATGATGTTGATATGCAATCCAATGGTAAGATATGTTATATTAACCTTGGGTTATACTTAATCACCTGACAAATCAGAAAATGTTATTGATCCCATGTTACTTTTGATTCATAAAAGCAGGTTTATAGGGAGGTAGACACGGGGTATATAGAGAAAAAATGTTTTACATAAAGATACATATTGTTGTATATATGTATATATATATAGAGAGAGAGAGAGATAACATAGATATAGATATCTAGATCTAGATCTAGATCTAGATATCTATATCTATAAGATAGATATAGATATATCTATATACATATACATATATACAACAATATGTATCTTTTTGTAAAACATTTTTTTTCTATATATCCCACGTCTATAATATATCTATATTATACATGTGATATTCACATAGCACTTTCAAGACTGATAAACTACTGGACATAGATTATCATTTTCATTAGAGTAAATATGTTCTGATTTGTTTCTAATAGCCATGCTCCACATAAACTCACAGAATATTGAATTTACCTTTCTTTCAAAGGAGACATGATGGGATCTTTTGACTTACTGGATTATTTCACAGAGGTCCCTATAAATGACTTTATATCAACTCAAATGTTCATAAAACCATTTTTTAAAAGTTCTATAGCACTTTATCTTATAATGTATTTCTATTTCTTCATTAAAACATTTCCAGAGAAAATACCTAATTTCTTTATTAAAAAAAAAATCTTGAATAATACTGACATTGTATCTAATGGTGGGGAAAGTGACAATTTTCATAAAACCATAAATTAAAACTTTATTCATTTTTGTTTGTTTCTAGATTTTGGAAATCCAGATGAGGTCGGGTCATTTGTTCATTTTTCTTTAAAAATAAACAATTCACTTATTTACTTTATATGCTTTTACTTTTTCCTGATTAAATGCAATCATAATTTTTTAAATGTTTAACAATTCAAATTTTTAAATGAATTGGATATCCTCTCAAGTTGCTATGATCCAAATATGTAAGACCAACAAGTAAGTGACCAAGTGTTTTCCATTTTCATTCCTATTTCAAAGAATCTCCCAGAATTAGGACCCACCCATCCCCACCCCTGCTTTATATTCTTTTAGGTTGGTATAACTGTACAATTGGTTATGAGTCTAGCTACATACTAGAGAGATTAGAAGGGGGAGAGGCAAGATTCTTTCATTGTTTGCTATTTCCATTCTAGCTCATGAGAAAGTATTTTAAGCAAGGCTTAAACATTCATTCTTACACTCTTTGTGTGAGTCACAATGTTTTTTAACCATTTAGTTCTCCTTCTCTTGAAATCAGTAAAAATTTACCATTAGCTATTTTTCTCTTATAGGATCAAGACAGCAATGGAGAAACATATGAAGACATGTGAGAGCTATATTTTTTTATAAATTATTCTTAAAATTAAAAAAAAAAGATAAATGCAACATCTGTGCTAGGAAACATCGGGTAACTATGCTAGAAAACCAAAAATCATTGTGTTCAAATGACTGGCATAAAGTAGGTCCATTATAACCTTTGACTCAACATGAAGGACTGAAGAGTCATGAGGGTCAGAGCAATCACATTAGAGTCAGGCAAGATCCCTCTACTACCTGGGAGAGTAGTGTTTCTCTAAGGATGGTATATAAAAAACTCTAAGAAAGGGGCAGGTAGGTGGCACAGTAGATAGAGCACTGGCCCTGGGGTCAGGAGGACCTGAGTTCAAATGTGGCCTCAGACACTTAACACTTACTAGCTGTGTGACCCTGGGCAAGTCACATAACCCCATTTCCCAGCCCTCCCCCCAAAAAAAGTCTAATAAGCTGAGTAAGAGGACATGTGGACTAATAGATAAATCACAGAACCAGGAAACAAAAAAAAAGCCAGTATTCTTTGTCATTTATTCTCTAGATAAATTTGGGGAAATCTCTCAATCTATTTGTGTCCAATTTTCCTAGTGATGAATGGTTTTTCTAGGAGGGATGCTATAAAATAACTTAAAGTTTGGTATCAAATAAAAATACATCCCTGGAGGCCACATATTGACTTAGAAAATCACAAATTAACATTATTTGTTGTATTTTTATTTATTCTGTTAAATATTTCTCAATTGCATTTTAATCTGATTCTGGCTCACTCTGGAGTTTTGCTGATCACGTGAGGCCTGCAGGCTCTGAGTTTTACCTTTATTCTGTAAAGCATCAAGGCACCAGGTTCCTATGCATTGGAAAGCAAATTATATTGGTTCCCAAATGAAATTGTAGGTAGCCCATGAAAACAAAATAGTGTTTCTTGGAAAGTAACTGAATGATGTCCAATGTGGTATTTCCTGTTATTTTAAATGTAAGTACCTTATATATTTAGTCCATCAAAGACTGATACAAAATTTCTGGACACACTAGGAAGCATGGTCCCCATATTTTTCAGTCATCTGCCTGTTAATGAGATAAGGAAGAAGGAACAGTACCTGAAGTGGTCTCCGTCCATTGACCAAGTAGCTCTCCCATATGGTAGAAAGAGCACTAGTTCTAAGTCAGAGAAACAGGGCTCCAATCCTTTCCCTGACACTTCATATCTGTGTGATTTGGGACAAGTCACTTAACTTCACTGGGATTTAGTTTCCTCATAAATAAAAATGATGGGATCAGGTGAGCTGGCCCCTAAGGTCCCTTCCTGCAAGAGCCTACAGTCTGTGTACCTCTCTTCTTCCAGGAGTCCTCTAGTATCCACACCTCCAGACTGACAGGGCCTATGAAGTGTGTGGTTAGTTGGCTCCAACTTGGCTTCATTTTCAGTATCCATGATCTGAATAACCTCTTCACCTGTGGGTAGAAAAGTAGAAAAGTTTTAGAGATAGTGACAGCTAGGCCATCAGTTCCGATGTAAGCAAGGTAAAAATATCTGTTTGCAGAGAAACAACAAAAGAACGAGAGAAGAAGAGGGATAAAGAAGAGAAGAAAAGACTAGAGCAGGAGAAGAAAGAACAAAAGGAGAAGGAAAAAAAGGAGCAAGAGATCAAGAAAAAGTTTAAAGTAAGTTCATTATTTGGTGCTTGGTAAAAAATATTTACTTTCTGAAGCTTTCTCCCAAAGTGCTTTAGGAGTGCCAGAACTAAAATGGATTGATAATTATATTCTGAAAAAAGTGGTCTCAATAATACTTCTTGGTGATGTCTCCTTTCCTAATATAGCCATGCTTGGGTTTAAGGAAACTTGTTAAAACAAAAGTATAGATGAATCATGATCTACATTACTGGATTAAACTTCTAAATTGATGAGATCACAAATCCATCTAAGGATGTGAAAAGTAAACTTTAGCATGGTAAGCTTCTCCATTAAAAAAAAAACTCTCAGTAAGTGTTTTCTGACTAAGTGAAAAAAGAAAGTCAGAATTTCCCATTGTGCTGTGTTTAGCTAAAGCCCATATTCAGGATCTCAAACTCACCCACATCCTAAGCCCAGTGTTTGCCCTGAGAAGAAATAAGTAAGAGAATTTTAACTGAGCCACACCTCAAAATTATTTTCAAGAACCCTGGAGTTGGAGTATTGAACTTGGGGTCATGGGACTTGAGTTCAAGTCCCAAATCTGTGACTTTCTACCTTTGTGATCTTAAGCAAATCATTGCATCTCTATAGGCGTCAACTTCCTCATCTATAAAATGAGAGAGATGGATAATTGATCTCTATGGTTCCTTCCAGTCCAAGAACTATGATCTCAGGAATAATGGCACCTTGACGTGATTTGCCCAGATCCCTGAACTTGGCACTCTTGCTGTACTGCAGCTTCTAATATCTGCCCCACCCCATCTCCTTTAATCTATGGTTTGTCCTTCTATATTCCTGACCTGAGGCTTTATCTGACCTCTGACCTGTGTCCTCCATGCTGCACTCTTTTAACCTTCATCTCACCTTCCTATGTTCCTGACCTGCTCTGATTTCTAATAACTGAAATCCCATATCATTCCCACAATATTGGTGTGACCAGATGTGATTATTTTAATTGAGAACTGGATCTTTATTTTACCACAAGATTCACCATAGGTACTGAAATATTAGGAAATTCTTTAGATAGACCAGTTTTCAGAATGTTACCCAGCCCATCCTAATGCTGGCAAGATGGCATCAAACTATTCAAGACACCAGTAAATCTCTATCTCAAGCTTAGATGAGGGGCATCTACTTACCTTTTCCAAATAGTTGACTACTATAACAAGAGAACCCCTCCTTTCTGCATATCCTGGCCTTCCTCTGACATTTTCAGTCCTACAGTGAGGCAGTAGAATAATGGGCTGATTACTCAGTGAAGCATAAGCTTCCTTCAGAAAACAGGTAGGGCAAATCCCCCTGAAGCCTCCAGTACTTTACATATGAGGTATTCCAAAAGCCTTAGTGCAGTTTTTAGTTATTAAAACTTAAAACTTCACTAGGACTTTTAGGATACTGTAAAGTGTAGATGCTCATTAGAGGTTTAAATATACATTGTTTTGTTTATTGATTGATGATGGGTACTAGGCAGAATCCTTAGAGCCAATAGGTTCTTTTCAGCCACTAAGCAATGCGTCCTTGTTCTTTGGGTCAATTACATCCTGGCCCAGCCTCTGGTATCTTTTGTCCCTTAATCATTGCTATATCTTGGGGAGGGAGGTAGGGAGGAGGGAGAGAAAAGTTTAAAGCTCAAAAGATTATGGAAGTGATTATTGATAAATCAAAATAAATTGATAAAAAAAATGAAAAAAAATCATTGCTGTACTCTAAATATCCCCTAGACAGGACTTATGGCTTTCGTCCTGGTTCAAGCAGATCAGAAATGGTGGATGGGATAATAAGGTGTTTGATGACTAGTCCTCCTCTTTGTATGAATTTTAATTCCTTAAAGCCCTAAAACCTAAAAGAACATGGACAACATGCTATTTCTTGCTCCTGGAAGCTAACAGGTCCTATTCAAGTGCTTCATCAAGCTAAGGCTT
The DNA here is from genome assembly GCF_900497805.2 of Vombatus ursinus. Lineage (NCBI taxonomy): Eukaryota > Metazoa > Chordata > Mammalia > Diprotodontia > Vombatidae > Vombatus > Vombatus ursinus. The sequence continues at coordinate 35,420,110 of NW_020954550.1, forward strand.
GCTGTGATGTCAAAGGAGGGAAGAATGAGCTGAGTGTCAAGCAAGGAGAAGAAATTGAAATAATCCGCATCACGGACAACCCTGAAGGAAAATGGTTAGGCAGAACCTCCAGAGGCACATGTGAGTCCAAAGTTCCTCTTTTTCTTCCAAATATTTTCCTTATGTTGTTATTCTCTTTGTTCTGCTTTTTTCTCCCACTGCACCATTTCGTCTAAGACGTGTCTGTTTGCATTTTGCATATCAGTCATTCCTTAGAGCTCCAATTCTGCATCCAATTCTAGTCATATACCACAAGTTATTGAATCATTCCTCAATCTTTAGGCACATGGTTTGTTTCAAAATTCTTCAAAGTGTTAAAAATAATATTGCTTTGAATATTTGTGGATAAACAGGTCCTCTCTTTTTTAGGATGGGCAGAGTGTAGAAACTGAACTTGTGATTTTGTCCATTTAGAAAACACCCAATGAGGGACTTCTACAACCATTTCAGATCCTTCTTTGCAACTTACAGTCTTAGAAAGTTGCCTAGGGAACTGAGAGGCTAAGGGACAACCAGAGTCACATAGCCAATATGTAGAAGAAGTGGGATATGAACCCAGGTCTTCCTGATTTTGAGGCCAGTCCCCTGTATACTGTGCCATGCTTCTTCTCACATCCTATCCATTTGGCACTAATCTCCTTAGGATTTAAACAAGGGGTGGGGAAGTTGCAGCCTCAGGGCCACATGTGGCCTCGAGGCTACAGGTTCCCCACCCCTGAACTCCTTAATAGGTCAGGAGGTAGCATGGTACAATGAAAAGAGCATTGATTCTGGAGTCAGAAGACCCACTTCCGGTATTTAATACCTGTGCAACCTTAAGCAAATCACCTATCCTCCCTCAATCTGGTTTCTTGCATGTAAAATAAAAGGATTGTACTAGTAGCTCCTATGATCAGAATATTTTTACAACCTCCATTAAATCCATATTAACTTCCTTCTTATGAGAAAAAAAATTCAATGCTAGATGAAAATGTAGCTCTTTTAGCACTTTGTAGGAAAGGTTACTTACATCCTGGCATTAACTAAATTTCAGCAGGACAGAGCTTTGAATTGTTTTAAAGAGAGCATCACAAAGGATGTATTTAAAAGAGAATCACAAAGCAGAGAAGTTGGTGCAACAAGAAAGATTTGGTACAGTAGGCATATCACTTCCTAGATTGTGACTTCTTAAACATAAGTTTTTCCCCCCAAATCTGTAGATGGCTATATTAAAACAACAGCAGTGGAGATCGACTATGATTCCTTGAAAAGAAAGAAAAATTCAATGAGCACTCTTCCATTGAGACCTGTGGAAGACGATCAAGAACTGTACGATGACGTTGCTGAACATGGCAGCATTAGCAGGTGTGTCTATAAGTAAATGATGACGCTACTAAGTTACTTCTGCCTGTCTGTCCTATAAACTCTGAGTTCTGGGGAAAATGTTGGCTTCTGTGTCTCCTGCTTCTCTCATTATGCTGTCCTCCAACTAGATTAAAAATAACAAGAACTTGAAAAAAAGGTTATGATCTCATTATAATAAATTCCACATTTATTTGTCATACTGTCATCTACTTATGTTGACTTTTATTTGAAAGAAGAAAACCTTTGGCCAAATTAGTAAGCTAGATGTGCCAAGATTGATCTTTTAATTATATTTGTCATGATGGGATTTGGCCTACATGCCATGGCAGCTTTGTAAGTGGAATGCAGGTACCATGGCTGTGTAGAAAAAGAGCATTCCCCTTGGAATCAGAGGACTTGTGTTTGAATCCTGTCTCAGTACTTTGTTTCAAAATCTGTCTCTTTTCATGTCTTTGGGCAAATCATGTTACAGGCCTTGGTTTTCTCCTCTGTGAAGGGATTGAACTAGATGGCCTCTGAATTCCTACTCTAAATTCATTAACTATGAAAACTTATTATTTGTATAACCACAGATGAGTCAATTAACTTCTCTGAGCTTCAGTTTCCCATCTGTAAAAAAAAAATAAAAATAAAAAAAGTTCACAGTATTTGCCCTATTTACCTCAAAGATTTGTGTGAAAAGTGTTTTATAAATAGTAAAGTGCTACCAAAATATGAATAATTATCATTGTTATCACATCAATCTGCAAACAGTTATTAAATGTATTATGAGCTGGTTATTGTGCAGGGGATACAAAGACATAAATGACACAGTCCTTGACCTCAAGGAGTTTATATTCTATAGGAGGAGACAGTATGTATGCATATGAGTATATGCAAATCACATACAAAAAAGATACAAGATAATTGGGGGAGAGAGGAGTACTAGCAGCTAGGGAAATTAGGAAAGACTTCCTATAGGAAATGTTACTTGGCTGAGCCTTGAAGGAATACAGGGATCCATAGGGGAGCAGTGAGGGGGAAATGCATTCCTGGCACAGGGAACAACCTGGGCAAAGGCCCAGAGGTGGGAAATAAAATGTCATACATAAGGAATGGCAAGCAGGCTGATTTGACTCATCCAAAGAGTGCAAGAAGGGAAATGAATAATGTATCATATTCCTGAAAAGATAGCCTGGAGCCAGGAGGTGAAGAATTTTATATGCCATCCAGAGGAACTTTGTATTTGATCCTACAGAGAATAGGGAGGCACTGGAGTCAGTTCTGCAGGAGGATAACATAGTAAGATCTGTGCTTTAGGAATAATACTGCAGCAGCTTTGTCAGACAGACAGACTACTCATCCTCTTGGCTAAACCAAATCTTTCTTTCTTTTTTTTTTTCCTGACTTGCATTCCTTGCTCCATTATTGCATCACTGATAAGTCAGTTCAAACTACCATGGCAGATGTGCACACTGGTTCCCACTCCTTTAGACTTCCCTCCTCCAATCTACCAAGGGCAGGAGTGGGCAGAGAAAGGTAGAAGGCAGGATTTCAGCCTCAGAAAGGCAATCTGGAACACCTGGGAAACTGATTCACTTGTACTGCCCTACCCCAGCCCTGTTCTAGGCAGTAAGGTGAGGTTAGGAAAAGAGAGGTCATCACAAACTTTCTCTGGTGGCAGCCACTCAGCAGTTAGGAGGCATCACTAAGGACAGGCTGGGATTCTCCATTGGGCTCAGGTGAGGGGCTCTAAGAATTTAAGCCCCAAGACTTTGTCAAGTGGAGGTCATAGTGGGTGTAGCAGGCGGAGATGAGGAAATGGTTTAGAGAAGGGAATGATTGGCTGCAGGGAGACTAATAATAATAATAATCTAATTACTTTACAAATATTATCTCAATTAATTCTCCTGGCAACCCTGGGAAGTACGTACTTCCTATTTTACAGGTAAGGAAACTGAGGCAGAGTTAACTCATACAATTAGTAAGTGTCTGAGATCACATTTGAACTCAGATCTTTCCAACTTGAGGCCCAGCACTTTGTCCACTGTGCCACCTAGCTGCCTCATATAACAGTCCAGGTGAGAAGGCCTGAATTAGGGTGGTGATCACATGAGAGGAGAGAAGGAGACATAGACAATGTGACAATGTTCACAAAATGTGACAATTTTCACAAAAATCTTGTGAAAAAAGATCTTGTGAAAGGAGAATCATCAAGACTTGGCAACTAACGAGATCTGTAAGGCAAGACAGCATTGAGGAGTCTGAGATGACTTGAAACTTGCAAACCTGAATGAGGAGAAGGATGGTGGTAACTCAAAAGTACAGGACAAGAAAAAAAAACTCTGCTCTGCAGGGTCACTTTGGCCTTTTGATACCAAAGTTCAGCTTTGTCATCCCTCCAGAATTTTAAAGGGAAACTCACAAGATTGACATTTTTTTCCCTCTTGGGTCACTCAGACCTACATGTTTTAAACATACCATTCTAAGTGTCAGCTCTTTCTTGTATGCTTTGCTTCGCTGACAACCTGAGGTGAATTTCTGCTATTTAACCAATGATGCAGCTGACCAGATTAGTAGTGTCCTGCCTTTTGTGGGGCTGGCCTCTGCCTCTCCTGCAGCTGAAGGGAGAAGTTATGACAGCTCTCTGAAATGCTCTCACATCTACCATTTAAAGTACTTTTATCCTAAGAGGATCCTAAGAGGAGGAGCTTTGTCCGCACACTTTGTGCTTGGGCACTTTGCCATTTTTTCACACATTTTGGCAATGCCATGAAGCTCTTGACTATGAAACCAATTTAAAAAAAAAACCATAGCAACTAAGGGAACCTAGCAGAAACAAGGTCCTGGAATACATCAGTTACAGTCTCCAGAAACAAGTCTCCTGTAGGATTATGACGCCTATTTTTAAAAGTCTACTTCATGATTTGTGGACATGGAGAAGTGGGGGTGGGGGGAATATAAAGTGGAAGCTCTAGCATCAGCTGCAGAGCTGTCCACTAAGTAGGTGCTGACAGACCTTCCATCCCCACCCTCTACCCCACAATGAAGCCGGAAGCTTTGGGGGAGCACAAGTCAATTTAATTGCAGGAGAAGAAAGTAGGTCCCTGGTCATTTCACTTGATATCACTTCTTCCCTTTTTCTTCCTTCTTCCCTTCCTTCTCATCCAACATCTGCCTCCCCAACTTTTCTTACTCTTGAACCTGACAATTTGCAATATGACCCCAGGGAAGTTATTCAACTTCAATGAGTTTCAGTTTTTTCATCTGAAAAATAGGAGTAATGATAATTGCATTACTTTGGGGGAGTTGTGAGGAAAGTGCTTTGTAAACAGTAAAGCATTACATAATAATAATATATTTTATATAGCTCTTTACAATTTACAAAGCATGTTCCTTGTAATAGTCTATAAAGTAGTTAGTACAAATTATGTTATCGTGGGGTTTTTTTATTTGTTTTTTACAGGGGTAAGGTATGGAAAGGTTTGGTCTAGGTCTGAGATTTCATTGATGCAGAAATTCTATTGCCAATGAGAATCAGCAATTCATCTGTGACTTAGAGTCTTAGAGGGCTGCCCAGAAGTCACTGAGAGAAGCTAAAGGATTTCCCCAAGATCACATTGCTAGTAGGTGTCAGAGGCAAGACTTGAACCCAGTGCTTTCTGAGTCCTGTCCTACTGTCCTTTCTACTACACCATGAATTTTTCTTGCTCCTTTCCTTATCCTCCCTATTCTTCTTCCCCTTTCCCTTCTTCCTCTCTTTCACCTTTTTCCCCTTTTCTTCATAATAATAATAATAACAACAACAACTAGCATTTGTATAGCACTCTAAGGTACATTTTTTTTCCTAGGATAGTTCCACCAGAAAAAGGAACCCCTTCAATTCAATTCAACAAGCATTATTTTCTCCTTGACCTGAGAACTCTGGAATTTGGTTACAACATTCCTAGGATATTCAACAATATTCAGCAAGCATTTACTAAGTGCCCATTACATTCAAGGGGCAGCTAGGTGGTGCCACAATGCACAGAGCACTGGGCCTGGAGTTGGGAAGACTCATCTTCCTGAGTTCAAGTTTGACTTCCTAGCTGTGTGACCCTGGGCAAGTCACTTAACCCTGTTTGTCTCAGGTTCCCCTTCTGGAATAGGAAATGGCAAACCACTCCAATATCTTTGACAAGAAAACCCCAAATGGGGTCACAAAGAATCAAACATTACTGAACATTATATTGGAGGCACTGCCTGCACCATGTGTTGGCAATACAAAAACAAAAATGAAAAATCCTTCCTGACCTCAAGGAACTTACTGTCTACTAATGATACAGCATATACACAGAATATCAAATAAAAAATAAGTATTTTCTAGAGGGAGAGTATTAACAACTGATAGTTTGGAAAAGACCTTTTTATTTCCTCTCTGTCATTTTGATTATTATTTAAGCTATTTAAAAGTATAAAATTATTAACAGAACCAAAACTAGGAATTCTGGTGTTTAAGGCAAATTTATTTCACATAAGAGGTCACTCTGCACTTGTTGGCATAGTCAAGCCTAGAAGGGGGATAGCCCTTTGCTCAGTGGATCTAGCCTGAGCTTCTACAGCAAGGTCAACAATCCTGACACACAATCCCCTGGGTAGAGACGGTGAAAGCAGAGAAAGAGCCAGGTTGGAATTATAGTAGAGGAATGCCACATTAACAGTTCTCTCAGAGATGGCACCAAAGGCTGAGTGAGGGATTGGAGGTGGTAAAAGACTTTGAGACATGAAAGCCATGGGCTAGCTAGAGGACCAAAAAGTGTGTCCCATTCAATTGACAACCTTTTATGCTCTAAGAAAAAAACCCTGGTTGCTGCATCCTGGCTACAGTTCTAATGCAAACCTGTAAAAAGCTCAGAACCTTTAACTTAATATGGTAAAACTTAAAAATCTCACAAGATAGATACCAACATTTAACTCAGTCTGTGTAGATGATCTAGGAGCTTTGTAATTCTTAGCATCCCCTTCTTACCACATTCCTTCCTTTACTATGGAAACTAAAGTAGATCAAGGGACTATTTTGTATTTTTCATTTTCATGGGTTACTATAGCGAAAAATAAAACAAAACAAAATTATCATGTGGTCCTCAGTCCCCTAGGAATATGTTTCACTCCTCGAGCTCTTTTATCTTGCATTAAACTTGTCAAACCATTCTCTGGCAGTTTTATCTTCCCTAGTAAATTGTCTCCTGACATATACCTTCTCTTCAGCTTATGTCAATGAATCATCCAGTATGTATCAGAACATTTGACATGTACACCAAGTTTTTCAGAACTGCAGTGGCCTTAGTAATAAGAAACACATTGACCCAATATCATGGTGTTTGGCAGTTTAGTATCTCTAATAATTTCAGTTCTTTCAGAAAAGATATGAACTGCCATATGCTGTATTTCAAAAAATTCTCAATATGAATGTTTCCTAACCAAGTATATGATTAGTGAGTACATTTTCATATATATGTAATTGATTTTTTTAATTCCCCATATTTTCTAATTTTTGTCTTTTAAAAAGCCATGTCCAAGTAAGGACTTGATAAATAAAAGCTTATTATGCTACAAGAATTCATGAATAAATAGCAAATCCATTAGAAAAGGAAATTGTTCTAAAGTTGAAGGTATTATCTAAACTTAAGTCATGCACCTTTTAAACCTTGAGGAATTTCTGATATGATGCATATGCAAAGCAGAATGGGAAAAGAGAGATGAATGCATATGAAGCTTTGAATCTGTACCACGTACTGTTTGCTTCTCCCTCAAAATACATGTATGACAGATATTACAATGTAACAAACACGTTATAGGGTTGTTATTGAGATGGGGTGCCGAGCAGGGAGGAGGGGAGCTTTTCAGAGACATGTAGCAAATAATAGAGAGAAGAGATAGAAGAACCTATTCAGTGAGTCCCCTCTTTGCTTCTTTTGTTGCTCATCAATAACAGTAATCTAGGGGAAATTTATGGCTTCATAAATCTCTCTGTGATTACAGTGCTCCTCTCTCTCCTCCCCTCCCCTCCCCTCCCCTCCCCTCTCCTCTCTCTTCTCTCCTCTCTCCTCTCTCTCTCTCTCTCTTTCTCTTTCTCTCTCTCTCTCTCTCTCTCTCTCCCTCCCCCTCCCCCCTTCCCTTTCCTCTACTTCCCTTCTCCATTCTTCCCTTCCCCCTCCCTCCTTTTATTTCTCCTGCTTAACACTTCGGGCTGGCTTAGGAAACTTGCAGGCAAAAACTCCAGGGTTTGTGAGTTCCAGGTAGAGAACATATGCTGCCTTCCCTCTCACGCCCCCTGCTGGGGAGAGTAGGAGAAGAGCCACATCGACTACTTATCCAGACTCATCTTTCCCAGTTCTTTTACCCAAATAATATCAACCCAAACGAAGATTAACACTGAGTTTTAGGGTTTTGTTTTGTCTTTGTCTTTTAAAAAATCCAACTATGGGGTAAATCATGGCACAAAAAACGATGCGTAAGTGGAAAGGGAAGCATGAAGGGCTTGCCAGCACAGTCCATTAGAAATATAACAGGAAAGGGGCAGTTAGGTGTCGCAGTGGATAAAGCACTGACCCTGAAGTCAGGAGGACCTGAGTTCAAATCCGGCCGCAGACCAAACACTTGACACTAGCTGTGTGACCCTGGGCAACTCACTTAACCCCAATTGCTATTAAGAAAGAAAGAAAGAAAGAAAGAAAGAAAGAAAGAAAGAAAGAAAGAAAGAAAGA
>NW_020954550.1:35428227-35451951 GCF_900497805.2 Vombatus ursinus
AGAAAGAAAGAAAGAAAGAAAGAAAGAAAGAAAGAAAGAAAGAAAGATAACAGGAAGCACGAAGGTTGACTTCAAGGCCAGGAAACGGTGCTTAATTTGCCAAAGCACCTCATGGTCCTCACCCCTCCCTTCTCACAAGCATCAGTCATTCAGATAGCTATCAGTCATCTCAGTCTCTCTGAGTGGAAGATCTAGAATACAGTAAGCCTGGGTACCAGCATCTCTCCACATGTTCCCAAGAAGAAGGACATATGTCTGACACTCTTACCCCGCTTCCCCCCCTTCCCTCGTCTCTCTCTCCAAGAACAGAACAGAACTCGTGAACAGAAACACAAACTCTCTAGAAGCCTTCGTGCATAGCCCGCCCAGACTTTCTTGCTCCAAAACTTCTATTTCTAGTGGATTTTGGGGTGGCTGTAGATCACAAGGAAAGGTTATATATACAACAAACATTATTTTCCAAACTATCCTATTTGTTTCTCACTGACCTTACTTCTGTCTTCTTTTATACCTTTAAGAAATGCTTTAGTGTTACTCTTTTCTTACTTTTTTCCCCTTTGGTAACTTTGCTGCTAAGTCTCCCTCCTCTCTCCCTCACCCCCTCCCCAACCATCTCTCACTGAAAGAAAGAAAAACAAAATCTTTGTATCAAATATGCCAAGTCAAGCAAAAGAACTCCCACATTGGCCATGTTCAAAAATATGCCCCATTCTATACCTTGAGTTCATCGCCTCCCTGTCCAGAGATAAGCAGTACATTTCATCACCTGGGCTCATAATTGGCTAATTCGTTACTTAAGTCTTTCAAGTTGTTTTTCTTTATAATGTTTTTTTACTATAAAAACTGTTCTCCAGGTTCTGTTCAATTTACTCTGCATCAGTTGATATGTCTTCCTACTTCTGACTGTTCTTTTCTCATCTCTTTTGTAATTTATTACAGCATAATGATTCTCCATTATATTCATATACCATGACTTGTTTAGCCATTCCCTAATTGATGGGCACCCACACCCCCTTGGTTTTGAATTTATTGACATGATAAGAAAAGCTGCTATAAATTTTTTATACATATAAAACCTTTTTTTTTATTTCTTTAGAATATAGGCCTAGTGATATCACTGAGTCAAAGGGTATGCACAGTTTAGTGACTTATGAAGTATAGTTATAAATGCTTTCCAAAATGGCCACAGCAATTCCCAGCTCCATGATAATATTAGTATGCCTATTTTCTCAAAGCCCCTCCAACAACTGTCATTTTCATTTTTTCCCCAATTTTATGGTTATGAGGTAGAAGCTCATAGTTGTTTTAATTTACATTTCTCTAGTTATTAGTGATTTGGTGCATTTTTATATATATATCTGTATATAAGTTGGATTTCTTCCTCTGAAAACTGCACCATTTATTAACTGAGAAATGGCTCTTGTTCTTATAAATATAAATGTGCACATCTTGGAAATGAGAACTTTATCAGAAAAAAATGCTGCAAAGATTTTTCCCCAGTTAACTATTAATTTTACTCCATTAATTTTGTTTGTGCAAAAACTTTTCAATTTTATGAAATCAAAATTGTTAGTTTTATCTTCTAGGCTCCTCTCTACCACTAGTTTTATATGAACTCTTGGGAAAACATTTAAATAGAGGCAGTCTGTTCTAAGAACATCTTAGCTGAATGCATTAAATTAGGCTGATTTGCCCTGATTCTCAATTTAGCTCCTGCTCTTGACTCTCTTAAAATATTAACTTTTATTGTTAATGTTAAGGACATGTTAAGCAGAAAATTCAATTTTGAATTTAAGGATTGAAATTACATATGACTTCTAGGAAAAATAATGCCTTCACGGTATTTTTAAATGCTTTGTTGCTAGGGCAAGCTACACTAAAAAAATTGCCTGATAAAATTAGAAGCAATGGAATTGTTGTTCTTTGTCCTTCGTTTTTGAAGGGGACCAATGAAATCACAGGTGATATTTTGACTTGTGTGTGAATTGGATTTAAATGATGCAGAGTTGCACAACATCATCAGCCTCATGCTTTCTTCCTGAGTCATCAAAGTCCAGTAGCAAGACAAAAGTCAAGACAACTGGCAATGGCTGGGGGTGCAGGGAATGACTTTGGCATCTTCGATGCCTGACAAAGCTCTAAGTGCTCCACGGCGCCTGCTTCAGTCGCCTTCAAAGCCTTTGGAACAAATTGTTCTCATCTGCCCATTCTGCCAGGGAAAGTTTGGCCCATTTGCTAAGACAGTGCCCTGAAGTGTATCCGCTGTAGCAGCTGTAGCATACTACAGCTTCTTGGAGCCACAAGTGAGAGTTGTGTGAATCAGTCGGACAGCAAAGATAGATAAGCAGCCCTGAAAAGGGCTCAACAAACCCTCAAACCAGAGATGCTAGCCCTACCTGAACAACCTATGAATCCCAGAAGCAAATGGAATACTATTGCATTGAATACCACCTGTTGGCAAAGGCAAAACCTATTGGGGTTCATATTTTATTTGCTTCATAGCTATTGATTTACCAATGTGAGGAAGAATGATTGATTTCTCCCTGTTTGGTATGAGAGCAACACTCTGGCTTCCATTCATCTAGAATATGCCTTCCAAAGCTCTAAGTGATGTTTCCACCTCTCTTTTCATGAGATTGCTTTATATCCTTTTAACTGGAAGCTAACAATTTCACCAACTAACTCAGATTCTCTATTTTTTTTTCAGTCATAGTCAAAGTGGAAGTGGAGGTAAGATGAATATTTTTATTGATCATTTCTTTTGTAGTATACCACCTGTACTTAAAGAAACTATTAGTATTCAGTTCCCAGATCTGGGATTTTCCACAAATCACTTAATTTCTCAGAGTCTGTTTTCTCAACAGAAAAATGAGGATAATAATACATATATTATCTACCTTACAAGGCTATTGTAAAACTACATTGATATGATACATGTAAAGTGCTATGTAAATATGAACTAATATTACTTCCAAACTAGTTGTTATAGTTAAATTTACCTGTATTCCCTATTTGAGAGTTAAAAGCAATATGAAATGGTAAAATATATGAATATTTAAGACAGATGTAAACATTGTATACAGTTAAAGTTTATTTCTTATCAAAGCTTTGGTCAAAGTTTTAATATGAGGACAGGGTCCCAACCTGTGATTTCATTGGCATAGGAAGCTCCCAAGTGAGGCAATCCCTCCACCAATGCAGGTTGGTATTTTCTCTTCTACTTAGAGTCCCAGAGAGTTTCCTAGAACACTGAGAGGTTAAATGGTTTGAGCAGACACACAGAACATATCAGAAACAGAACTTGAACTAGGTCTTATTTGGTTTGAGACTAGCCTTATCAGCTCTACCAGTCTGACTCTTAATATAAATGATTTTTTTTAAATTAACAAGAGCTTTTTTTTCTACCATTAAAATCAAGGAATGTTTCCAACTCAGGATGATGAAATTTATGATGGTGTTGAAGAAGAAGAAGATAATGGGTAAGAGCATAAGATTTGTCATTAGTCTTTCTCACTGAAAATTGTAATATTTTAAAAAATAATTATTCTTGCTATTTCATTAATATGAAAGAGACAAAAGAGTAGACATTTATGATGAAGGAACAATTATTCAAATATATTAACTGAATAGAACTGACATTTTTACACTCATCAGTAGGAGTAAATCAGATACTATAATTATACTAGACTTCAACTAGAATTGTATTTTCTATTTGGGGGACTTCAGAAAGAACACAGAAGAAGTGAAAGAGAGGAGAGATAAAGGAAAGCAATAAGTATTATTACAAGCATTTAATTCAGTGACAATTTATTTTGCACCTAATGTGTGCAAAAGTAAACCTAGTCAACTGGAAATACAAAGGTAATTACAATCTAAAAAGTAATTCTCAAACTTTTTGGTCTCAGGACTGTCTTACACTCCCAAAAATTATTGATGACCTCTTCCAAAGAGCTTTTGTTTATGTGAGTTATATCTATCAATAGGGCAGCTAAGTGATGCAGTGGATAGAGCACTGGGCCTGGAGTCAGGAATGCTCATCTTCCTGAGTTCAATCTGGCCTTGGAGACTTACTAGCTGTGTGATCCTGAGCAAGTCACTTAACCCCATTTGCCTCAGTTTCCTCATCTGTAAAATTAGCTGGAGAAGGAAATGGCAAATCACTCTAGTATCTCTACCAAGGAAACCCCAAATAGGGTCATGAAAAGTCAGACATGACTGAAAAATGACTGAACAAATATCAATATTTACTGTATTAGAAATTAAAATATCTTAGTATTATTATCAAAATTTTTTTTATCTTGAGACCCTGAAAAGGACTCAGGGACACCCAGGAAGTCTTTGGGCCACACTTTGAGAACTATTGACTCCTAAAGAACATGGAAGACCATGTTCTTAAGGTCCTCACTGTACAAATAACTTATATCCCTATGATATAAGACAAACTACTATGAAGAATTTGAGGAAGAAAGTGTGGTACACTGGAAAGAGCACTGGTTCTGGATTTAAAGAACCTGGATTCAAATCTTGTTTCTGGGGCTTACACTTGTGTGACCTTGGATAAGTAATTTCATTTCCCTATGCTTCAATTTCCTCATCTGTAAAAATGAGGAAGTTGAACTTGATGGCTTCTGAGGTGACTCCCAGCTCTATCTAGATCCATGAACTTCATAACTCTATAAGATCACTTTTACCTGTGGGGAGGAAATGATGTTTGGATCAAAGAAGGATTTAAAGAGCTGGGTCTTGAAGAGCAAGATTTCAGCAGCCAGAGTTTCATTGAGGATGGAGTCCAAGGGGAGGGGGTGAGGGAATTCAGTTTTAGAGATAGGAAACAGCTGAGTTAGACACATCAGAGACTTGATAAATGGAGGGTAGTCATTTTTTTCCAAAGAACTTAATCACTAATTCATAATTTTTCATGAACCATCTAAAGTCCGAATAGTATTATAAAGATCATTGTAAAATGGGAAGAATGTAGCACAACTAAGTTAAATAACTTTATAGTGTTTGTGATGTAGATAACATATAATCATTAACACTTCCTGGGTTTTAATCCTCTTTTTAAATTATTTAAATTAAGAAGTCAAATATTTATAGTTAGAAAGAGCCTTAGAAATCATCCATTCCATTCTCCTTGTTTTACATTTAAGGAAACTGAGGTCCAGGGAGGTAAAGTAAACTATTACCTATGAACTATTGACTTTACATGATACAGCAAATCACTAAGTAGATATTTAAAACTTGACCTGACTTCATATTTTGAAAATCAGAAGAAAACTCAATGAATAGGCAGGATGGACAAAACAGCTGGGAGCAACTCTCAAGCAAAATTCATCAAAAAAAAAATTTTTGAGGGCTCACCTCTTAAGAGGACCTTGAAGGTCTCTTTTCTTTTTTTTCCTTTTTTTTTCTTTTATAAAGGTACTGTGGTATCTATAGTTTTTTGGTTTGGATATAATTAAGCCCTAAATTAGGATTTTTTTCAACTAATCCCAAAATTACAATAAAAGCAGGTGCATATTTTGAGTTGATACAATATTGGCTGATTTTAATTCTCTACTTCCATGCACCAAAAACAATGCTATTCTAAAAGTATATACGTCCCTCTTTTTATTATTTTCTTTAGTCCCCAAGCTAATATGACAAAATGGAAAAAGCTTTGCATTCAGAGTCTGAAGATCCTATTTTGAATCCTGGGTCTGCTACTTACCACTTGTTATGTTCTTGGTCAAGTCATTTCACTTCTGTTAAAGACAGTTTCTCCATCTGTAAAATGAGAGAGTTAGACTAAACCATTACTAAGGTCCGTTCCTTCTCAAAGTGCCGTGATTCTAAACATTGGTTCTATTAAGGAGTACATGAGTCACATGAATGTCTGAAGGAAATTTTACCCTGCCTAAGGCTTTTAGAATGTTTATAATCAAAGGAAATATCATATAAGTCCAAAAATATTTTTTGTTTGGATTGTTTGCTGTCTGAATTTTGACCCATAATCAATAAAGTGTGAATGATGAAGGCATCTGAATGTCAACTCAAACATCTTTACAGTTCAATGATTGCATTCTGATCAGTGCATGCATGCTCCAAAGCTCCACGCTACAGGGCGAAGAGAAGAGTAATTCGTGGACCTGGGGGATTTTGAAGATGTTAAAGGGAAAAGATGACAAAAAGAAAAGTATACGAAAGAAATCTAAAGACACTGAGTCAGACAGTAATGAAGACATAGCGTAAGAGTCAGCCAACCATGTGCCATGCACAATAATGACACTAATATTAATCCAATGACTACTAATATTTTCATAACCAAGTAACCACATAAGCAAATTGTTTTTGATAAACCAGTTTGTTAACATGCTCTCTGTAATTAATCATCACAGTATTCTTATTTTTTTCTTTCATTCATAAGTTCACTCAACTAAGGGACTGTAATTTTTACAAAATATATTTTGCTTTCCCAACACACACTAAGAGTATACATTAAAACAGCTCAATTTTACATCGTGTGCACAGTTAAGGCACAACATCATAAGGGCATATTTCATTATTTAAGTAATGAACTGATTGCTTTTAGATTGAGCAGAAGAGAACATGTTCTCTTTCAGACATTAACTTGCTAGTTATATATGAAATAAATAATTCAATCCAGAACATTTTTATTGACTACTAAGCAGTGAACCGCATGCCAAAATAAAGAATATCACATTTAAAGACACTTAGAACTTCAGTTTTCATTACTCTTTAAATTATCTATTTCTTCAGTGCTCTACTTTTGATAAAAGCTATAAAGCTTTATCCTAATAAAAAAACAAAGAGATGGGTTTTTTTCCCCATTTCCCTTAAAAATATGAGTGGAAAAGCCTTCCATCTGAATTTAAAGATGATAAATAGTGTTCCCTTGTAAGGAAAACCTTTACTTCAGAGGTTTCAAATGGATTTACCATATATGCTTCAAAAACCTAGTCAATCTTTCAAGGAAATTCATTACATGTAACCAGGAAATTGTTTATGAAATTTCTATCAGAAACAATAGTTCATCACTTTGATAAACAGAACACTTAAAATTTCTAGAAAGAAATGAAAAGAAATCATCTCTGTACAACACCACTTAAGAATAAACCACGTTGCAAGAGGTATTACTCTATCATTTAACCACTTTATACTGATTTCATATCACTTTTAAATTCATGATCTCACACTGGGTAAAATGGACATTCCCCTCTTGGTCACCGTTTTTCCTGTATTGTGCCAAAGAGTTAAAATACATGTAGTAAGAAATACTTGTATTATTTCTGTTAATTTGAAATTCTGTTTTTTATAGTTCCAAGCAATCTTGAACCAGAGTTATAGGATGGTGGTCAAATTGGAACTGGACCAAAAGATTTAGTCAACTCAATTTGCTGTAGCCATTCATGTGGCTAAGTGGTTTAGTGACAACCTGGGAGCACTACTTCCTTCAGTCATGCCATATGACTTTGCCTTCTGGTTCTGTGAACCAGATTTATTTATTTTTACTCAACTGATTTGGTCAGTCATCTAAACATGACCTTGATGTTGCCTTATTTGTCTTGGTTCAATGCAAGCTTCCAAATAAAACCCAAGTTTCATGGTAAAGGCTCAGTGTCATTGGGGAAATGGAAGATGAGAGGGGAATGGCAATCAATCACTTAATTAACTACTGAAAGCCTCCTGGCTATCACTTATTCATGTCTACTCTAAATAATAAGAAAATATTTGAATTCACATAGTAATATGAATGTAACTACTTTTATTTTTTTTCCAGTTTCCCTCCTCCCCCAAAGCAGCTTGGATTGGGTAAGCAGAGATGTTGTATTATTTATCTCGTTTCTTGTTCCATGAGGTAGTAGGGACAGCTCTGAACTGAGAGGAGTAAACTTGGGTCCCAATCCTGGCTCTGCCAGGATAAACTGTTTGACCTTTAAGCCAAGTGCTCTTTATCCTCCCTGGGTCAGTTTCTGTATCAGTTAATTAAGTCAGTTGGACTAGATAAATCTCAAAGATACTTCCCAGTTCTAAAACTATTATCTTTGATCTGTGCTCATGTATGTGTTGTAAAAAGTACTACTTTAAGTGAATAAATGAATGGATGCATGGATGGATAAATGAATGAATGAATGAATGAATGAATGAATGAATGAATGAATGAATGAAAAAGCATTTTTAAGGACTTATTATATGCCCAGGACTTTGCTGAGTACTGGGAATAAAAATAGGAGAAGCTAGACAGTCTCAACTTTTAAGGAGCTCGCACCCTAATTGAAAGAGATAATATATAAAAGAAATTCCAGCTGCGGAACAGATGGGGAGGCTTAGAAGTCCTGAAGCTCAGTGAGGAGGAGGATGAAAAGGCCTAGGGGACCTTGGGTTCTACCAGGAGGTCAGTGCCAAGACTTCAGGACATAGGGACAGGGCAGATGATAAGGCATGAGGGTCCTCCATCTCGTGGGAAGGCATAGAGTTGTTGATACCCATTTCATCCAAACCCTATAATACCCTAGCAGCTCCAGGGAGGTAGAGGAGAGGAAAGGCAAAGGGGATTCTTGGGACTAGCCCAGGGAGCAGGTGAAGAGGGAATGCAAAGATGGGAGAGAATTAGCATAACTTATAGCATTCTTGTTTTTTCCTCACCTAGGCAGAATCCCTTGCGATTAAAAACCAGTTTCTCTAAGAAACACAGTCACATTCAATTATGCAAGGACTTCTAGAGTCTGATTACAAAAAAGGTTCATTGTTTAAAAAATCAGACCAAATACAAAATAGTATGGCATTTATTTTCCTCACATAATAATCTAAAATCAAACTTATAAGAACAAGGCAGTGAACTGATCATTGTAATTGAATCAATAATTTTCAGAGATGCTTGCTCAAAAGCCTTAGCAACCCAGAAACCACTGACTGAATTAAGCTATAGATATCAAATATAACTGCTCTGATGACTAGGTAAAAATATGTCCAAAAACAAAAAGACCAAAAATATAGGGAACATAGTGGAGGTGGTTAGGTACATCATTACTTGAAATATTTTTCAGCCTTCCGTACACTAAGGATTACTCAACAAATATGTATTAAGTTCCCTTTATACAAGGCATAGTGATAACCAAGAGAGGGAAAAAAAGAAACAGTTCTAGGTGTTAATTGAAGGTGCATACATTCTCATGGGAATGCAAAACATATACAGAAAATGAAATACAAAGCATATGCAAAATGATAAAAAATGATTTCAAAGAGGAGACAGCACTAACTACTCCAAGGAGTGGGAAAGTTAGGAAAGGCCTCTTACAGAAGGTGCCACTCCTGCGGGAGGTGGCACCTGGGCTGGGCTTTGAAAACACTAAGGAAAAAATAATTCAAGGATCTATGATTTTGTGGGCATAGATGACAATCTCTACTTATCTTCATAGATGGTCTTTGTGGTTAATTGTATTTTAAAAAATTCAGCATACGGGTATCCTCAAACCTGAAGAGAAAAAAATGGGCTGCTGGGGGTACAGTGGATAGAGGACTGGACTTGGAATCAGGAAAACTCATTTTTGTGAGTTCAAATCTGGCCTCTGACACTTACTAGTTGTCTCATCCTGGCCAAGTCACTTAACTCTGTTTGTCTCAGTTTCCTAATCTGTAAAATGAGCTGGGGAAGGAAATGGCAAAGTACTACAGCATCTTTGCCAAGAAAATCCCAAATGGGGTCATGAAAAGTTGGACATGACTGAACAACAGCAACCCATATGCTGATTTTTTTTTTTTGCTACAATTAATTGCAAAGACCAGAACCAACATGAGAAAAATTTCACAGCTTGCCTTCTGTTCCATTTCTTCCAAAATGGTACTAATTGAGCATCAAATCCCTATTTCAAAATCAAAACTAATCTTTTTTCTGCTCCATTTCTCCTCTACTTTGTGTTTTGTTAGATGTAGGAGATGAAGTCTATGATGATGTGGATGCATCTGACTTCCCTGCTCCACCAGTAGATGTCAGGTAAGAGAAACCTGTTCCCAATTCTATTGCCTATGGAATTCAAAAAAAAAAAAAAACAAAAACAGGGTATGCCTGAAGTCTTAGTGTGGTTTTAGGCTATTAAAGCTTGCTTAATTAAATTAGTAAGGGAAAAAACAGGCTAGAATCTAAGAAAATTTTCAAGAAAATAGCAATAGTTATTGAAGTAAGATTTCCAATGGAAGTGAAATCATATTCTAATTTCACTACTTTATGCAGCTCTAGATAACATATGTAGAAGAGGCCCATTGTACTAGATTATTCATTTATTGTATAGAAATTAATCCAAAGCTATTCAAGCTTTCAACTGCACTGACACTTTTGGGACACCCCATACAAATAGAGGACACCACAGAGAGTAGATTTATTCCTTTTACCTAACTGTATCAGCTGTGTTCTTATTCCCTATTTTACTTACTGTGTTCCTGCCCTTGCTAGATTCTCCCCTTGACTTCCATCTTGTTCTACTGCCTCTGCCCACCCTGCCATTTATCTCCTCAGCTCCCGGATAGTCTTGTCTGTCCCCCTGCCTTAATCCAACCTACCTATCATTACATTTGCAGGGCCTGATGTGTCCTATCCACCTATGTCTCTCACTTTCATTTTGTTCCACTTTCTAATCCACTCTGTAACTTTAAACTCAGCACTCGGTCAGCCTGTTTAAGCTCCCACCATACTCCACAAACAGATTCTTCTCTTCTCTTCTCTCTCTCTCTCTCTCTCTCTCTCTCTCTCTCTCTCTCTCTCTCTGTTAAAGCAATGGGGCCCCCAATCATCTCTTAGTCAGTCATGTCTATTATTCACCAAAAAAAAAAAAGTTAAGTGTTTGTTGCTATAAAATCATTCTTGTAAGAGTAGGAAATTAATGAGGAAAATTTTAGGCTGGAATCCAAGAAAAACAGCAATAGCTATTGGAGTAAGATTTCCAATGGAAGTGAAATCAGATACTCTAATTTATTCACCACTTTATGCAGCTCTATATAACATATGTAGGTAAAGCCCGTTGTAATACAGTGTCCATTTATTGCATAGAAATGAATTCAGCATTGGAGAAATTGAGCCAGCATTGTAGCATTCAGTCAGAAAAATATAATCTATTCTGTTTGTACATGAAATATTTTCAAGATTCCATGCTGACCCTGAAAATTCTTTATGACATTCCCACCCTTTTGCCAAGAATTATTCAGCTGCAGAGAAGATGGAAGCTTAACTCTAGGCCAAGTTTTGTTTTGTTTTGTTTTAACTGCTGCTATTCAGTCCTGGCCAACTCAAGTTCCAAAAGAGATTAATTGGGGAATTAAGACCTGAAGGTGTGGTACCATCTAATTACAAATGGAAAATGTTTTTTGTTTCTCACATTAAAAATTCTCCTATGGCTTTGATCCCCATTCTTTGTGCTTCTATTTTTTTTTTCAAGCAAACAGGTGGGAGTTATATAAATGACTAATATTCAGTCAAGTCAGAAACAAATACTTGGCTGTGTGCTGCTAAACGTTTAATAATCGAGTCTTCGGAGAGGAAAAAAAAAATGTATGCATCATGGTTTTAACACTTTTATGAACATTTTCTCCATCGCTTTCTTAAGTTTAGATAACCAGTAAAACAATAAATCAAGCCCTGATTTGTATTGTTTGCTTACTTTCTAGATGCAAATGGTCACACTGAAAATTTAACCATTAGCTCTCAAACCTGTGTGAGTGAGCTGTCTCTAGTGTACCCCTGTAAATATCTCACCTTAGAGTGACTTAAGAGTAATTGAAAGTCTTTCAGATGCAAGTGAACTTTGTGGCACGTGTGAGAGACTTCAAAAGCCAAGGATACCTGTAAGCCTCCAAGAACAGACATCATCTCAGTAGGCTTTGCTGTAGTTCTTGATCCACAGATCTGATTTTTCAGTGCTAGGACAAAAAATGTAGAGGAATGTCCACTCCTCCAAACTTTCATTGCCTGTCACTGATATAACCAGGATCACTTTAACCAATGAATGTCAAAGGTCTCCAACTCATCAAGAATTATTACATTTTAAGTTACATGCTTCAAATATATGAAAAATGGTTTATGATATGATTTTGTTTTTTTGTCTAGACCTGTGAGGTCATCAGTACAGGGATCTCCCAATATGGAAACCTCTTCTGCCAACACAGAAAAGCAGCTGCCCAGCAATTGATAGTCTTGGATAGTTATCTGGGTGCACTGAGAGGTTAAGTGAATTGTGTAGGCTTACAAAGCCAGTATATGTCAGGAGCAGAACTTAGACCAAGGTCTTGCTGACTCCAAGGCCAGCTCTCTGTCCATGGCACCATCTGTGCCTCTCATGTTGTAATTATAAAATAGAAAAGATTTAGCTTTATTGCCAAGCAGCCAATTCCCTTGAAACAGAAAAGTCTTTGCTCTCTTAAAGAAAGTGAATAGTGAAGGATTTATACTAGAAATAAGAATATTTAAAGTATCTGTTGAAGGAAAAAATACAAACAGAATATGGCCAACTTGATTCTGTGAGCTGTTCAAAAAAAAATAACTACAAATTTTTTCTTTGGGGTTTTATGAACACTGCTATGTGGCTCATGGCAAATGAGATAGAAAATCTGACAGGATCAGAATCCAAAGGGAAAAAATGTTCAGCCACTCAACGCACAGATAAAGTTCATGTAAGCCATCCCCTAAAGATAAATATCTCTTAGAGAATATTTTTTAAGTCTATAATTAGAAAGAGTTTCCATAACCTCCACTAGTACCTGGTCCAGTGTTTAATAACGCTTTCCACCAAAATAAAAAAATTCTTAAATGAATGTTGAAAACAAAAATAAAATAATAATTTGAAATTTTAAAATAACCCTCACCATAGTGAAATCTGCCTTTATTTCTAATTCAGTTTCTACTGACACTTCTTTGGCCTCTTACCTCATAGTATGTCCTATAACCTTAATAAGAAACAATTGGTCACCACTGCATGTGATCATAGGATCCTAGCTCTGTAGCTCTACGGGACCTCAGAGAACATCTTCTCTAACCTTCTTATTTTACAGATGAGGACACTGCGGTACAAAGAAGTTATCTTCTCTATAATAGCCCTACAAAAACCTCTGGACTTTGTTTTTCCAGGCCAAATAACCAGATTCCAGTTTTTTAAACCTTATCGGAAATATCCTATCTTCCTATCTTAAGCATTACCTACTTTCTGAATTTATAAAAATCTTTAATGACATCTTGATTAGAAAATGAAGTTAACTGTTCATAGACCTAGAAAGAACCTCAGAGGCTGAATCTAACCCCTTTGTTTTACATATAAGGAAGTTGAGGCTCAGGGAGCCTGACTTGCCTCAGATAGCAAACATCATAGGTGATATTTGAATTGAGGTTCCCTGATTCCAAAGGCAGTATAGACCAGGGGTGGGGAACCTACACTAGACCATGTTCATATAATCAGAGGAAAGGGTAACAACAGATAAACTGCCTATATGTCACACTGGTACCTACATAATATTCAAAGAGACATGGGAAGTTCTCCACATACTGGGGATTTTTAGAAGAATATGGATAAAAATCACGTAAAATGACAAGAGATGGATGGGATGCAATCAGTACTTGTGGAAAGATTATGGATACATCAGATATGGAAGCACAAAACTCTTGATCTTTTCTAGCATTATCTCACATTTAAAAAAAAATTCAAGTGGCAGCTAGGTGATGCAGTGGATAGAGCTCCGGCCTTGGAGTCAGAAGGACCTGAGCTCAAATCTGGCTTCAGACACTTAACACTTACTAGCTGTGTGACCCTGGACAAGTCACTTAAAAAAAAATTCAGATTTCTTTCAAATACATCCACAGAGCTAATTTGAGCAACAGTTTCCATTGGCTTCTAAATAAGGCAGGCAAAAGACACTAACGAATAGAACTGGAAGAACAGAGTTCACTGACCCTCCTTTCAGAACATGGCAAGGTTCAGAGTGAAGCATCAGGAATATTTGAACTAAATCACTTTTAATGAGAATTTGTTATTATACAAGTAAAGAGAAACTAGATGCTATGCACTTAATAAATTCATATTTAGTTGTTCATAAGGAACTTGATAATAAGAGGGCTTGCAGAAATTCAGATTTCTTCTTCAGCCTCCATATTTAGCCCTACATTCATCTCTTTGCCTTTTGACTACTTCAGCATAGTTAAAGTAGAGTATATAAAAGATATTCCCTGGTGAGTGCCATGCCTCTCACCCTGAGTGTGGTCACTTCTCAAAAAATCCATTACCTTATCAAAACACTGTTGACAATTCTTCCACCAAAAAAAAAAAGTTAGATACAAACACAGAAAAGGCATGTGGCAAAAAGAAAAGGAAAGCATGTAGGACAATTAGAAAAAAGAATAAATCTTAGCCAGTTCCAATAGCTGTGTAGGCATTCTTTTTCTTCATTAAAAGTCTACCTTCTTTATCATAGATTTAGGCTACCCATCACTCCTTTTTTTTTTAGGTCAATATGAAGAAAGTAGAATCTAGACAATAGTGTGTGTACATATATACACACATACATATACATATATAATTAAAATGACAAAAAGCTGTTTACTTGGCAAGGAGAAGAGAATTTAGTTAAAACTTCTTCATGAGCTTAAGCAAATCATTTAATTTTTATTGCATAATTGTCTCATGTCTAAAATGAGTGAGTTTGAACTAAATGATGCCTAAAGTCCCTTTGAGTTATAACATTCAATAATTCTATGTTTTCTTCAGCAATCCCTCCTGTGGTATAATTGGTTACACTAAATACACTTGATTCCTCAAGAAAATGGATAAAGTAAAATTTAAAACTAGTGCTATTGCTGATAATGTCTTTCTGTTGTCCATATTTGGTTTATGAGAGTCATTTCAAGCTTTGATGGAAAGAGTTACTATTCTGTCAATGTTCTGGTGTTATAGCCTAGGAGTGAACTTTGGCAAAAGCAAATCAGAAGACCCAAAGAAGCTGAAAAAGCAAGAAAAAGAAGAAAAGGAATTCAAGAAAAAATTCAAAGTAAGTCAATTAAATCTGATCAGAATTTCAAAAGGTCAATAAAAATTGGTGCCTATTTCAGAATACCAATGAATTTACCAATTTCTCACAATACCAACTAAAAATAGTATGTCTTTCGTTCATTTTGTGGATGGTAATTACCCAAATTCACTTTTTTAAGAATGCAGTCCTCAAAAAATCTTCAAGATCACAGTGTTATTTTCCAGTCAACAATCCTATCCACTTATTTACTAAAAAGATAATATTTAAATGTCAGCACTTTGGGCTTAAAGAAAACATTTTGAATTCAGCAAGCATTCGATAAACATCTCAAGTGGGCAAGATACTGTGGTGTTTATAGGAATGGGGTATAGATGATAATCCCTGCCCACAAGGAGTTTATAATCTGTTACCCAAATTTGTGATTTAGCTAATTGCAGACAATTTTATACTGCCTTAAAGCATTTAATAAATTAAAAACTGGTGCACTTATTCTCATCTTATTATTATTCAGGGCCAAATAGTCATTTCATACAACAAAAATATTGAATCAAGATGTTAAATTCTCTATTTTGGACTCTTAAAGTCAAAAATAATTTCTGGTTGGATTCTCATTTGCCTTTTCCACAAATGGGACATATTAATAACACTGTTCTTTACAATTCAATAATGTATAGAATTGTTTTTCTATATGCAAATAAAAATCATGACTCTAATGTCTCCTGATTCTTCATCTATATGGCTATTCCTTCTTAGTCACTTTTGCTGGCTCATCATCCATGTCTCACCCTCTTATCATGAAGATTCCCAAGCATCAATACTGGACTCTTCATCTGCTCTCTCAATATCATCATTATGATGTTCTCATCAGCTCCTATTATTTCAATTATGATCTCTATATAGATATATATGTAATATATAACATATATGTGTATAATACACACAGAGACACCCACACAGAAGTCTTCTGTCTCTTGAATTCTAGTGCAACATCACCTGTACTGGATAGTTCTACCTGAATTTTTCATAGGCATCTCAAACACAAAATGTCTAAAATAGAATTCATTATATTTTGCCCAGAACTTATTTCACCTCTTAATCTCCCTATTAGTTATTGGCCAGAGGCCCCTTTATTTTTTAGTCACCCAGGTTTACAACCTAGATGCTATTTTCAACTTCTCATTTTCACTTACCTCACACATACAATCGCATATGTTGTTGAGCTGCCAAGTCTTGATGATTCTACCTCCATAACATCTTTTGCATCCATCTCCTCTCCACTCACACAGGCTCCACCTTAATTCAGGCCTTTATCATTGCTGCCTGGACTATTGCAATGGCCTCCCAACTTGATTTCATATTGCTAGTCTTTCCCTTCTCCAATCCATCCTCTCCACTGTTACCAAAATAATGTTCCTGACCATGTCCCTTCATTGCTCAAGAATTTTCAATGGTTCCCTAGTCCTTCTAGGATAAAGTACAAACTCCTCAATTTAGCACTTAAAGCCTTTTGCCAGATGTCACTAGGCTACATTTTGCCTTATTTCATGATACTCTTCTTCACACACTCTACACTCCAGCCAAACTCATTATCTTCTTATTCATTTAATTTGTCATTCAGGTGCCAATTTGTCTATCCTTGTTAATATATTTTGAATGTGTTTATCTGTTTAGATGTCATATCTACTAGTAGAATGTAACCTTCTTGAAGGCAGGGACTGTTTTTCATTGTTGTCTCTGTGGCTCCAGTGCCCAGTATAAAACTTGGAACATGACAGATGCTTAATTAATGCTTGCTAAATTGTTTAATTGAATTGAATATAAACATGGATTTCCATGTAAAATTGTTCAAAAATTGTTGTTTTAACAGCACATTTAGGGAAAATACAAATAATATCTCTTTTGTTTTCAGTTTGATGGTGAAATTAGAGTCCTCTATACAACTCAAGTGGTGCCTACCTTAAGTTCTAAAAAATGGGGAGCCAGAGATTTACAGTTGAAGCCTGGAGAATCTCTTGAAGTCATACAAAGCACAGATGATACAAAAGTACTGTGCAGGAATGAAGAAGGGAAATGTAAGTCATTGCACATGATTTGTACTATGTATCATATCCCAGTATTATCTAAGATCAAATAATAAAATTGTATATAATTTGTATAGCACAATGGTTTTTTAATTTGGGGTATATACCAGTAAGTAGAATTTTTTCATAAAAATTAACAGGCTTAGATTCAAATTATTCTCTTTCCAAGTATCCATAGAGTAAGAGAATTATAGTAGACAATCTCCAAGTTCTCTTCTGTTTGGAATCCTATGACCCAATCCCAGTGTGTACTATATCTATAGATAGATAGATAGATAGATAGATAGATAGATAGATAGATAGATAATAGATAATAGATAGATACATGACAAATTTGATTCTGAAATGCTGAATACCTTTTTTTCTGCCCTGGTTTTGAATTTTTTACAGATTATTTCATATCTGTAATTCCAATTTACTATTTTGCAATTGTATGTACTTTGATTTAATATTTAAGTAACCATAGTTATAAATATTAAACCAGATAAACAAGAGTCTTCGCCCTTACGGAGTTTTTAATCTCCTTTTTTAAGTTTGCAAATGAACTTTTTTTTTCAAAAATGTATAAAACTTGTTTTATTTGTTTTATTGAAAGCCGAAGAAGAAGGGTAGTTCAAAGCTGTGTTGCCTGAACAGTCTTATCTGAGACAAGAATGGATGCCCTCCAAAGATGACTCCCCTTGAGAGGGCACAGGAAGGGCTGGTGGAGATAGACAATGAGGGTTTTGGTGAGAGAAAGGACCCTAGAATTAAGCAAGAATGATAGGTTCTTATATAGGTGCAGGTGGTACAAGGCAATTATGGTGGGCTCTCAGTCGCATTTTTAATTAAAAAAGAAAAGTAACTCAGGGATGAGAACTGAAATAATGTTCTAGGAGTGGAATGTAGTAATATGTAGGAAAAGGGAACAAAGGGGACAACAAGATTTGGTTGGCTCCTGCTCTCAGTAGCATTTCTCTTGCTCCTCTTTCCCCTAAGATCGTTATGGATGCATTTCCCATCACAGAAACTTGGGGGAATAGACCCATCAACCTATAATTCAGATTCTGAAAACAACTATTCTCAGTCCATTGGTTTTTAGAAACATGGAGAAAAGGATCTTGTCTATGTATTATTACAGAGTGACAGAGAAGTGAACAGCTTCTCATGGAAAATTTCAAGGCTTTCTACATGGATACCAGCAAATTACCAAGAGCATACCATCATAAAACATAACTGCTTTTCTCATCTGTTTTGTCACTTGTATTTCTCTGTTTTATTTACTTCAGTCAATCAAGTTTCTTCTTCAACTGCTTGTAGTTTTCTGCTACTCTCACCTCTGTTCCTTATTTCCTCTCTGGATCTCACTCTTAGAATATCTCCCAAATCTTATCCATTCAAATCATTTTCTCCCTTTTATTAAAAATTCAACTAACACCTCAAGAGCTCTGGTAACCACACTATGCTTTTGTGCTCAATATCTGGCCTAAAATTTATAGTCTTTAAAAGAGCATGTTATTCAAAAACTTTAAGACCTAACACTAAATGAGAACTGCAGTTTAGTTCAGTTGTTATTTCTCTCTAACCAGTCATATTCACAAACATATTCCAAAATGAGACTTTATGAGGGTTTCAGAATATTCCAATCTAAAATCTATTAGTGGCAAAAACAGAGATCTTTATGAAGAGAAATCAGAACTATAAGAAGATGGCAATGGTGAGGTAAAGAGACCCAATTCTATAGTTGTATTGGGTAACCATAACTGATATTCATAACAAACCGGAGGACACAGTGTAAAGGAGTTTTACTTCCAAGAGCAAATGCTGAAGCATTAAATGGGCTCGCGGGGGCGGAATGATTTAGAAAATAATGAATTGGAAGGGTATCTCTTGAGCACTTATCACACACTTGGCACTTACTATACTAGTCTTGAGGGGAGGGGTTGAGAAACAGGAACACAGCAGAACATATAGACACACAAGAAAAACAATACAAAGATGTCCACAGTAAGAACCAGATGAGTATTGACGATGAATGAAAAGGCAAGTCACAAGAAGCAAAGATTATGCTTGGGCTGCAAACGGGCATTTGGTCTGTACCTGGGATTTCACTGATGGAAGGAACTCCTGATAAGGAAATCCTTATAACAATGCAAATCTGTACATCTTCTACGACTGGTAGCCTTAAAAAGAGCTTTGGAGCACTGAAAGGTTAAATGATTTGTCTGGGGTCACACAGTATATGTCAAAAGCAGGACTTGTATCCATGTTTTCTTGACACCAAAGTCAGCTTTCCATCCACTCTTCCAAGCTGCCTCTACAAATGGGCAAGTTCACTGAATTAAGAAGAATCCCATGTTCATGTGACAGAGTCATGGGAATGGTCCCAGAATATTCAAAGTTATTACAGATGATTAGGTTTATAAAATCTGCCCATATCTCTCCCTCGGTAATATATGGACACCTTTAAGTTGGGATGTTTAGTGAGTTGTTTCCTGGTCTACAACCAAGGATGGGAGGCATCTAGTGGACAGAGTTGGAGACTGGGATTATATCTACAAAATACCAACAGAACCATTTGAAAAGCAACAAGTTAAATGAATTACTTGATAAGTCTAAACCAAACAAAACAAATGGTTCAATAATTTTTTAACCAAATTAACTTATTATATTGATATATCTAATAATAGAGAACCAAAACTCAAATATTAGGGGAAAAAAAGAACAATTTTATTCTGGGTTTGTCAATAGGGTGGTATAAGAATTTAAGCAAATCATTTTACATTACTATGCCTCAGTAGTCATCTATATACAATGAAGGTAATGATAGTATTTCATCAGACAGCGATTCAGATCCCCACCTCTGATGCTTGCTATCTGCATGACCTTGGCCAAGCAACTTAACCTCATGGTGCTTCAGCTTCCTTGTCTATAAAATAAGACGGCATCTGAGATACCTTTGAGCTTCAGATTTAGGATCCTCTGATTCTGTGACTGATCTGTGCACTCTATCCAGAACAGTAGATAATAGGCCAATCACCTTCCTAGCCATAAACATGGTACCCCACCTACCCAAAATAGTTCTGAGGAAAAAGGTATATGAAGTACTTTGTACTTCAACCAACAAGATTTCACTTACGTCTCATAAGTGACGAAGCATAGTAAATAGATTGATGACCTCCTAAATTCAAATTCTGCCTCTGACATTTACTACTGTACTAGCTGGGTGGCACTAAGTAAGTCATTTAACCTATAAGCCCCAGTTTTCTTATCTATAAAATGATTATAATAATAGCACCTATTTCATTGGGCTCCTGTAAGGATCAAATGAGGTATTGTAGATAGGGTGTTTTGCAAACCTTAAAAAACTATATTACTTTCCACTACCATTATTATAATGGATCACTTAGGAATACTTTAATCCATGTATTTTATTTATATTATTTCTAATGTTGCCAATAACTAATATTAATAGTATTATGTAAAAGGGCCATGTTCTTTCTGGGAACTACATTCCCCAGAGGCCTGGGTGAGGGTCCACAGTGTGGCAACATCACCAAACATCATGTGCTAAGTGCTTCTAACATCTAATGTGATGAGGATTTCTAGCATCTCCACAATGTAGAACTCAATGCAGACTTCTGGGAGATATGGCCACTTACACTTAAAACTGTAGAGTATTTTTAAACATTTATGAAGCACTCATATACATGTTATTTTGGACGGTGAGGTGGTGCAGTGGATAAACCTCTGGGCTCAAAGTTAGGAATACTCCTCTTCATTAGCTCAAATCCAACTTCGATACTTACTAGCTGTGTGACCCTGGGCAAGTCACTAAAACCTGTTTACCTCCCTCATCTATAAAATGAGTTGGAGAAAAACATAGCAAATCACTCCAGTATCCTTGCCAAGAAAACCCCAAATGGGGTCACAAAGAGTCAGACACAACTGAAAACCATTCATTTAGCTCTCACGATAATATGGTGAAGGTATATTTATCTCACAGTGGTATTGCTTCTGTTTTACACAAGCAGCATCTGAAGACCAGATAAATTATTTTCCCAAAGCTACACGTCAAGTAAGTAGCAAACCTGAGACTTTGATTTGGGTCTTCTATTTCAAATCTGTTCTTTTCATTATCATGTTGCCTCCATTTACATCCTTTATGCAGACCCCAATGCCCTATACCTCTCTCATCAGGAGATGGAATCCATAACATTTTATAAAAGGGGAAATGCCTTATTCCTCATAAATGGGGCATATAGTACATGCCTTTCTTGAAATATATGAATTAACCCTATAATCTCAAGGCCTTGAGTTTACTTGATCAAATTTCCAATTATAGCCTACCATTATGATGGCTAGTCTTAGCAATGATTATTTCAGGCCTACTATGTAAGATGTAGAATCTCCTAGAGCCCTGTATGAAACTGAGGCAATTGGTCAAGCATACTTGGGTACCAGCAAGTTATACCTTCCCATTAATACAAGAAAACCTTCATCCCATCCTATTCTCTTGGGGTTAAAGATGAAATTTGGCCCATTGTTAGTTCAAGCTTCTAGTGTTACAGTCTCTCTAAAATAAATTTTCCCTCAAGTCCAAAGGTTTCTAGTCTTATCTCAAGAGTTCAAATTACTGTTCATCTCTTAGAGGGTAGGATTTCCTTGGCACTGGAATTAATCAATAAGCACTTATTAAGTACCTACTAGGTGCCAGGGATACAAAGATAAAACCAAAAGAACCATCTAATTTCCAACGAAATCTGCTGCTACAGAATCCCCATAATATCTATTGAAGGATGAAGCTTCCAAAGAAACATGCCCTTTTTACATATAGACAACTCCATTATTCAATGTTGAATAGGCAATAAGTTCATCTACCTCCTATTTGTCATTGGGAAGAAATCGTTTGTAAACATTAGAATGAGGCAGCTCCTAAACCATCCCCAGACCCTGATAAAGGGAAAAATGTTGAACATGTTTCAGAGATGTTTTATAGATTTGCCCAAATATAGTTGGGCACTTCTACAGCTGACTAGGCAAATCAATATAGTATATTTTCATAGCTTTTGCCTGGATATACTCAAATTGTATGCTTATTTTTTACTGTATTTCTGAATTTGACCACATTTTCACATGTATATGTGTATATACACATATTTGTACATATATGCATGTATACATGTATTTCTATATATATATAGACACATACAGGTTAATCCCAAAATCTTAATACAGTTTTAAGCTTTAATAGCTTAAACCTGAATATATGTTCATGAGTATACATATGGTCATGGACATATATGTTCATGAGTATACATATGTTCATGGACGTATACAAATAAATATATATATATATACGTGAACATATGTACATATTATATGTGCACTTATATTACATATACATATATCCTTAAATGATCTTAACTTTCAAGATGAAAGAAACTTCAGAGATGATCCAACTCCCTCATTTTAGAGATGAGGAAACTGAGACTTAGGTGGTGAAGCAACTTGTTCAAGATTACAAGATGTAAATCAAAAGAATAAAAAATGTGATCAAGTGATTATTTTTTACTTTGGAGACACTGGAAATATTTTTTAAAGGAACCTATTTACCAATTCAATGGATTTCTCATTTTTTGGTGGCTTTATACTCACAAACACCCAAGTCACTCACTAGCTGGAAGTGGTCGCTACCCAAAAGCCAAACAAACATTTTGGGATAGAATTGACAGTCACATATGGGTGTGGGAGCTCATTTCTGAGCTAGTTCTGCCCTACCAAATGTCAACAAAACATTTGTTTCATATCAGTGTGTTCTGTCCTACTGAGGGGAGATTTCTAAACAAAATTAGATCTCTTATCTGTGCCAGTCACTTTCCTATGAGCCTCTACATAATTTACAAGGCTTTAATACAGAAGCTGTTCTGTTACACCAAAATCCACCATTGTGGATATTTACATGTGAGCAAAGACAGGATTTATCAACTGTAAATAAGATTTATTTCTAGGAACTATAAAATATAGATTATATTAAAAATATAGTAGAATAATTCACTTTCTTCTTGACACATCATGAATCACCTTATTTGAATTAGGTTTTTAAAAGGATTCAGAAAGCAAAAGCACCATAATATTAGAAGTAATAACCCTGGGAAAATCCTGTCCATTAGCGATGGATAATGATTTTGTAGCTGATGAGCACAGAATTGGTATGTTATTTCAGGAAACTGAAAAGAGCAGTAAGGTATCATCTACTTTATACCCCAAAGCATTTCCTCTAAATACTACTAATAATAGTTTACATTCATTTAACACTAAGGATGAGCTAAGTGATATACAGAAGAGAAACACTTTCTTGGGAACCCTGAGCAGGCAGGGTAGAGGAGGGTATGTTGTCAGTGTTTGAGAATCATATAGAATTACTTTTACATAATTCATGATGTTCAGGAGAAATAACTGAGCTCCTTATCATGAATGACCATAAAAAGCTTTTCTAATAGAAAGGGCTATGATCATGCCTAAGTACTAATGATATTTAATCCTGTACCACAAAATATTCTGGTAAATAATTTTAAAAGATATTGTTGTGGTTGCTCCAGTTACATATAGATATAGATAGATAGATAGATAGATAGATAGATAGATAGATAGATAGATA
>NW_020954550.1:35451961-35457207 GCF_900497805.2 Vombatus ursinus
ATAGATAGATAGATAGATAGATAGATAGATAGATAGATAGATAGATAGATAGATAGATAGATGTATATATCAGCATAGGGACAGACTTCAACTTAATAGAATGTCATTGAGATTCTTTGTATCTTTCTTGTGAAAACACAAACCTGTTTCAATAACGGTCCAATTGATTAAAAACTGAAATGCATTTCGATCCATATGATGAGGACAAAATGAGAGCCACATCTCAGGCAACAATTCCTAATTTTGAATGCATTACTCCAATCTCATCTCTTCTCATTTTAATTGGAAGCTGTTAGGAATACATGCCAACACAAAATAATATTGACTTTGCATTGAAGACTCAAGAGAAAAGGCTTTGTCATTGTAAAATAATTAGCTCAGAGTTGCATAAATAAAGGTCCCATGGAAACTTTTGCCATTGCAATCTCCTTAAATAAATTTCTTTCTGAATGCTTTTTTCCCCATTACATATTTATAAAGAAAAACTGAAGTGAAGGTAGAAACACCCAGTTCATGGGTGAAAAAAAAATGTAAGCAAGTATTCAACTTTGGTTTGGGTACCTGACATGAACTCATTTTGTGCAAGTTGATATAATTTATGCTTTGTGGCCCTGACACAAAGAATCAATAATTTGTTCTAAGAGCTGACTAATTACAAAGATCATCTGACATGAGACAAGCAAATGGCACTGAATATGTCAGTGATGACTTCATCTCCCTTTGGGAATTAATGTAGCTTGTGATATTTGTCTTAATTGAAGAGGGAAGTCTCTTAACATGAAAATAAGTGGCAGGCACTTTGGTCTCAAAACAACCCTAAGATCAGCACCATCAATATTTAGATGTTCTTTTGTATATAATCTTTCTTTTTTGCTCATATATGCTTCAGTGAAATAAAAAGGAAGGCATAAAATGATCTGAACTTGGAATTTTTAAACCTTATCATTAAATATTATTTCAAATTCTTTATTCTTCAATAATTTTGATACCTGATCCATTATATTAATCCATACATTAGGAAATGGAAATGGTAGGCAAATGAGCTATTACTAAAGAAAACATGTTTATGTTTTATTTCCTTTGAGAGACAGTAAATTTCTTCTCATGAAAATATTGCAGAAGAATAGCCTATTGTTGTGGAATTCTTGATGTCAAAGGTTTTGTTTTCCTAATGTTTTATCTGTAATTTGCTAAAGTATATTTTCAACCTTTAAAATGGTTCCTTTCCATAATAGTACTGACCCCAAGAGTTGTTGTGAGACTCAAATAAAATAATTTTATGTAAAGCAATTTGCAAATCTAAAGCATTTCATAAATGTGAGGTATTTTATTTTTATTAGTTTTTGATGCTAAATCAGTAATTATAAGACTTTCCTCTGCATTTTATAAATGTTATATCCATAATATTAATTTTTGCATATGTGATCTTATTTTCAGTTTCTATCCTCTAATGCACAAACTAATTCGGATAGTAATAATAACTTACATTTATCTAACACTTGAAAGTATGCATACACTTTCTCTAACTTCTTTCTCTCATTTAAGCCTCATAATCCTGTGAAGCAGAGACCATATATATCATTATGCCCATTTTATAGACAAGAAAACTGAGGTTCAGAGAGGTTAGATGACTTCCACATCATCATGCAAGCTAGTGTATGTCTGAAGCTAGATTTGAATCATAATATTGTCTCTCTGGAACCAAGAATAAATCTAATGTACTGTTCCAAAATCAAATAGGGCCAAATGACTCAATCAATCTCGTTCCCCAAGACCAGTCTCCAAAATTCTACAGGCCTGTTATTTCTAGTTCTTTAGATGCTACATATGCAGATCATTCAAATGCGACCCAGTCAATCTTTCAGGAATGTTCATGATTTTACAATCCTAATTTAAATGACCTTACTCTTTCCAGAAATCTGGTTTCAGTATACATAAATTGTAATTATCTCAAGTAGAAAATACAAAAGTAAAACAAAATAAATTCTAAAAGGTCAGTAATATATCATGAAATGTAACAAAAACTAAAAGAAATTCACAAAGGCAACAGCTGTGCTATCACCATTTTCTCAGAAAAGTTAAGTACAATGGTAGGCAAATAATAGCCAACAGCAGCCACTTAACTGATATGCATAAAATCAAATTTAATCTGGTAAAGTAAAATTTTCATTATGTTATAGTTCCTATATCATATTACTATGTTATAGCATATATATAACTATATTATATATAATATATTATATGTCATAATATATAATATATTACTATATATACTATACACAATATAGAAGGGAGAGGAGTAGGAAGAGGGACAAGAGGAGGCGGAGGAGGAGAGAAATCCAAATCATGTAATATCTGAGTTGGAAAGAACCTCAAAGACCATCTAATCCAACTCATGCTTGAGCAAAAATCTCCTCCTAATATACCCAACAAGTGATCATCTAGCCTTGAAGTCCTCCAGTGAATAGGAAAGCTTTACCTCCTGAGGAAGCCTGTTCTATTTTTAGATATCTCTAATAGTTGTTAAGAAGGCTTTTTTTTTTTCAATCTGCAATTTCTGCCTGTTGTGCTCAGTTCTGCCCTCTAGAATCAAGTGGAGCAAGAGTAATCCTTCTTCTAAATGACAATCTTTAAAATATTTGAATATAACTATTTTGTTTACCATAAATCTTCTCTTTTCTAGGCTAAACACCTACAATCCTTCAACCAACCATCATGTCTTGTCCTTGTCTAAATACTCTCTACCAATGTTCTTCTTAAAATATAGTGCCTAGAACTGAACATAATAGTCTAGATATGATCTGACCAGGTCAGAGTACAATGAGACTCACTTTATTCTTTCTGGATTCTAGGCCTCTCTTAATACAGTATATATTTGCTTTTTGACCATCATATTACATTTTGGACTCATATTGAGTTTGAAGTCCACTCAAACCTCCAGATCTTTTTCAGAGTAACTATTGTCTAGTTAAACTTTTCCTTTTTTCGAACCCATATTTAAGATTTTACATTTATCCCTTTTAAATTTTGTCTTATTAGATTTTACCAATGGTTAGCAAAGAAGCATCAGCAACTGTTGTCTTTTAATCCTAATTTTTTAAAAGACTTCTTCTAGTTGAGAGGAAGGAAAGTCAGAAGAATGTAGGGGTAAAGAAAGATATTGGAAAGAGAAGATTGTTATAAAGAGCCATGTTACCACCTCTAGTGCCTTCTGGTCTTAGATATTGCAAACACAAACTTCCATTTCTTAAAACTAAAACTGATATTTTTCTAAATGGCATATTAAAGATTTTTCTCTATTTCTTTTTATTTCATAGATGGTTATGTCCTTCGGAGCTGTTTGGTGGACAAGTAAGTAAAAATTATCTTTCAGTGCTATATCTTGTTGCAAGAAAGAAATAATTTTGTGACTTTTGCCAGTTTTTCTTGTGTTAAGTGGAATAACAACTGTTACATAAATGTGAAAAGTATTATATTCTACATATTAATGATAGTAATTGTGATTATAATTTAGGTTTTCAAAAGATGCAATTATTACAGTAGCTGTACTTTCTGCTAGTTAATATTGCAAACCCACAGGTCATAGCCACAGTTTCTCTTATTAATACTGTATGGTTTTGTTCCTAACTTATTCAACTAAATTAATCAATTGAGCAAGGAGCGATTTCTCTCCTGTAAAATGAGAAGAGTTTGGATTAGATGGTCTTTAAAATTCCTTGTAATTTTATGCTGTGTGATCTTGCACTAGTCACTTATCCTATCAGTGGCTCGGGCAACTAATTCTCTATGACTGCTGGGTGTCCCAAAAATCTTAGGACAGTTTTAAGCTTTAATATCTTATTAAGCTTGACTCGTTTAAAATTCCACTTAGACTTTCGGCTCACCCTGTATAAGTTGCAGAGCAATTGCTGATCTGCACATCTGTGTTGATGGAAGGAATTAACTCTGTAGTAATTCCTTGTGGCAATGAATTCATAGGTTTTCCCCAAGTACCCCTCACCAAAAAAAACAAAACAAAAAAAAAAACTAAAAGTCTGTGATTCTAAGTATCTATTTAATCCTAGAATCAATAGGGAATTACTACACTATAAGTGTGGGAGTAACATGGTTGCACCTTACACTTACGAAATCATTTTGGCAGCTATAAAAGATGGATTCGAGAGGGGAGAGACTTGAGGCAAGGGAATCAATCAGGAAGCTATTGCAAGATGATGAGGGAGGGCTTGAATATAGGTGGTGTCTGTTGGAGTAAAAAGAAGAGGACAAATTGAAGGAGACAAAATTGAGAACGGACAATATTTGAATATTGAACTCGGAGTGCTGGGCCGGGAGGCAGAAAGACTCATCGTCCTGAGTTCAAATCAGGCATCAGACACTTACTACCTGTGTGACCCTGAGCAAGTCGCTTCACCTGCTTGTCTCAGTTTCCTCATCTATAAAATATGGTGGAGAAGGAAATGGCAAACCACTCTAGTGTCTTTACCAAGAAAATCCCAAATGGGTTCACAAAGAGTTGGTCATGACTGAAAAACAGTTAAACAAACAAACAAAAAAAAAAAAACAGTGGTTATGTTGGAGACAAGCCCCACAGTTGGCTATCATAGTAAGAGTATGATGTAACCCACCTTCCCAGCCTCCATTTGGTTGATCACATACCCTTACAGGATCAGGCCTGGCCCTGACTTTGGGAGACTACAGAGCAATACAATAGACATTAAACTCTATTTTTTTTCTTTTTGTTTTGGTTTTTTTTTGTTTAGGCAATGGGGTTAAGTGACTTGCCCAGGGTCACACAGCTAGTAAGTGTTATGTGTCTGAGGTCACATTTGAACTCAGGTCCTCCTGAATCCAGGGCCGATGCTCTACCCACTGCACCACCCAGCTGCCCCTCTATTTTTTTTTCAACCTCCCATAAATACCCTGCAGTATTCAGTGACTTAGGAGGATTGTTGAATGCATTTGTGCACATGAGGAGAGCTTCCTGTATTTATGTCATTGCCTGCCTGAACCAATTCTTGTATTAGTCTCTGTTCCTTTCTCCTTTGGGCTAGTTGTGGGCATTCACTCATAATATTCCAGTTCAGTATGGTCTTTTGACTTGACTCTGTCCTTAATTAAGATCTGGCTTTAGGCTCCAGTGAAAGCTTGGTAAGGAGGCAGAGAAGCCCAGAAAAATCAGGATCTGAGATATTTTTACAAGGCCCCAGTGACCTCATCAGATCATCTTCCAGGAAAAGCAGAGCAGA